>NW_015150622.1:590386-611139 GCF_000732505.1 Cyprinodon variegatus
ACTCTCTACCCGCTCTACTTAGAAACATGGACTTACTTCCCCATTTCAAATCACAACTCAAAACTCATCTGTTTAAAATTGTCTATTTTCTTTAATATTAATTTCCCTGTCCTATATTTTTAAATTATTTTCATTCTCTGTTTTGATTTTGTTTCTGCCATTGTGTTATTATCTTTTATCTTTTGTTGCTCCATGGCTCCAGCCTTATAAAAATATTACACTATGTTTTTAGATCAAGGACTCATTCCATTCCCAAATCTTTGCCATGAACATAATGAAGAAGGCTTTTTATTCTCACAGAGCAACTGTTCTAATTAGATAAACTACTTGGGAAAACATTAGTTCTGATGCTTAACAGGCAGGTAATATAAGGGTTTAACAGACTCACACATCAATCAAAAAAAAAACTTAACATTTATAAATGGTAAATTACTAACACAAATCTTATCTCCATTGTTTAGAAACTACACTTTAAAATGAGTGAAAAATACTTTCATTCTTATGTCTGTGAACCGGAGGCGTAGCCAGGAAATTTTTTATAAGGGTGGCCAGACACTAATGTCCACTGAGGGGTGGCCAAAAGTGGATAAGCACCAGAACCTCAGGATTAATCTACACTGTTCCAACAGGAACAAGCACAACGTCCATATTTCTAAATAAAGACAAACTATAGTTTCCTACAGCCTTTGCTACTAAATAGATGCATATATTGAAACATCGGGCTAGATAAAAGGTATATTGGATAAAATTCTACTTTTATTAATATCATTCTGCTTTAAATTGATAATTATAAGTACTAATATCTACATAAATTGATAATTTAATAGGTTTTTATTAAAATACTTATTCATTGAAAACTCTTAGATGACTTGCAGAGACACGTGATTTTCTCTTTACGGCAAATAACACAAAATCTAGTTCTGAAAGAGCAGGAATTCTGTACTAATCATCTCTAATGTTGGTATATTGATGAGCATAATTAACCACAGTGTTTTTTGTTGTCAAGTAATTAATATATAAAAAATTTAAATGTTTTGAATATTCTACTTGAGAGAAAAAAATGGTAAAGGTTGCTACAGGGGTGGCCAATGATTGGCTCAAGGCGGCCTTGGCCAGCCCTGGCCCCCCATTTCGATCTGCCCCTGCTGTGAAGCCCCTTAAGAAGCCCTCCAGCACAAAACGGGTCCAGCTCCACAACTGATTCTTATAAAGTCGCTTGTTCTCTAACGCTGCTTTAATGAAACCCTTAGCTCTACATAAAAAAGCTGTATTTATTATTTTAATCACAATGAGACACTATCATTAGGAGACATCTGAAGCAATCTATGTGAGTTTGTTTGGGGGGCATCAGAATAAAGGGGTTACAAAAACAGGCCTCACTTTTTAAACCTTGTTTCTTAAAACTTTTAGAAACTTTCTATCTTAGATAAACTATGAAATATATACTTGTGAAACAAATCACAGGATAAATATGTAAATACTGTATATTAACTGGACTGTCCTAATGAACTTAAATCTAAACATTTTGGATAATTTTTTTAAAGAAACTAAAAGAAACATTAAAGTTAGTTTTGTATAAAAGATCAAACCAATGACTCAGCTATAAGATTTAAGGAGCACTCTAAGGTGAGAGTTGGTGACTTTAAGCTTAGAAGCGTCTCATGTGAAGCAGAGATCCAGAGAAGAAGGCTCCAACAGCTGCAGCCTCTAAATCCTGTTGTAGAGAAGCATGACAGCGAAGGATCTTCCACAGAGCTACAGAGGTTAGAATTCAGATCAGGCTGTCTGGTGAGGGCTGAAAACTGAAAATAAATATGTTAGGGAAGAGGGAACTGTGTTAAATTGCAGTGGATTAGTCAAAAGGTTGCTTTAAACATATGTGGATGAGCCTGAAAAGATAAGTGGAGCTTTGGTTAAACAGACATTGGAGGCTTTCTATGGGAATCCATAATTCTGATGCTTTATAAAGAATGAAAACATGGAACTGTGGTTTAAAAGAAAGTAAAAGTAATACCTTTAGTGCACTGTGAAATGATGACACAACACAGGTGACCATACTGTTGGTGCAAGACAGCATGTGGAGGGTAATGAGAGGATTATCACCATCATTGTGATATGTAAAAGTACTTTTAACGTACAGGAAAGAGGACCCAAGATTTAACACAGACAAGGTCAGCGGAATGGAACGGATCTTTATTTAAGGGGAAAGGCTAGGGCGGCAGCTCTAGCTGGAAATCCCCTGTGGCAGAGACAACAGGTTAATGATTGGATAGCAGGAAAATTGGTAAGAGGGAGGGAGGTCCGGATCACTAGCCCATTCAAAATTTGGTGATCGGCTGTGTGAAGGGTTCAGGTCCAGGACGGAGGTCCGATTGCGGACAGGCCTTGCGGAGGCAGGAGCCGTTGAGCAGCAGACGGTTTGCTGGGGACTTTGACTGGCGTGCTCCAGTGAGACTCCGTGTATGACATCCAGAGAATGAGGTCCAAAACCGTGGTACAGGCTGGATGAAAGAAAGCAGAACCAGGTGAGGTAACAGATAGGCAGGCAGAATCAGGAAAACTTGAAAGTTTTCAGTAGTTAGCTTGAGACGATCTGACACTGGGAACTGATCCAAACTGGGTTTATAAGGAGGTGAAGACAGGTGGAAGCAGTAAGGTTAATAGCAGGCAGGGTGAAGTTGAAAAGGATGCAAATCATAAAATGTAATTTAAAAAGGAGACTTATAGCAATAAAATATGAAGAAAATTGAAAGAAAGGAAATAATCATTTTAAAAAACAAAATCAGAGAAAAAAGCTGTTTCTCTCAAAAATTTTTTTTTTTTTTGTTTAAGGAGAGTTTCAAATTCTAGATAGATTTTTTTTTTACATTTCCATTTACAAAACATTTTTTTTTTATTTCAATTCCCAAATATCCTCTCCCATCATACAGTAGTAGCCAAACAAAATTCTCCACTTTCCTTAATGGGCCCTTGGCTGTCACTTGGTTGGTCCTTGGCTGTCCCTTGGCTGGCCCTTGGTTGGTCCTTGGCTGGCCCTTGGCTAGTCATTGGATGGTCCCTGACTGGTCTGTGTTTGGTCCTTGGATGGCCCTTGGTTGGTCCTTGGTTGGCCCTTGGTTGGCCTTTGGTTGGTTGTTGGTTGGCTCTTGGTTGGTTGTTGGCTGGTCCTTGGTTGGTCTTTGGTTGGTTCTTTGCTGGCCCTTGGCTGGTGCGCTACAATTCCTTTTTAGACATCAATCTTTGTACTAAGATATTGTTTCTGTCATGATTTTTGGACATCAAGATCTAAAGAGAAGCATCACCTGATCAGACCCTGTAATTCAGTGAAAGGAAAGAGGGGGGTCACTCCAGTGGCTGGAAGTTGGAGGGAAGTGGGCACCGCCATTTGGCTGGCATGTGACTGGGAAGGGCCATTTTGAATGTATGTCATTGCCAATCATTTTATGGTTCTTTATCAGGCTTTCTGTAGGTCAAATTTAGGCATAAGTATGATGAGGTTTTGCCTTTGAAATGTTAGTTGTTTTTTTCCAGCTTGGAATAAAGTCACTTACCTTCACTGAGACACTGATTCTCCCCATCTGGGTCCTGCCCATTTTATGACATAACCTTCTCATTCTGGTGATTTAGGAAGCTGAAAAACATATTTACACAGCTTAGACAGTAAGCTAAAAATCAGAACATTCACTGTGTTGATTAGGTCATAAGTAAACCTGTTCATCTCAGCTTCCAGCAGAAATGATGCTGCTCTGCCTCACATCACCACTCTTTCTTTGGAGAAAGTGGGATGTTGTTTTCTGGGCAGGCATGGCATGTCAGGGTAGGCACTTCCTGGAGGGCCTGGTGCGAATAAACTTTATGATACATAGGATGGTGATGTTCACTTGTTTTCAGGGACAGGGAGGGGCTGCTGCTCAGAGAGCAGAAATCAGGAGGCTTATTTAGACACTCATGTATTTATGGTTCAAGACAGGGTCTGTTGTGGCCCCTTAAAGGTATTGTGGAGGATTTTCGCAAATTTGCCAAAAGAATCAACCCTCTCCACTTAAAAAAAATGCTCTGGAGCAGCAAGAATCAACCTGTCAGCCTTCATGAGAAATTTCTGTTGATGTTTTAGCCTCTGTCTATTGAAGTAAGCAGTGAGAAAGTAGAGCCCTGATTGGATAACACGCCAAAATACATCACTACAAGTGAGGCCAAACCTCTTGGGCGATATATGGAGCAGGGGCGGGTCATGAAGCTGGCTTCTGGATGGTGATTGGCCAACATACTTGAGGATTTTGACTGACAGTGACCAGACAAGAAGGAGGTTTTCCTCATTAGTCCAGAGATAAAAGTGATCATTCAGTCAGATCATCATGTGCTGAAGTCTTACCGTGGTTTCTGGAGTTTATTATTTCATGGCGCTTCACAGCAGCTGTCTTCACCTGATGTAGTGATGTGATGTTTCAACATTTTTTAATGCCTTATGAAGTTTGGATTTAATAAAACCATTGAGCCTCCACTGTTTCAGAGAGCAGCAGCACTGAATCAGACCATCCTGGAAAACGTTCAGTTAAAATACCTCAAATAATGGCCCAAAATATTCTGAGGATCATGTCTGATAGAGATTTATACAAACTCTGTCCAAAAACGGAATATTTAATGTTTCAAACAATAGTGTGTGCCAATTAATTATCCATCGTCCATCAAAATAAATAGATTATGCATTCCTTCATCGTCCGCCACTCCCACCATCTCAAGCCCTGCCTCTGTTGCACGGATCCTCTCCACCCTGAAAGTGCTTCTCTTTCACTTTCTCTGTGCTCTTTTTGGCAGTGCTGCCACATTTGTTGATTGAGGGACCTTTCAAAGGCTGTAAAGGCAGCATGCACCGACCCCTCCGCTTCACCACCAGCAGCCCCTTCACCTCCTCCGCCTCCTGTTCTCTGCCTCCTCACTCCCTCTTACAGGGCTACACACTAACTCGTTTTAGGAGGGTAATTAGTCAAAGTGATTTCCTCCTGCCCCGATTTTCTGCTCCCTTCCTTTCTATTGCGTCTGCTTAGCTCAGCCTAACACGTGCATATTAAGACCCATCAGTTATATCTGTCTCTTTTATGTCAATAGTAAAATTAGAAAATTTTTTCAGTCATGCACAGAAATCTCAATATTTGATATCAAGTAAATCAATGCCAAGATTCAAAAATGTTTAAACCCTTATTTTACTTAAAGTCATAGGGAAATTATATTTAAATGTCAAATCATTCTGGCTTAAACATGCACATAAATGTGCTCTTTATCAGATGATATTGTTCCAAAATTTAGAAAATTTCTGTTTTAAAAAAAATCCTGTCTTAAATCTGTGTTTATTTTTGGTTTCTTATTCAGGGCAGTTAGTTAAATGTCAGACTGAACACCTAAATTTGGCCAATTAGATATCTACGGTCATCTGTCAATCAAATATTTTCTGACAAAGCATCTTGATTCATATGTCGCAGCTAATATAACTAACGATTGAAATAAGAAATCAGAATCATTTCCCTTCTCATTGAGCTCCGTCCCAGTGTTCACAGGGATGGACGTCTGTGTCTTCAGCAGGCGTAGAGCTAACAGAACTGGCAGCGTTGCGAGTCAAGGGCTCAAACATGTACGGCTGTAAGCCTTCTAAACCAAACCAAGCTTCTGCCGCCCTGGCGTCCTCTTCCACAAGATCTTCGTCCCCGCTTTCCTCCTCTAAATAAAAAATGGATGACGGAGGAGACTCATCCATGACCTCCGACACAAAACTTTCCTCCTCTTGCATTTTCCGCTGTCCATAGCGTTCCTTGACCAACCAAACTTACCCGCTGTGTTCACTTGTGTATTATCGGGAAGCACTCCGGATAATTCGGAAATGCAACAGTTGGAGCGGCCGTTTCCCTACATCTTTAAACTCTTCCCCAATCCTTTAATTTCTATAGTAGATCCACATTAAAACAATATAAGAATCACATGAGAATTGAACAAAATTTTACCGCTTCAGTCAACGAAGTTGGGGCACATAGTAAGTAAATATTAGAAACTGAAGCTCTTATAGATTGATAGAATATGCACACAGTCCAACATCCAAAAGAGCCCCAGCCTCTGGGATCCTGCAGCTTTTAAAATAACTGGACTCACATACTGTTGGTTATTACTTCTTTAGTGAATAAGTGAAGCCAGGCTGTTTTCCACTAAGGGACTTATCTGTTTATAAAATGTTTCCTATTTATGTGTTACCTATTGATAAGAGAATGAATGTGTTCCAACTCTCCACCATCCTCAGGTGTCCATTCATGAAAGAAAATACAGTAACTCATATTAGCGAAAACAGTTCGCCGGGTATTATCTGCCATACGAGCTGAGGCTCGACCAAAATTAAATGTATAAAAAACAAATGAAAATATATATTTAAACTGTTCTTGTAAAATGTAAAATTAATTAACTGTAAAATGAATTCAGACATATAATCTAATTAAATAAACGGCAAGAGTACATACAGCCATATCACACCAGCTGCCTTTGATGAGACATTATTAATCGACTGCTTAAAATAGGTTTGCTTTGTTTAAATCTCTGAGTTTAGGTTAGATTTACCCATCTGTTGAAGTGAGAGTATGAAATATTGTAAAAGGTTGTTTTTTCTATCTAATTAATAGGAAGACATGAATTATACCACAAGAAACAACGATCCTAAAATCTTATCAGGGGACCTACAACTGTCTCTTGAAGCTGTTAATGTAAAAGTATAGAATTAAGCTTCACAGTTTTAACTTTCAAAGCAGGTGTGCAAGGAAGAAACACAAGAAAAAGAAAAAGAAAGGAGCACAACTGATGTTTTTGGGCACTGCAATGCAGACAAAGGACATTTTGGTTTATTCCAAATGCTTAAATTGACTTAATTCCAGTAAAAGAACCTTAATACTGTCTCTGTATATAATGTAGTATCATGATTGGGCCCCGTTTTCTCTCAGTAAGTCTTGGAATGCTCACCAACACCATGGATTCTACTGTGTTTCAGACAGGATTAGAGAAAAATGGGAAACTATTTTTGAAAGTAATGAATCCAAAGCAAATAGAATTGCTTTATTTTTCAAAATATGACATATTTCTTTTTGTATGTATCAATATACAATAATGAGTATAATAAAGCTAAGTGAGCAAAGAAAAAAGGTAAAAATAAATGTGATATTAAAAAGTTAGAATTGCAGTAGCATCACTGTGTAGTCTTGTAGTGGCAGCAAAGAAATAGAGCACTTGTCATTAAAAAGGTTACAACATATTACATAAAGATTGTCCTAACAATAGCAGTTAGCACAGTTAAATTGGCACATTGATAAACCTTTTTTATCCTGCTAAACTGATAAAAAAGAAAATAAAAATGACTGCAAAATCTGTGAAAAAAAAAAATCGGCATTTCCCTTTGCCAGGTGAGCAACAGCAATTTGCAAAACTTGAACAAACCCACCAGAATCCCTGGGTACAGGAGATCCTCCTGTTCAGGGAGTCCAGAACCTATGATTTGATCATGACTGAATTCTGCAGAGCTTAAGGTAAGATGAAAGAGTTCAAAAACTCAGACAGGAGCAGTGGGAATTTAGAGCAAAAACCCCCGCTGTGATCTGGGAGGGGTGGCCAGCTGCCCCAGACCTAAGAGGTGCAGAGACAGTTCCAGAATGAGGAAGAGGCAACTGCTGTCTTGTGGAAGCTCTAGAGGTTAACAGCAGGAGATTATCAGATCAGAGCATAGATTTGTGCGGTCAACCAGGTACAGAGCGAGTGGTTAGTGCCTGAACTGAAGATAAGGGAGGAATATCAAAAGTCCTTCTAGGGCTAAATTAAATTAAACCCACCTATGAAACACTTGAGAGTATTTCCTACTTCATCCCTTGTCAAAATTATTTTCTCAATCTTCCTTTTTAAACTAGCCACATCTAGTTCCTGATTGGTTGTTGCAATGTAAAAACGCTAAATAATTTAGATTTTTTAACTGCGATTTTACTTTTCACTTTGTTGTTTTAGGCAAAAGAAAGTGTCTTTTGGCTCGCTAGCATAATGACCTTCACCCCACAGTACTCCTGAGCCGCCCTCTATATAGAGCTAACATGTAAACAGTTCGCTCTGGGAGCGATAATCGTGTTTACCCGAAGGCAAAGTGGGCGGAGTCAAAGTGGGCTGGAACATGACAATGACCCAAACTATACCAACAAATCGACTGATGCTACACTGGTTTACATGCAAAGTCAATGGTTGATGCATATCATGGTGCAGCAAAAGGTCCAACATATTCTCATTATCAGTTCGTATGAAATCGTACGAAAAGTTATGCACAATATTTCGTACGTTTTGGACGTTTTTCCTCAAAAACCCACATCAGTGCGCATGCGCTGGCAGACAGAAAAAAAAAACAGATCCGCGGACGGACGGAAAACTGGGAAAAACAGTGCAATCATCACTTATTCATGTCTCTAACTACGTTGCTTGCTGTTTTATATCTTAGGGTTAGGGTCAGGGTTAGGGCTAATTGTAATTTATATTCTATGTGTATGAATGGTGCGTCAGATGCGCATACGACGAAAAAAACGTCCAAAACGTACGAAATTACGGTGCATAACTTTTCGTACGATTTCATACCAACTCATAATGAGAATACACTGAAAGGTCCTGCAGCGTGTCTTGGGCTGCAGGAGCAGCGCTTCACGACCTTCTGAGCATTTGCAACCGTGACACGCTTCGCAATCAGCAGCTGGATACGGAAAAAAATTACTTTTGCTGCTTGATGCGTCACATCAACGAATCAGAGAAGCTGATCAGGGAGCTGGCAGGGAGTCAGACACAGCACTGCTGATGCAGAGCGCTATGATCACTCCTCTGAAACAGTTTATTAACACCAACATTTAAAATGTAGAAACCTGGCAAAATAAATTCAATTTTATTATTCTGGTGCTTACAAAAAAGGCTAACAATCTACTTCCAGCAAAGATGCTTCAGTCATGTGTCAGAATTAAACTCTTACAAGCATTAAAAAATGAAGCAGCACGCGCATTTTTGCTGCTCCTGCTACTTGCAGTCTGAACGAAGCATAAGGATTGGCTGAGAAATAAGAAGTGGGAATAAAAGTGGACCAGACATTTAGCTTAGAACATGCAGCAAACCAAACATCTCCCAGCAGAATCCACACAGTATAGAATATTACTTTTATAATACTGAAATAAATTATTTCTTTTAAGTATAAGAGCTGATTGATTGATCTAAAAAGGGTAGTTTATTGGAATGATCTTCTGATTCTCAGAGACAGAAGATCCCATTTGCAGTAAAAAGCAGATTATCCAGCGGTGATAATCCATGTGGGATGATGAGTTTCAGGAAGCAGGTCCACAATTTGTTTTTCTGAACAGAGTAAATACATTTAAATTAGAAAACAAATGAATGCAAACAGACATTTTGGTTATCAGCTAATAAACAACTGTTTATACCTGCTGCTTAAACTCCAAAAACTAATAAGTAGGTGTGTAACATTGAAACATGTTTAGAGCTTTATTAGATTTCATCTGTAAGCTGCAGAGCAAACATATTTGCTTTTGTGCTTTATCACACATTACACCATGTTCAAGGATAAATAAGACTTTTACTTCAGTATCTAAAGGTTATCGTTTACTGATCAACCTGCAGAGAAATGATGCAGAGATGATTTCTGAAAATAAGAATTAAAGTATAAGAAGTGTGAATAGTTTCTTATGCTAATGATTCAGGTAGGTTAAATTTTCAAATATTTTTTTCAAGATAAAATGAATCAATGAATTGAAACAGAATGGTTCAATATCATTCAGTATGACTATATATTTATTTTCTAATTGATAATTCCAAATGAAAATTATTGGGATCAAAATACCACCTGTTTTTTGTGATTTCATTTTCTTATATTTTGCCCTTCAGTAACTCCAGATAACTAAATTTATGACACCTTTATCTGCTTTTCCTGTATCTACATTTGAACATGCAAAAATAAAAGCATAGTAGCGTGTGCTAGTGTTATTTTGAGACATTTGTTAAACAGTTATTTTAAGCTCCTGAGAAAAAAACAAATGTGTTTTAATAATGCAAAATCTGTTTTTAATTAAATCTCTGTTGAAGGATCGGAGGAACAAAGTTGCTCTTGTTTTATATATAGTTTTTTTTCCCACATAGTTCTTTCCATCCCATTATCTCAACCACTTATGTTTTTACTCTCTTCGTTACTACATTTAATTAACTAGTTGTGACAGTACTTTAGTTAAAGAATATGTCTCCACAGCCTTACTTGGCGTTCATGTTGCTGAGCTCTGTGTTCTGGGCTCCTTTGTGTGCCGTTCTCATAATACCATGTTTATGTCCTTCAAAAGCTTCCATAGAAACATTTAAAAACTTGAAAGGATCTACAGATGCAAATTGAATTTAATGTTTAAAATGAGCAGTACAGCGTACGTCAACTTTTTTTATTTGTGTCTGGATGAATATGGAGATATTTCCATATAACCAAACATGCAACAGATTGCAGGCGCAGCTTTTGTGTCCAGATTTTGTATGTTTGCAAGTAATTTACATACTTCCTTTCAAATGTTTCTCCAGTATTGAAGGCCACAAAGGAGACATCGGCACAACGACAGCCCTTGGAAAAAGAGTCTGTAAACATTTCTGAACTGTAAGAAAAAAACAATAGTAGACTTAGACAATTTTTATTGTCATTTTGTATACACAGTAGTAAACTATTTGAGGAAAAGGCCTGGGTAGGACAGACTACTGCAGATGGAATCAACCAATCTTTACACTACTAAACAAAAATGAAAAACAATACTTCTAATCTTATATATCGAAGCATAAATACAGCAAAATGAACATTAAGAGCCACCAGAGAACAACCATCCTGGAGCCTTTAATGGGATATCAGGTCAATAGAAATGTTAAGAACTTGACAGTCAGCATCTCTAACTTGTGGTAAGTTAAGTTTCATAGATTTCTCATCGGGTTGCTTATGTGCAACATATTATTTCAGGCAGGTTTGGTAAGCAGCTGGTGGAGGTAAAGGCTTCATTTCATTGTAACGGTGCGCTCACACCAACTGAGCATCTAAATGGCTTCCAATGCCTCAGCTTACATGCTTGAAAGTCAGACTCTTGATGTTTGACGCTTGGTCGTTGAGCTGTTCCTTTTTTAACATGTTATTAAACTATGATCGATATTTAACCTCGATAAACCCACCCAGTTTTTACAAATATAGACATGTTAGACATCGTTAGAAAGCTTAGATTCTCCATAATTCAAACACCAAGATCCTTTTTTCAAAACAGCGAGCACCAATGCACAATTAATACGGATATAGCAGCATGCCAAAATGTAAACATGACAAAGCAGCCACAACTACATACCTTTGAAGGCGTCAGGAAGCCTTTTTATGAATCCAATCTTCAATTGTTTATACACTATTCGTCCTTAAGGGTCCACAGATTAAAAGTAATCCAGAATATTCATATTAAAAATATTTTAATATTGCCCATAACATGCTTTTGAAATCACAAAGGTCAGCTGGTCATAGCTGATGCGTAGCATCTTGCTAATAAGACTTACTTTCTCAGTCGTTTGTCTGTCTGCAATGTTTTTTTGTTTGTTTTTTACATCGTCTTCCTACCTGCAAGACAAAAGTGTCTTCTTTGTATTTTTTTACAACTCGAGTTTATTCAGTTCAGATGAAGTCTCACAGGCTCCTTGCTCCTTGTATGTCAGCCAATGATACGCCAGGTAGTTATTCACTAAATGAAATGCAAATACTAAATGAAAAGTCAATAATTATGCAAATAAAACAAAGTAGAAAAGACTTGCTTCATAAATGTTTTGTGGCCATTAAAACGCTTCAGTTTTATTCTATGGGTCAAGTAGTTGAGTAAAAGCATTTGGCACAATTCGGCACATATGGAGGGGTTTGGAGACAGTGGTGACACCAAAAAGTTCAAAACCCCACAGCTCTGTAACTGTTCAAGCTAGAGGTCTGAATTTTTTTGCATTTGTGGTTGACATGGTGTAGAATAAATGTACAATATGTGTACAATACAATGACACCTGCCTATTCTCAAGCGTGTCTTTATTACGGCTATTAAAAAAAAAAGATCTATTATTTTCGAAAAGAACAAAAAACTGAGTCATGTTTGAACTGATGAAGTTGAGGCTGGGTTTTACTCACCCAACTTTTATTTATATTTTCAGAAACTAGAAGTTTGTGAAAATAATAATAAATTCAAGTGATGTATCACACATGTAATTTTGGCTTACAGTTCCTCAGTTATTTGCTTTTCCATTTGGGTACGCAAAATAGGCGAGGATTACATAAAATTAGGTGGGTGTTAAGAGCATTAGACTTCAATATTCATCACGCATGTTTTTTTGTTGTTGTTGTTTTTTACTTATGTTTGTAGCGCTTTAGCAGTTCTTACAGTATGTGTAAAATGTGTTATAACCTTTTGCATTATATAAATTTGTTTTTTTTGTTCTTATTCAAGGGGAACGCCGGTTTTTACATTGGGCCCTTGATTTTACGTTATTACATCATGTTCTGTTCTGTTATGTAAACATATATTCTGTTAGGTTTTATCCAAGTAACGTCTTCCTATGGGCAACGACCTGAAAGGCACAAACTAAACTGTTCATAATTGATCATTTATGGTACGCCAGCATTCATAACATGTAGGCGAATCACTGTCCCCCAGACATCCGCAGCTATATTTTTTATATTTCTATTTTTAAAAACAAGACAACGTGTGTATGACCCCTATAACCCCATGGCTTAGAACTTCATCTTTCTCTTACAGCTACTCCCACACTGCCTGTAGAACGTTCAGATTCTTTGCGTATCATGCCCTAAGTGTCTTATTTGATAACTTTGTGAATATCAGAGAGTTAATCTCTAAGTTTTAGCCGCACTTTTATATTACCTTTAATAAGTACATTTAATGTCTCTTTGTTTTGTGTTTTACAGCTTTACAGCTCTGTAGAGTTTGGAAGAAGGTGGCAGCTGGTACACGAGAAAGTGGCTCCTAATCGTTTCTATTGGTGAGTACGTTTAGCGTGAGCTAATGTTCGTCTGATCCTTTTAACACTATAGCTACTATCTTTGGTCATTTAACTGGATTTGAACAGAACATAACCATAAGGAAAATTAATTTATATATTCCTGGTCGGGAGGTGGTGTTGAGGCTGGTCGCCCCCTTTACCCCCACATACTACACGATGCAGGAAGCACGATGAAGCTGTGACTCGACCCAATCGAAACAATTTTTGCACGACTGCAGAATGGGCCTAAAAAGGGCAAAAAAATCGTCCAGTGTATGCCCGGCTTTATAGGGATAAGTAACCTTTGAATTTACACCTGATCGCATTTCTGGTTGGATTGGGTTTAATATAGGGTGAACAGACGTCCGCTTTTTCCCGATAATGTCCAACTTTTCAGACCGGGGGGAATTTCAAAATCGTCCGGGATTTTGGTCAACTGCCTCAACCTCAAAAAACATCTTGATCTTGGGGCCTGATCAAGACAAAGAGAAAGCTTTCAAAGCTGGGTACATGTGCAGAAATCGATCAATGTGTGGTGGTGTAGTAGTAACAGCACTTCCATGTATAGATGCACGGTGGCTCTATCTGTAGGTAAGTATAAGGTAAGTAACAAGACAACATTTGTGTCTCTTCATACCCCCCCTCTCAAGAAAGAAAAAATGTCCTCCTTTTCAGAAACACAAATCTGGTCACCCTACTTAATTTCCTCTGTGACAATCTTTTCCATTGGATAGATTAAAGTTAAAGACATTTACTGATGACGTACTGAGGACAAAGCACATAAGACACACCAACCAAAAAACAAACAAACAAAAAAAACATGTTTTATTCTAAACTGCATTGTCTGGATAAAAAAAAAAACTTAAAGATATCTTGGGAACTTAATCTTTCGCAGCTGATTTTATTTTATTTGTGTTTAAAGTTAAACTACGTAATTTTATCGCCATTTCATTGGCAGGTATATTACTATTAATCAGGTATTTTTACAAATATTATATATTACAGTAAGTAGATCAAATGCTAATTAGTCTCTGCTGTAAAAGAAATCTGTCTTTTCTATCAGAAAATACAGAAAGTAACATAAATTAGCAAATGACCCAGAAATGAATAAACTATAAGTTTGTGTATGACATATTATGTTCACAGCCAAAGATCACTAATTAATGACAAAATTCACATTTTGAAACTCACATTCTATTATAGTGCAGATTAATTGGGTGGCTCTAATTGCTATTAATTGAAGTTAGATTGTTCTCTGCCAAATAATCAATTGGTCGGATGAGCTGGGAACTTTTCTAATGAAACCATAGAAAATATCAGTCAGTTATCATCATTTCATTTTATACAAGTGACAATGAAGTCCAAACCTAATTAGGATTGATAAAGAGGCTTTTAAGATTATTATTATTCATGCATTAGAGTCATCATCAAAGTGTTGGACGGTTTTACTTTGTGCAGGTGCATTTCAATAAATTAACATCTGATCAAAAGTTAATGTATTCCAATATTTCAATTGAACAACGAAAAATCATGTAAATTTATTGCACACAGCGTGATTTATTTTAATTGCATTAATTGTGGCTACAGCGAATGAAAAGCAATAAGTCTGTTTCCCTGATAATTTTAATGTTATATTAGAAAATTATTTTCACACAGAAATGTCGCGTTATATTCTACTTTATTATGGGGACACCTGATGGTTGTCTAGTCTTGACGACCTCTAGCAAGTAACAGAGCCAGGAAGTTCACAGCTGTAACAGCTGACAGACGGTGTCATACTTGTAGGTTGAATGGCCTGTGAGTGCATTGGAAAATGATGAACTGCTTTAAGTTTTGATCAGGGGAAACATTTTTTGTTAAAAGTCTCATTTATTCACACTACTGATCCATAACTGCTTCCTGCTGCAATGTCTTCTAAAAACTCTGGTCCAACTATTGTCTCTCTTTAGAGTAAATTTTGTTCCATTATTGTTCCATGAAAAAGGAACGTGTTTTGTAAATTAAAATAAAAAAAGAAAGTGCAATTCATAAAATAAAACTTTGAAAAACTTCTTGATAAAAAAGAAATTGAAGAAAATTTGTTGTCTTCTCAGATTTTTATTTTTTCTAAAAAAAAATTCATATTTTTTCCTAAATATATTTTCTCCCAAAAAAATTTTGACAGACTTTTATATTTTGAAATTCATTTTTTTTTCAACTTTCACTTCTTCAGATTGAGTTTTAGAAATGTATTAGTTCTACTTAACTTCCAATACTGTATAAATGATGACTCTTGATGCAAATTGTTGTGCAAGTTATCCTGAAGAATATGAATATATTAACTAACTAGAACTGGAAGTTATAGTTAATTAATGGGTCATTCAAATCAAGGGTGAACCCACTTATTCAATTCAATTCAGTTTTTTTATATAGCGCCAAATTCACAACACATGTCATCTAAAGGCACTTTACAGTTCAACCAGATCATACAGTCAAATTGATTCAAAAACACTTAATGATTATTAGTTGAATGATTATCTGTAATTTGCCTATTCAGCAGGGTTCTTAGTCTTTTACATAAAGTTTGGACTCCTTGATCATCTTTGAAGATCCCGTTGCCTTCACCGATTTAATAATTTAGACTATGGCTATTAGAAGAGTTATTTTCACAAAAAAAATCAATCTGTCTCTATTCATTTAGATGTTTCTGAAAGGAGGATGGGTCTGACCTGAGTGATAAATCGTTCACTGCATAAAATAAACAGAGAAGACCATGGGTTAAAATACAATGGTACCTTTATTAGCTACTAATCACACAGTATTATTATTTCTAATAACTACGCAGACACTAAGCACTACTGAAAATAAGCAGAATGGAATAAAAACAAACAAGAATGGAAAAAGGGGTTTTGAGTCCATTTAAGAGTCTCTGAGGCAAAGAAGTAATTTTTTCCCCTGCAGGTTTTACTGTCCAAAAACAATGTTACGCTACAGTTGCAGACATTCGTCAAGCACTAGGTTCAAGCAGAAAACTGCAGCTCAAGCTGAAGCCTCCTTCCCTCCGTTTAGACCGCCCACAAGCTCCTGATTGGCTCTCTGTCTTTTCTTGTGTGATTGGCTGTCACCGCTGTCACTACTGAGTTTTACAAACATCTGATGTGCCACTGAATCGGGTCTGTGATTTGATGATCAAACACTCTGAAATCACTTCTGTAATCAAAAATTTCCTCAATGTCTGAGAAATGTTCATGTTTTGGCTTGATTCATTCAAAGTGCCCTTTAAAATAGCAGCAGATAAATATAAATAAACCCTGATGCAGAGATATTAAATGCAGTCAAAACTGTGACATTTCGCCCAGATTTACTTGAAAAAAATGACTCAGGGATGCATTAAAATAGAGTGATGCTGATGCAGGAAAGGATGAGTTATTTCAGCTGGACAGAATATCCGTTTTCAGGGTGAGCCAGCTACAACAAAAGAGTAAGGGCAATCACAACATGGCCGGAAATGCGGTAGCTTGGAGCTAAAGATGCGAGCCGGTCCAACCATAGTAGTCTAACTCTTCAAACAAATAAAATAGAGGATTTAAGCAGACAGTAACACACAGCATGTATCGTTCCATCAGTCTCAGTGAGCTTCAACATTCAGTTCACAACTCTTACCTAAAAACTATCAGCAGTTCTTTCAGAAAGCTTTATTCAAATAAAACACCAACAACATATGTAGAGGTAAGCTATTCTACTTATATTTCACCCAATCAGAGTATTGATTAAGTATCAAATGAAAAGTTTTTTACTTGTTGGCTCAGTGGTTGGTGGTGGATTCACAAAACACAGGAAAACACAGGAAAAACAAGAGACTATCAATAGAAATGAGTTTTTGCTTCTCCCTCCAGAGAAAACCCCCAGAAATGAAGAGAAAGTTATTTGAAAAACGCATTTTCAAAAGAACATGAGTCGTAAAACTAAATCCGACGAAATTGGAAAAAAAAAATTTTGAATAAAAAATCCTAAAAAGAACAAAAATTTAAATATATTATGAAACAGAAATTTGGGAAAAGTTAATCACAAAGTTACTGTCAAAACCTTTTTCTTTAAATATAATTTATAGATAGCATTTGATTTCAAATGTCCATTCAAACAACTTTTTTTAATAACAAATGCACAAAATTCATTTCAGTCACTCCAGACTAAATCACACCAAATGCTTTGACTCAAAATAATTTGAGATATTTATTGAGAAAACACCTGAAGATTCTGGACAGTCTGTGTTATCATTATCAATAGTGTGCATGCTCTTAGGTAAGACCTGTATCTATAGAACCGTTTGACTTCTAATTCCCTATCTTTATCTCTCTTTATCTATCCAGTTAAAGTTACATGAATGGAAACACAAACCAATCCAGGAAAATAAAAATATAAACATTTCTGTTTCTTTCTGTCTACACATTAGGGCTGGTTATAATATGTTTGGCTGCTGAGAGTATAACCTTTAAGAAAGAGCAGAACCAGAGGCTAATTTTATTTGGACATGCATTTTACAGGTGTCTTTTAGGACATTTTGGACAGAGGCATGCGCACAGAGCTGGGGGATAACTTATCCAGCTTCAATAATGTCTGTTTTTTATGGAACGCAACAGTTTATCTTGGAGCTACTGTGCAAATGGAGAAAGAAAGAGCAACCAAACCAAAGGATTGGCAGCATTTTCTGCACTTAACTTAATTAATCACAAATAAAAAACCTTCAAGCTGTCTGTACTGTACACCAATGGTACTGGAGAAAAAAAAAAAAAAAAAAAAAACTAAGACCTGCTGCCATTTTCTGCCTTCAGCCAGCCTGAAAAGCATAACGCTGAAATGTTGGCAGGTTTCCTGAAGAGAGAATAGCCCAACAGCTGAACCATTAGTGTACGTTCAGCGACTCCTGAACCCTAGATTCAATACCAATAAAAACTTCTTACTGATTCAAACACTTATGCTCAAATATCAACATTTTAAGAAAAATGTCCATTGGGAATGTTGATAATTTTGTGATTATGTGTTTTATCATGCATCCTGGCACTGCTGCACCTTATTATCTTTAATTGGAAATAATAAATCCAGACAAAATCTATTTTCTAAGTAGCATAAATTGATAATTATAGGCAATACATTACTGTTGTAACTTTAATTATTTATTCAAATCCCTTTCAGACTGCCATGTGTTGTTCTGTGAATACACCTCCAGCTGGCTGCTTGTTAGGACAACAAATCAAAGTGTGCTCCAAGCTTAAATCCTCTTTATTGCAATAAATTTATAATAAATTAAATTTAGAGTTTAAGACTTTATTTACAAAAACATTCAAGTCCAAACATATTTCATAAAAAAAAAAAAAAAAAAGTTAAAATAACTATTTCCTTTTAATTTGCAAAAACCCGCTACCTCTGCTGATCTTCATTTTAAGCCGCTTCGGATGTTATCATCACATTATATGGCGATTATTAGCAGGTATCAGTCCCATAGAATGGCTTCAGACTGTTCCTCCTACCTACCAGTGGTTTGTCATCACAGAATTTACCACATTTACCCACATAATTGATTAATGTATTTATGTGTGATATGAACTTAATTTTACAAGTTCTTCATCTATTGTAATAAAAAAAGTTGATCAGCATGTTTCTTCGAACAACCCGTCACAATAAAAATCTCATATCCTGTAAACTGAGTTGTTTTTAAACACTTCATTAAATCTATGTGAGTGAAGCATGTGGAAATCACTCGAAGTAAAGCTTTAAAATGAAATTTTCTTAAGAAGTTATGGTGTAAATAATGTAGATAAAAAGCATAAAGTAGGTAAATAAAAAGTGAAACTTAATATTATTATATTATTAACGATAAGCTGCAAATTATTAGTCATAAGAAACCTACTAGAAGGTAGAGGAGGCGCAGACTGATAATACTCATAACTCTTAATAATGGCCATTTAATGGTTGATCACATCCTAATCGGGGGTCTTTTTTAAGGAATTTTGGGAAACTTTCCTGCTATGCTTAGTGTTAAGCCCAGGTCACAGCTCTTGTGTTCGACTTTTTAATCTGCGATGCGATTTCTTTCCATGCCACAATTACTGCAGTGTTTATAGAGAGGCTCCTGCTACGCACAGATCAGATCCTGATCTGTGAAGTTTTTTTTCACTTGTCTCTGTGCCCCACAAATTGGAAAATGTCCCATATTTGACAGTGACAGATTATTAAGCCATTGCAGATACAAAGCAAGGTCCCACTTCATGACCATCCTACACAGCATCCCCTTAAACCACAGCAGGTAGAGGATTTTGATATAATATATAAAATATATATATTTATCTGTGAGATGGATACGCTGCCCTTTCCTCTGCCTTCCCTTGCTGTTTTCGTGGGGCTCAAATAGCATATTACTTTTGCAATTTTATTTCCACGTGAACTCCTATCATGGGTAAAGTATTCTGCTTTTTAAAATGTTTGATTGGTTGTTTATACTAGTCTTCCCCACCTGCTATTGTATATATGTGCTGTGCGATTGCAAACCTGACTCTTTTCTCTTGTGATTGATGGAGTTTAATTTGTATTTCCCCTCAAAGAAGAAGGTTTTACTTTGTAAAAACTCTTTTACTGTCAGACTCATGAAATGAAAGGGACCTGGGCTCTACTTCAGCATCCATGTGTTCATCCCCTTTGACTTTTTATTAGTGCTAAGCGCCACGACTTCTAAGGCACGATTTTCTGTCGGGTTGTTGTGTGTTCATTGCTTCGCCTTTCTTTTTCAGTTTATCTTCCTCTTTTTGTAATTTTGGTATGTCCTGTCACTGTCATACAGTGTTAAAAGCAGGGTCCAAATGCCCTTCATAGGATGCTGCAATGGAAGAAGTCCATGGATGGCATTACATTTTCTAGGTTTTAATGAGAAGAAGACTGAGGTCAGACTGCTGTGATGCTCAGAATTTGAACATTGATTCCCCGCCTCCTTATGTGAAATCTACTGTCATTAGTTTGAAGTTTGATGATCAAATATTTTCAGCTTAAAAAAAAAAAACATCAACTCGGAACTGTTTGAAACATTAAATAAAATGTTGTTTCTATACAGGACTTTTGATAGGGTCATTCATGCTTTTATTACCTCGTGTCTAGACTATTGCAGTGCTCTCTATTTTGGTGTCAGACAGGCTGCTCTCAGTCATCTTCAGCTTGTCCAAAATGCATCAGCACATCTTTTAACTCGATCTTACAGGCATGAGCACATCACCCCTGTTCTGGCTCCTCTCCCTGTGAGCTATAAAATTGATTTTAAAACAGTTTTTAAATGCTCAAACAGCCTTGCTTCACACTCTCTCTCAGACCCGCTTCAACCGTGTCATCCTTTACTGTCGATAAGGTCATCTAATCAGCTGCTCCTAGCTGTTCCAAGGTTGGGGCTAAATGTTAGAGGAGATCAGGTTTTTTGCTGTAGCAGCTCCAAAAAAACATGACTGTTAGGTTAATTGGCTTCTCTAAATTGTCCTTAGGTGAGTGAGTGCATGGTTGTTTGTATTCCTGTCTCTCTGTGTTGCCCTGCGACAGACTGGCAACTGTCTGAGATGTACGCCACCCCTCACCCATAGACTGCTGGAGATGGATGGATGGATGGATGGATGGATGGATGGATGGATGGATGGATGGATGGATGGATGGATGGATGGATG
>NW_015150622.1:612402-613873 GCF_000732505.1 Cyprinodon variegatus
GGATGGATGGATGGATGGATGGATGGATGGATGGATGGATGGATGGATGGATGGATGGATGGATGGATGGATTGTGGATGGAAGGATGGATGGATGGATGGATGGATGGATGGATGGATGGATGGATGGATGGATGGAATGGCAGATAGATGCTATAAATGCTACAACTGGCAAAACTGAATCATAAAATCTACTGTTTTAGACAAAACATGCAAACAAAACTTGCATACATATTAAAATGTTTTACATATTAAAACATCACAAATCTGCTATTATCAAACAATGTCAAGTAAGTTAAATATCTAAAGTTTAATGCAAGTTTATTCAAATAAAAAAATAAAAATTAACAAAAAAATTATTCCATCAAAACTGCCCAGGAGCCTTATTAATTGTTTTGTGGATGTGCAGTCAAAGAGGCAGTGAAGAACTAAAATTATCTTTTTGGCTGAAGGATTTTTTTAGAGACAGGGAAGAAGCAGAGCAGCTTGTTTTTCGTTTTGTTTCTTTTTCCCACAGATTATCCGTGTCATCAGAACACAGCAAAAGCTTTAGCACTCTGTGTGTTAAAACATGTTTAAAAAGATGCATCCCACAGCTTTAAGGAGATGTCCGCTGAGAGACTCCGGTGTCTGGTGGAACTGAATGGCTTCTAAGAAATAGTGAAAGCAGTCAGTGGAACGCAAAGTCTTTCTCTGATGGTCATTTACACTAGTGATTCCCAACAGGTGGTGCTTGTACCCCTAGTGGTCTGCAGGTGCATTGCAAGGGGAACAGGAAAATGTTTGATTTCTTAGGTAGTAAAATAAAATAGGCCTGGGATCTGTTTTGTTTTGTGACCTAATTGGAAAATGAAACAAGCTTTTATCAACCAAAAAGTTAGTTTTTCTTTGAGTTCACCTTGAGCTGGGACACACATCCAAACCAAGCAGTGGAACAGACTGGATGCAGAGAACAGCCTGGGCTCAGCTGTTTTTCACACTGAGCTATAAGAGCTCATCAAAGCAGCTCAGGTGTCCTGATGAAAACAAAGTAAAACCAATGAAGTCAGTCTGACTAAAACCTTTGTTCTGTATTTTGTTCTCACTCCATCAACTTCGGAGGGGTGGTGGCCTAGTGGTTAAGGCATAGGGCTTTGAATCCTGAGGTTTTGAGTTCAATCCCCCACTTCCACAGACTGCCACCCTGGGTCCCTCAGCAAGACCCTTAACCCCCACACTGCTCCCTGGGCACCTCACTGGGTAGCTCACTGCTCCCCAAGGGGATGGGTTAAATGCAGAGAAGTAATTCCTCTGGGATTATTAGGGTATAGAAAAAAATAATAATTTGAATGTGATTATAGTGGAGTTACTTAGAGAAACTCCAGTTTTATAAATACGGGTTTATATCAGGATTTTGTTTTAGGCAACATACTTTTATGTTTTTTGTTTTTTTCATTTGAGATGGAAAGAATAAAATACCTAAGAATTAAATG
>NW_015150622.1:614106-632229 GCF_000732505.1 Cyprinodon variegatus
ACAACACTTGTACAGAAGTAAAAAAGTTAGAAAACACTGATTTACACAATTAGTTAGATCATTTTGCGGGTCATTTTTCTGACCATATGCTCATGGAGGAGGGTGCAATTCTCTTTCATTTACCTGCAGCCTTTGTTTTTCCTTACAGTGTGCTTCACTAACTCACCCTACTCCGTCAACTGCTTGTTTTCAGTCACATTGTATTAGTTGTATTGATGCATTTTCATTTGCTTTACCTCTGACAATATTTTCCATCGCTAGATAATGACTTCAGATCATTCTCAAAGCACAAAACATGACAGCGCTTAGCATTTTCTGGTGGCCTAGTGATTAGGGCATAGAGCTTGGAATCTTGAGGTTCTGAGTTCAAGCTCCACTCCCACAGACGGCTACTTGGCTCCCTGAGCAAGACCCTTAACCCCACACTGCTCCCCAGGCGCCGCACAGTGGCAGCCCAGTGCTTCCCAAGGGCATGGGTTAAATGCAGAGAGTGAATTCCATTGCTCTGTACTTGTAACAGTGTAATGACAATAAAAACTGGGAAAAAAATAAAAAATTCTGTGGCACTGCGCAGTAAGAAGCAAAGAGGAAGATATACAGCATGCATGGGCTCTACAGGCTGCAACGTGATGAAAAGGGATACAGGTGATCCGTTTTAGTGATAACAATAGATGGTGAATGGCGATCATCAATCACATACTTATTCTTGAAAATTGGCCCATTAGGATCGGTGGCTGATTGATCGGCCACCGATCCTAATGGTGGCCGATCAATGGCACACCACTAATCTGTTGTTTTTTAAATGCTTTATATAAATAAATTGGATTTAGATTTAGATCAGCCTAGGTACAATAGGAGGCTTGTTTTGTCCTTTCAGATGATTCATGGCTCATCTGTGTCTGTGAAGAGTGCAGAGTTACAGATAATCGGTTTTAAAGCATTCTGGTTCTGGAAGCTGGAGCCTGCAGGTCTACTTAACTTTCATCAGTCAAAAGAGTAACATTTTCTGGCCTGCAGGGAGAGTCATTCAATTTTCCCCAATGCAACCTGGGTCAAAACCATGGGAAAAAGGGTAAGGGGCAGGATCTCAAGCATCTATAACAAACACAGCAGGGGGTCTCAAATGCCCGTTGAAGCCGTCCTTTTGGGAGTGTCTTGTTAGACTAGAGTCTGCACAGCAAAGTAAACCTGGATTTTGTTTTGTTTTCTGACTTTTTGTGAAAGCTTGTATAATATCTCTTGATGCGTGTTTCCCTGTTTTAAGTCTGTTTCTGACACTCCCTCACTTTGACTCCTTGCCTCAAACGTTTGATGAAACTGCATGGCAATACTACATTACATAGGGGACAGTATCAGTATCAGTAGTATTTTGCACCACTTCACAACACTTCAATTTAAGGTACTTTACCCTGAAAATTTAATCAGCTCATAACATAAGATTTGGTGAAATGTCTTGTATTTAAGGAAAATCAGCTTAAATCAACAAGTCTTTCATTTTAAAGCATTCTGTTCTTTAAAAATAGCCACCTTCTGCCAAAGTTGACTGAGGTTCGAGGAAACAGAGACAGTCATACAAAAGTAACATAGAAGTACTGATCCATGAATACTTTCTATGTTAGAAAAGGTAAAAGTAAACTAGCTCCTAAGGTCCCTCTGTCTAGGAAAGAAACAGTTAAGCAGACGGGCTCCAAGCTGGTTTTTAATGTCAAAGAAATGAAAGATCTAGTTAGTCTGAGTAAAAGCTGAGCCGATATAAAGTAAGTCTTGGTGAAAAACACGACTAAGCACTGAAAAATGGACCCAATTATATTATCTACGACCAAAGATGTTGTTGGCAGCAGTCCAGCTGATATTTCTCTGCAAGATGCCATTAAAGCCGAACAGAGCCAGGTCAGATGAAGCTACTATGACGGGAAAAAGAAGAGAACAACCTTAAGTTTGGGGTTGAATTAATAAATACTACAGAATTTGAGAACGTTAGTAGAACGAATCTGAATAATAAAACATGATCTCTATGTCCTCTAGCAGCAGAAGCCTATAGCAGCATAAAGAGATAGCTAATGTGTAACTTGAGCCACGCCAACTATAAGCTTTATCAAAAAAGGAAGTTTAATGCGTAATTTCAAAAGCAGACAGGTAAGGTGTAATTTAACTTACTTACAGCATCTAAGTATGATTGAGACGTGTCTCATAAAGAGTTTTGCAACTGATTTGCAGATGTGTTTATGTACATAGACTGTCATATCTGTTGAAACCATAACCGGATCCTGACATTAAAGGTGTTTGCTGATTTATTTTAAGACTTCACCTCCAGTGCTGTACCATCCTCTGCTTTTTCTCTCTGTGCTGCTTTGCTACTCTTAAACCTATAGAATAGCTTCATAGAGGCATAAAAAAAAAATGGGGAGAAAACAATCTACTTCTCTGCACCAATTTAAATATGCAGAACAATTGTCGGTTGTTCTAGTGCAGCTGATTACTTTTTATAACCTAAATTGTGTGCAGCGTTATGGAAATAAGAAAAACTCGACCTGATTTCAGTCCTCACCTCTACTCCTTTCTTGATGTATTTTATTATTAATGTGATTTTTAAACCTTACCTCACTCCCTAAAGCTCACCTTAATAATATTTTTATCACCAATCATTTAAGACTTCACTCCAACCACCTCAGTTTCTCCATCTTTTACTGCTTCATCGGCCTCACTATTAAGTTAAAAACTATCATTCTCCTAATAAAACATAATTGCATATAAGATCTAAAAAAGCATCTGACATTTTGCTGAGTATGCTTAGGATTTGACCTTGTGATGTGTAAACATTATAAACACTGAAGTTATTCTTATTAAGAAAAGAAAGTCCTGCTGTTGCTTTGGCCTTTTCTGGAAGAACACCAACAAATTTCAGCTCAATATTGAGAAGGTGCTCATCGTAGGACGACTCAGATGACAAATAACTAAATAAAATTGTAAACTAACAAGTCGATATAAACCAGCCATATTCATGACAACAATAACTTCATACCGTTTAACTTAATTCAGAGGTCTCTGATTAGTAGGTGATGGCTCAGCATCTGCCCCACTTTCCAACACTCTTCAGATCAGCTAAAGGACAGGGCACATTTTAATTTTTTAAAATGTAAATTACTCAACATTCACCCTTTTTTCAGCTTTTTTCAACATTCAGCTGTCTGATGGCAGCAGGAAAGAAGCTGTTGCAGAATCGGCTGGACCTACATTGAATGCTGAGAAGCCTCTTCCCAGAGGGGAGCAGGGAGAACAGTCCATGGTGGGGGTGTGAGGGGTCATTGATGTTATGGGCTTGGGACACGCAGCGCTGGGATGAAATGTCTTTAATGGAGGGAAGAGGAGCCCCGATGATCCTCACTGCTGTTCTCACCACTCTTCTAACCTTCTCCCAGTCTGAGGCGCTGCAGCCTCCACACCACACAGTGAGACAGCTGGTCAGAACGCTCTCTATGGTGCTTCTGTAGAAGGTGGTGAGGATGGGTGGGGGCAGCTGGGCTCTCCTCATCCTCCGCAGAAAGTGATTCTGTGCCCTAAGATGATCTCCTTCGTCTTCTCCACATTCAGGATCAGGCTGTTATCTCTGAAGCAGTCCACCAGCTGCTCCTCTCTGTAATTCTGGTCGTTGTTGTCTCTGATGAGGCCCACCACCGTGATGTTGTCTGTAAACCTCATCATATGATTGGTGGTGAACCTGGGGACGCAGTCATGTGTCATCAAGGTGAACAGCACGGGGCTCAGGAGGCAGCCCTGCTGGTAGTCTGTGCTTAAGGTGATGACATCAGAGTTTTTTTTGTCTGACCCGGACTAACTGAGGTCTGTCTTTGAAGAGGTCTAGAAGCCAATTGCAGAGCCTATTGACCACCTTTTAATCACTTCTGGGTGCGGGGAATCTGAGTATAAACGCACTTATAGAATGATGTCCAGACTGGGAGATAAGTTATGAGCATTTCCTTTTATTGAAGTCAGTTTGTAAATGAGCCAACTATCAGAGTGGTGGTCTTGTAAAACAAGTGAGATGGACAGGAAATTATGGAGAGTGTGGATATGGCAGAAATTAACCAGTGGATGCAGGCTATTGTGTGCCAAACAAAGCTGTTAAAACCGTATGACCTCCTGTCACAAACCCATCTGCCCTCTCACCTTTATAGCTTTCCCCTCCACACCGCCACCAGTGGCAGAGCAACACACAGGTCAGTGTGTCAACTAGTGTTGCACCGATGCCAATATCTGGCAGGGCCCCGATCCAGCACTAAAATGGTGGTATCGGTATCGTCGAGTATCAACAAATAGGGCACCGATACCATTTTGAGAGCCAAAAGTTTATTGGTTTATTTTCACCCATTCCAGGTAGGCAATAAAAAGTTCTACTGGATTCACTTTGTATTAATCTTTTTCCTGCTTCACTAAGGTAGGCAGCAGCTTGACAAAGCCATGATGGCAATTATTTTACATCCAAGTAGTATGCAGTTCTTCATATATACACACACACATCAATTTAAAACAGATGGTATCAGTATCGGCCAATACTGCACAGCCAGGTATCGTGTATCGGTATCAGCCAAAAAATGGCATTGTCGCAACACTAATGTCAACCGAAACAAAACACCAACAGCCAAACCAAATAAACCAGAAACAAACCAAACCTAAACACCAACAACTATAAATGTCTCCTTCAGGGGGTATTGAATCCCAGCTGTTCCAGTTTGCCCATCAGACGCTGTGGGATGATGGTGTTAAAAGCTGAACTGAAGTCCAGGAACATCATCCGCACATGGGTGTTCTTCTCCTCCAGGTGTGTTAGGCTCAAGAGGAAAGCAGAAGAGATGGCGTCCTCAGCGGAGCGGTTTCGTCGGTAGGCAAACTGGAACGGGTAGAATTTTGGGGGGAGACTGGAGACGATGTGTTCTTTAACCAGCCTTTCGAAGCACTTCATCATGATTGGAGTCACTGTGACAGGCCGGTAGTCAGTGAGTGTGGTGACCTGTGCCTCAAGTCATCTCACTTATATATTCAAGCAGATGTATGAGTTCACGGTACAGCAGTTTGGATCCCGTAGTCATGGATACATAGTTATGCTAAATACGAAGCGGCACCTTCAGCTATATATAGGTAGAAATAACATGTACGAATAATATCAATAAAAACATAATTGACATTTCATCCTTACAGGTTTCTCTTTGATAATCGTATACGTGTGTTTGTTATGCATTGATGGGATACTCCTTTTGTCGAGGTTGGTGTGTGTTTTTTTTATTTTTATTATTCTTTCTAATATTTTGTAGGTGTGGAAGCAGACTTCCAGGGGTTAGTCTGTATCTTTTCTCCATTATTCCTCTCCCTCCCTTTCACTCTCTTTCTCTCTTCTTAATTGTTATCCCCTCTACCTTAGTCATCCTTTCTGTCTTTGCGTCCATTACATTTTTTTTCACAAAGCCACTTCCAACAAAGTTTGATACACAATTAAAAAGTGGAACCTGATGTAGCCTTAACAGATCTGCGTTCAGTTGTAAACACATCACATCAATTTTTGGTGCTATATTGGCAAACAGGACAGAACAACAAAACAAAAACAGATGCATAGAGCTTTATCTTATTGATTTTAGTTTGTAAAATACCTAAAGACTGTCTGTGTTCTTGTAAATTTAGTTTGTTGTGTTGCTCCATCACAGTATGTCAAAGTTAGTTTCTTTCTGCATCTCTTTATCTAATAACTAACACATGACAAAAGACCTTCACATGAAAAAAGTGCAGAGGAGCAGTTGAGTAGTAAAAAGCCCCGCTGCTTGGAGTGAAGTGAGCCTGAGGCCTGATGCTGCAGATGCTGTCAGAGTTCTATTTTAGGTTGCACGCTGTGCAGTCAGAGTTGTGTTGGCCCTGGTAATGAAGCTGCACAGGGAGCTTATGTCTGCTGTATATACAGCCACAGAACATGTGTAAGCTCATTTGTGATTTGGAGAACCTGAGAGGAACTCAGTGACAGGCTGAAAACCTCCATAGGATTCAACTATAATCAGTTTGGGAGCTTACCAAGTGTATGCATTAGCATATGACATTAAATATCTCTGCAGAAACTTTTGGAGCTCCACGTGCGGCGAATTCTTCATGGGGTAACAGCTCCCTCTCACGACAGCGGCTCTTTCCTTCTATCTTCTAAACCTCACTTCAAGTATTTTAAATCAACCGTTGGTCTTTATTTAAACTTTAAAAAAAAGTTTTTCCCCTGACTGATTTGTTTTTTTTTTACTTCTTTTTTTTTGGTCATACTTCACAACTCCAGATGGTATGAGAAGACAAGCATGATCTAAATAAATACAAATGTTAGTTTGATATTATGTATAAAAGTTATCTAAACCAACCTGGCTGTATTTGTGAAAAATACCACAATCCCAACCAAGGGTGTGACTTTGTGATGAAAGTTGGTTTGGACACTCGGGTGGTGGGTGATGGACCCACAGTAACTTAACTCGAATGCTTTCACAACGAATAACAGCCGATTCCGATGCCAAAATCAATATATCATGCATCCCTAGAAATACAATTTCAATTCCATCCATCCAGAAAAATATGGATATACTGCATTTTAAATATAGCATTGCATATTTTCTTCTTGTAAACTTTCTGGTAAACTTGGAGATATATTTTATTGCATGTTAAATATCCCAGTAAATCTGTTTCACCTTTAAATCTGCAGCTCCCCCTACTTCTCTCTGTGCTCAAAGATTTATGAACCTCTTTACTAATATAATGATGTCAGAAACAACATTTCAGCATATGTAGAATCTCTGCTGTCTGATTCTGTCTGTACAATAAAAAAAAAAACATGTTAATTTTAACCTGTAACTGTGAGTCATGGTCCTCTGAGAAGCCAAGATTTTTTTAACTTGTAAAGAAGAACAAACTATGTTTTCTTAAGATTATTTTAGTAACTCCTATAAAGTTACAATCAGTTGCCATTTTTAGCTGAAAAACCTCTGTATGTTTTACAAACAGATTTTTCGGTGGCATGATCTAAATTTTTTTTTAACTAACCCGTCTCCTAACTTTTACTTAAACATCAAAGTAGCTGCTGGTTAATGTTCACTGAGTGCTGCTGTGTGTTTCTCCTCCAACCACGTAGCTACTTTGTATGCAGTGATATGCGACCGCAAATCAGATGTCTCAAAGCGACAGATGATGTCAGACTGAGATGCGAGATCTGCGAGAGAGGAAAAAAAAAACAGTGACTCAAAACGCTCTGAACACAGTTAGCTGCACCTAACTTCTGTTACCTTTGGCTAAAGTACCTGAGTGGAAAGAGGAAAAAAGTGGAAATTATTGGTTTGGGACATGTCCACACCAGTCCTTCAGAAAGTTACGTCTGTGATCCCATCCTTGTAAAACCAGAAAATAATCCTTTTAATGACATTTATACCAACTGACAGTGTTGTATAAAGTACCGAAATCTCGGAGTCAAGTTAAAGTATAAGTACCTCTCCAAAATATGACTTTAGTAAAAGTCCAAGTCACTGACTGAAATGTTACTAAAAGTATCTAAAATGGCTTGTACTTAAGTATAAGAATTACTGTAAAAAGAGATGTGGTTTGAATTACATTTTTTTACATTTTGGTAAACTTTGAAGGTTAAATTCACTTAAAATAATATACAAAACCAAGTGTAGGATAAATTTAGACTGGCTTTGTGAAACAGGCGTATCCTATTGGTGTTGATGAACAAGCCCAGGCAAGACCCGACTTTGTAGTCAGTAGGTGGGGTCAAAACACTTGCGTTTCTCTCGCTTTCTCGCTCGTTTTTTTGTTTTTTTTTTACTTAGTAACTAAACCAAACATTGAAAATGTATCGGAGTAAAAGTATGCAATTAAGTTTGTAAATGTAGTGAAATAAAAGTGAACGTTCTCAAATAAAATGTATACTCTTGGAAAGTATAAAGTACTCCAAAATATACTTACTGTAAGTACAGTAGTGAAGTATTTTTACTTTGTTACTATACAACACTGCCAATTAATATGCACTATCCCCATTCAGGTCTAATCACTGCTAAGATTTAGACTTAAGAACCTGTCTGACAACAGGAAGTAGGAAGAAAGCTCTAAAAATCTGCAAATATGTAAGAAAAGGGGGAAAAAGACTATTTGACAACTATCACCCTGGGTACACTAAAGCCCTCAACACAAGGAATGTAATTTTTATCAGATCTGACACAAAATCATATACTACAAGGTCGTGGCATTTAGTGCTCATCGTCAGAAAAGGGCAGCTTAACACCCGTCCCTCCTTATTATAATTTTTTTTTTTTATTCAACAAACTTCACAGATTGCTCTGTGAGAATCACCTCTCCTTGCAATAGGTAGCCTGTATAAACTGTCGTAGAGCCTTTGTTGCTGTGTTTTCCTTTCTTTAAACCTAGTTAATAATACAGTTTTTCCTATACAGTAAAATCCTCTATCTGTTCTGATTTAAGAGCGTTCTGCACAGGCTGGACATAAAATGAAGCTTTGCTTTCTAGCTGTGCTGGCTTTTTTTTATTTTTTATTTTTTATTGACTTTTATTAATCTGAGTCATTCAAATGTAGGAAACTGTCTCAATTCATGGGGCCCAGAGGCAAAAAGAAAAAATAATCTGCACATTTCTGCTACCCTATGAGGAGTAGGAGTGTGACATGGGAAAAAAAATGATTGGAGGTTAAAATGTTGGAAGTGACCGTGACATGGGCTTTATAAGCCGTTTCCATACATTCGGTAGCCGTTCTTCCATTTTCTCGAAAATTTTAGAAGTGTTCCCAGACCAGGTTTTTGTTTTTTTTCTTCATTAATCCATTTGTCTATCTATAAAGCACAATTTTAAATAGACCAAAGCACACAACATTCAAATAAAACAACAAACGAACATTAAAGGCCTATAAACTGCTGTTCCTTGCTAGCCTGACGTAGTCCTACTCAATTCTAGTCAGAATATGAGTCTGATACTGCTCCATAGAGCTGTGATTATGGGGCGTGTTTCGAACGAACCAGGAAAAAAAATGCCTCTGCACTCAATTGGATAGACCTACAACCAATAAGAGCAACGGAGTGCGTGACGTATGTTAAGCGACGCATAGTTGTTGTCAACAAAAATCAAAGCGTGCAGTTGCACGCCTAGAATAAGAAGATGAGCCTTGATTGTGTTTCTCTTTTCCTCTTTTAAAATTAATTTGCTGTCGATATCTTCTAGAACAGACCTAATAGCAGAATCTACACACCTCAACTCTCCAGCGGCAGCCATTGTTGTTGTCACCGAAGCGCGCTTTGGTCACGTGGTTGATTACGTTACTGTTGATCATCTGTCCATCATCGTATAAAGCCCCCCCTGACAATCTGATTGGCCCGCCAGATATTGTGCGAGCATACTCGCGCTACTGTTGAGCAATGCCAGACCGAACTTCCCGACCTCAAACGTTGTGGGCGGGACTAAGTTCGGAATGGCACCTAGGCTAGTTCCTCACAGCTGAAATGGAAAATGTTTTAGTCCAGGCTTCTACTGTTATTCTGTTTATAAGGAAACTCATCATTCAAACTTACAACCCAGGAGAACGACGGCTGGATCTTTGTTTTGCATCTGACTTGAAAGGTTTTTAGCAAGATGGCCGTCCCTATAGAAAACATCAGTTAAAGCTAGCAGAAGTGATTAAGACTCCTGGATTGGTGGCGAAATATCCTCAGAAAAATGGGCTGAAGTTGGATTGTCTCAGGTTAAAGCCTGTTTTATGGCAGATTGAAAACACAAAGTTGATTCCAATCGTTGCAGGAAGCGGTAAAACTAGTAAATGCTGGTAGGGGGCTGACACTTTACACACAGAGCTACGTTGATTGATTAGACTTTTTTCCCCGATTAATACAGTAATTAATTCAAAACTTCATCACACTCAAGCTCTATTTGTCTGATGTATGTTTTAAGAATTTAAAATTTTATAAGGGGCAACACTGACCTCATGTATGCTTATTTTAACTAAAATTCAGACATTTAAAAGTAACCATTTTGATTGGTTGCATTTATATGTTAAAAAATAATAATAATCAGAGTTTTGTGGCCTGATTTTTAACCTTAACATAAAACTCTTCTAATTTCCCATTTTTTGTAGCAACCTTTCGTCCTCTCTCCACCTTCCCAATGAACTCAACATCTACGCTCCCTTTGCCTCCCGCCTCTGATCCCCAGGTCTCTGTAATACATTTTTAATGCTGTAATGATTATATGCTACTCCATCTGCAGGCATCCCGAGTGCACCAGGGAAATCAATGGATTTTTCTCCTCTGATGATTGGAGGAAACACCTTTCTGTCTGTCTCATTCAGAGTGGAAAAGGACCTTCAAGGTCCCCCGAACCTTTAGATCTCACATCCAACCTGAGGCTCTATCAGATCACCGTGTTGCAAACAGTAATTCCTATATATCCAGTTGCTGCTGTTGTTTGCTGCAGCTGAACTTCCATGTAGTTGTAAATTTGTCTGACTCTGCAGCGTGTAATGTCCCGGGTCAGAAAGCAGCGTTAGGTGAGGGGGAGCATCCGCTCATTGTGAAAAGAACAAAGCAGATGTTCCTGAAACATATTTGTTTCCCTTTCAGGTCCAAGATGGGTTTGGACAAAGAACCAGGCTTAATTCACCTGGAAACCAGCATCTCTGAAGGACGTGAGTAATTGAATTCTGAGTTAAGAACTCTATTTTCCTCATGCCTTTGTACTCTGTCGGAGGCATTGTGTTAAAGTGGGGAGCAATTGGAGGTTGTTTGGACAATCCTGCTGCAGGATAATGTACAGACACAGCAGGAACAGCCATGACCCCGGTCCAGGGACCCCGAGTAACAACAGAGGGAGCAAGGATGAATATATCTGTAGAGCCTTTAAAGGCCAATGGTTTAGCTAATTTCTGGAAATATAGGTTTTAATTTATTAATCCACATAAAGGAAGATGATGCTTTAGGGCTTTTATAGTAAAGAAATAGCTCTGTAAACACACTGTTTCTGCAAATTTATAATTTCAATACAGCTACTTTATTGAGCTGTGTTGCATTTTTTTATCCTTGTGTAGTGAAATTATGTTGTTTTGTGACCAACTACTTTTGCTGTGATCCTTTATTTAGATCTGTTCCTCACATTCTTATCGGTTTATGTCAGGGGTTGGGTTTTAAAAATATCTACTCTGAAAAGTACCAATACTCAAACCCTTTATCACAACACAATACTCACTTGTCATGGTATCGATATGAAAGCAAATGTTGTTTTTTATTAATTTTGCTATTGTTAAAGGCACATCGTTTGACTTGTGGCCACGAAACATGGATATAATAACAAAGATATATGCCTGTAAACAAGGAGCAAAGTGTTAACTTAACAGTCTAATAATAAAGTTAGGAGAAGATAATCAGTTTCCAGGTTCTTCTTTCAGCCCGCTCTAACAAACTAACTCCTTTCCAGCATCGACTCTATTTTTCCTCGCACATGATCCCTTTCACATTTTCTCTTTTTAGCCTCCTGAGAAGGTTTAAACTGTTTCATTGCCTCAGCCATGACCAGTAGTCAAGCAGGTGAAAAAAAATGGTAGAAAAAAAGCCTTATCTCCGTGACGATATAAGAGCCTATGTCCGTATGTTCTTCCAGGTCACATGACCTGGCCAACGACAGATCATCAAATCCCAACTTACATCAGTATCAGTCAGTATTTCAAGAGGGGAGCCCAACTTGTAGCAATAATATAATCAGAGATGGGAAGTAACGAAGTACAAATACTTCGTTACTGTACTCAAGTAGATTTTTCTGATATTTTTACTTTACTTTACTACTTATTTTTATGGCGACTTTTTACTTCTACTTCTTACATTTTTACACAAATATCTGTACTTTCTACTCCTTACATTTTAAAAAATTGGCTCGTTACTTTAGTTTTGAATCATTTCAATGGAGTTACCGTTATTATTTTTCATGTCATCAATACCAAATTCAATCTAATTGGATGGGAATCTACGTTGCAGTTGACGCACCACTACAAGATGAATCGACAGATTCGGCGGTATTCATTGGCGGCAAATCATTGCAGCTTGGTGGCGGTGGCGTTAGCATAGTAGTATGGACGACCAGATGATTGAAAATGAACACAACGGAGATCTAGTCCTATTGGCAGACATCCATTTAAAATGTAGGCAACAGCATGAAAAAAGTGGTTTCTACTTTTACTTTTATACTTTAAGTAAATTTACAAGCCTGTACTTTGTTACTTTTACTTGAGTAAAGAAGTTGAATCAGTACTTCCACTTTTACCAGAGTATTTTTTAACACAAGTATCTGTACTTTTACTCAAGTACCATCTCTGAATATAATACATATAATATAAAATGTAATGATAATGTCAAGCGTTGTATATTGGGTGGAGGAATGATTAAAAATAACTCATATGTGTCAATTCTTTAGGTTATAAAGTCTGCCGTGTGCCTTTAATTTTCGTTTTCGGGATTATTTTCTCATTAAAACAGAAAACCTTAAATTATTGTCTTCATATTGTTTACATAGGGGGGCATTTTTTGCATTGTTTTTAACTAACATCAATAATTGTTTTGAGAAACCATGTTGAAGTAAACAATATTTACTTTGCCTTAATTTCATATCGTTCAGGTTTAATTTTTTTCAGTTCTTTTTTTTTTTCAAATTTGTTTTATTAATTAGATTTTTTCCCAACAATATATATATATATATATATTTTTTTTCTATTTTTTGTATTTTATTTTTTCTAATTTAGTTAGATTTATTTTGTATTAATGTTTTTACAGATTTCATGTAAAAACTTTAATACAACATTCTGTTGTTCAGATAAAGTTTTATGAAATTAATTCTTTTTAAACTACATTTTACTAATCACTTTCACAGGATAAAAATTATGTAATTAAAATTACAAACTGAAATTTGGATGAATATCCACTTGCACATGCACAAATGAACTGATGCGACGGAACATGCTTCCGGTACAGATCGGGTAGTGATAGCAGCTAGTAGCCTACTGTTGTTGTCTCCAGGCTAATAGCTGTTAGCAGTTAATTCCCAAAAGTTATAAAGGTTTAAATCAGTGCACAGAAGCAGGCGCACATGCTAGCAGAACAGAATCCACACATGCATATAAAGCAAACTATGCTCATATGATTATAGTTCTGACTTCATAGACACTCATTAAAATACTGGGAATATTGTTACTGTAATAATCATACTTCTTTTGAGACCTTTCTCTAAAATGTTCATAACCTGCCAACTTCCTCATGCATGTTTAGTTTCCACTGTAAACCATGCACAGCTAAGTAGTATAACTCAGATCATCATTGCTGAGTGTCTATTAAAGGAAGTCAACTGTGAGGCTCACAACTTCATTACTGTTATTTGTTGATATTCTTCATGCCAAATTAAACACATATGCATATTTATAGTATCAGCAACTGCTTAGATGTGTGATTTTCTAACACTGAGATGTGTCATTCAAAATATTTTAAGCCTTTTTAGTTGGATAAAAGTGTAATCTGTCCCTAACTGGCATTATATCATGGAAACACATGATTTATAAATAGATAGGCCATAAACAAAAAGTTCTCCATGTTAACGCAGGGTTAATATTAACATTAATCAACATGTCAAATCTAATGGTTGTTTGTGTGAGAAATCAGTCTAGCAGCATGTCTGCCTCATCAGGCCCGAGGACACAGCAGGCAGCAATCTTTTCAGCTGAAGCACGGATCAAAGGTGCACTTCAACGGATTTTGGTCTTACAGCAGAGGGAAATCTGACTTCTATTCCTGAATCACAGACGTTCCAATACCGCATCCTGTAATCTCTGTCTATTCCTCTGACATGCAGGTTTTAATCGTAGAAGTCTGGCCTAACTTAAACCGCATTTATACAATGTATTTCATTTTGGATTACATAGGAAACCTTAGTTAAAAAACAAAAGAAAAAAAACGGTATGCAGCTTGTACCATGACGTCATCTGGTCCAGTAAAGCTACTTCAGAATCCCAGACATGCATATGGAGCGATTTAGGCTTCATAAATATTGGAGTTATTTTTCAGACTCTCTCTTTGAAGCTCAGAAGGAAGTAGTTTGAAAAAAGTGGTGCTGTGCCAGCAATAGTTGACTTATGCAGTCCACTAGCAATGCAGGCCAACTACGTTGCTAAACCTAAAAATAAGCTTTAACACTTAAAGTTAAGCAAGTTTGGTCCTTTATAAACTGCCCAACATAACACAGAAGTGACACTTAAAAAAGTTTTTCTACTGATGCAAAAAACTAAAAGGCTGCTAAACATCTTGGTTCTAGACTGCACTTACCTCCAGTTCAGTATCTAAAATACTTTGATTCTTTAAAAATGCATATTCACGTTATATGCCTGTAAAAAAAGGAATAAGAAAAAATATTTTACCGTGATTAAATAAGGTTATTCACACCAAGCGTCCTTATAGAGTTTAGAAAAGCCTTTTTAAGCCTAAATAACATTTCAGCACTGGGCGAAATGAGCAGATATAGAGACTTAGCGCCACCTGCTGGCCATACCAAAGAACAGATTAATAATACAGGTCATTTACCTTACAATAATACAAAAGCAGCGATAATACATCAGCACGATGTGGTTGAAAAGCTATGTATGCCTACAAAGGTTACTGGCATATACGTTTAAAAAAAAGTGTAAGAACGTGACTTTGCACATTTGAACCTTAGCCGGATAAATCTATGATAAACATCTGAACTATAAATGTATTTTTTGTTGAGGATGTAATACATAGAAACCTGTATTCTGTTGGTGAAAACACATTAAGTCAGTGTGCGCATTGCCTCTTTTCGTGTTAGCACTTAAGAGGTGACTTAATACTTTTTTAGCATTAAATTAGAAGCAAAAAACTGCAATAAATCGAAATTTGTTTAATTTTTCTTAAGAGTTTGACATTCGTAAAAAGGGTAAGATAATGTCCATACATATATCTATGATTAAAAGTGTATAGACTTGATTTTACCGTAACTAAGGCATATAACCATAATTTCTGCATTCCACGTTCCGATTTGTCCTTATTAGGCGCTGACACAATTATACAGGTATAATTATACAATAGGAGGCTCTTACAGTTCCAGTTTGCTTTATATGCTGCAGTCTTTTTTCAATAGTTACGAGTTTTAAAACCAGATCTACATTTTTATACATTGTTTTTAAATTTGCTTTCAGGATTTTTGCAAAACAAAATAAAATGCATCAAAGAGCAAGAATATAGAATAAATATATATTACAAGAATTTGGCGATACGATACATATTACAAAACTGTCGCAATATGATTTGCTGAGATCAATAGTGATGCAGTAACATAGATTATATATTGTGATTTTAATGAATACTTTATACCTAACGTGACCTTATTTTTACTCTGCTGATGCAAAACGACTGAATAAGAGGATCTTAGGCTTTACACTGCCAACTAGTGGCTGGTTGTATAAGATAATAAAATGCAAGTTTGCGTATAAATTTTTTTTTTTGACATTTAAGATTGATTCCATATTTTGAATCAATAATATTTAATGATATTTTTGATATATAGGTACTTTGAAACTATATGATTATCTTCTAAAGAAAGATAGCAATATTTGACAGAATCATTTTTTGATTCAAATTATGTAACCAGTATTTGCATGTTTCTGGGATCAATTGTAAAAAATAGAATAACTAATGAAAGTGTCCCTCTTTGCTTTCATGTTGTTGTTTGGGCCTGATATAGCAGAGGTTAGCCAGTCAAATTCAAACCCTACACAGAGTTACAGTCATGCAGCCAGAGACCATCACCATTGATCATGCCTGTATGGCTGAAGCCGACACATTTTTGGCAGCGGCCGGCGTTGTGGGACAGGCCGTGGGGCCGCAGAGCCATGATTGAAGGCAAAGAAAGCAATCGGCCTCTCAGTTCATCTGTCATCCCGCTCCTCTTTTACAGGGGCCACTTTACTGACACAAGTGATGCACAGGGCCGAAAGAGAGCACTTAGCTGTGGGTGAAGGCTGCCTTTCTTTATTGGCTAAAAACCATATCTGAAGCCACAGCCTGACATATTGGTGTGTATCTGTGTGTATCTGTGTGTGTCTGTGTGTGTGCGAGAGCAGAGGCGCTTTATGTCACCTGCAAGCTGCAGAACTGCACCGACGCCAACAAGGGCAAACCGTTCCCCGGATACATTGACCCCAATTCCCTGGTGGTGCAGGATGAGTATGTGTTTGTCCAGGTAAGTAATCGTCCCGTTGGCTCAGTGAGAAATACTGGATAACTTTGTGTAGTTAGGGGAGAATTAACAGGGCATGTTTCGTTATTGTTTGTTGTAAAAAGTTGTTTGTCATGTTTCTGCCTGAAGGTGTCCACTGCAGGGAGGCCGGTCTACTATGTTTCTGCAAAACGAGACGTCTTTACCCCGATGAAGCTGCCAAAGTACACCCTGCCCAAGGTAACAAACACGCACCGTTTCATTACAGCTTAGATAAAATAAATGAACAGATACTCCTGAGACTTTGACCATTAAGAAGCAATTACACAGTCTTAGAAAGCGTAAGAACAAAATCTGTTCAGTAGTGCTGCAGTTTGGGGGAGTCATAAATTTAAAAGAGGAGGATATAAATGAGCTTCCGGCTCGTTTTGGATTCCTCGCCGCAGCTCCTTCTGATGGTCTCTTTGGTGTTTCTGGGCAAAATCAAGGCCAGAAGTATCTCTCGCTGTGTTTCCAGAATCGTTATTCGGCACTGCTTCACGTGTGCATGACCTCGCTTATCCCGTCCCTACTGACAATTAGACATGTTTTATTCAATCAGGCCCCATGCGCCAGGGTTGCTGCAGGCTGGCTGCAAGGTATTATTGGCACAGTCAGAGGTAGATGAAGCACACAACCAGACAGCACGAAGTCAGCTGAATAGTTTCTGCCCAGTAATTCTTACCGACTGGTAGTGATTGCTGCATCCTCCTAGTTAAAACACAGACGGCAGAACTGTTCAGATGACTGTGATTAACCCCAGCAGGAGCCCCGGAACAATAAGCATAATATAATAGTCTTTATGTTTATAATTAGAAACGCCTAAATTGTGCATTTTTACTGAAGTAACCAAGTTATGGTGCATATTTATTTTTATACTTTTTTCTTGTCTGAGTTTTAAATGAAAAACTCCGTTGTGCATCATTAGGTTAGGTTAGAGGAAAACTGTGCAGACATGAAACAGAGAGTTAAGGAAACCCATTTCCACCACTTCAAAGTACAAAAAGCCTCATAGTATGTCATCATTGTGAGATTGGGTCAGAAATATGAGATTTAAAGTCATAAAAGTAATTGATACTGTACATATTATAGTTATGAGTTTAAATCTAATATTTATCACTTGTAAAGTCCAAATTCTGACTTAGAAAGTCAATTATCACTTAGTTTCTCATAATTATGACTGAATATTATACTTATGACTTTAAATCTCAGAATAATCAAATCCAATTAGCCATTTTTTACATATGAATGGTTGAAATGGGCTTTTATAGAGAAACCTAGAGAGTGGGTTCTTTCTTACTTTTGAATTACTTGTGGGAAAAAACGACTATGAAAAAAACTGATTCTTTTTGTTTCTGTTCTATATTGAATGTTGGATCCATCTATCTATTCAGAGAGAAAGTTTAAAGCAGAGTTATGTTTTAAATTAATATATCGAGCTTTGAACATTTCCCCAAATGCTGCGTAATTCATCATCGGAACCTGGAGAGGATGAACCGATGACAGACGACACGGAGCTCCACTTGAACTAACAGGGAAAAAGCCAAAGCCATGTAAACAGACTGAATATTTAGTGCTTTATTAGTGCAGGTTTGTGCATTTAACATAATTTTTTGTGCTACTTTGTTTTGAAGATATCATTATTTTTAAATCTTAGACATCACCATGTTTTTTGTAGGTAAAACTTGCATTTTAGCTGTTTTTAAGTTGCAGGTACATTTACTTTTTGGAAATTTCGGGAGATTTAATCGAAATTGATTACATTTAACACCCCCAGCAGAGGTTACCTGACTCCGCCAGATGGATTTGCTCCGC
>NW_015150622.1:632239-660618 GCF_000732505.1 Cyprinodon variegatus
TGGTCTCACAAGGCTACAGCAAAGGCATTGGACAACATGAATCAGTCATTATTAATGTGTTGAAATTCAGGTTGTATTGTTTGCTTTTTTCAAATGCCTCTTGTTGTCCTTGACTTTTTTCCTTAATAAAGAATCAGTGAATGAAGTGAATATCTAATTTAAAGAAATGATTATTTAATGACAATTTCTAGCTGAAACACTATACTCTCATAAAACAAATAAATAAACAAATAGGTAAATAATTTAAAGACGTAGGGAAATCATATTTAAAAATCAAACCATTCTGGCTTAAACGTCTATATAAATCTACTCTTTATCAGATGATATTGTCCCAAAAATGTGACATTTTTTTTAAAAGGATTTCATTTAAACACTTAAAAGAAATCCTGTCTTTAAATCTGTGTTTTTTTCCCCGTTATCTTATGCAGGCCAGTTTATAAAGGACCAAACATCGGTCTGCCAGTTATACATCAGCCTGAACACCTAAATTCGGCCAGTCACATATCAACGGTCATCTGTCAATCAAACTTTTTCGGTCAAAGCATCTTGATTCATATGTCGCAGCTAATAAACGCAACAGTTGAAATAAGAAATAAGAATAATTTCCTTTCCCATTGAGTTCCGTCCCAGTGTTCATGGGCATGGACGACTGTGTCTTTAGCAGGCGTAGAGCTAACAGAACTGGCAGCGTTGCGAGGCAAGGGCTCAAACATGTACGGCTGTGAGCCTTCTACACCAAACCAAGCTTCTGCCACCCTGGCGTCCTCTTCCACAACATCTTCGTTTCTGCTTTCCTCCTCTAAACAAAGACACACCAGAGCAACCTGTAGATGGAGCTCTGACGTTTGAAGTACCATGGAAGTCCATCCTCCATGAATAAAATATAGATGCTTGGAAACCTGTGTTCAGTGAGATTTTTCCCTTTTAACAAATATGGCTTCCTTAACCCCTCTTTCAAAACATTTGTCTTCTCTGTCCAAAAATCTGATCATTTTCATCCTCCAATGTGTGTCCTTTGTTCTTGAGGTGCAAGTATCCAGCTGAATCTTGCCCAGACCTGCTTGCTCTTCTATGCTGTGCAATGTGTTTGTGTAGTTGTTGTCTAGTTGCTCCAGTAAAAGAGGCAGTGCTACTTGCCTTGCCTTGCCTTGCAGCAAGAAAGTTCTGGGTTAAATTCCTTGCCTGCATGGAGTTTGCATGTTCTCCCTGTGAATGCATGACTTTTAGGTTAATTGGCTTGTCTAAATTCTCCCAAGGTGTAAGTGTGTGTGAATGGTTGTTTGTCTCTGTGTTGCCCTGCGATGGACTGGCGACCTGTCCAGGGTGGACCCCGCCTCTCGCCCATAGACATCTGGAGATCACCAGCACCCCTCGCTACCCCACTTGGGATAAACCGTGACGGAAGATAGATGGATAGATGTGTTGTTGACTCTAGAGCAGTCCTTCACACCAACCATGCATGCAGTGACAGTAATGAGGAAAAACTCCCTTTAGCAGGAAGAAACCTCTTCATAACCAGACTCATTGTGAGCGGCCATCTGCCAAGGCTGAATTTGGATCCAAAGAGAGAAAAGCAGTCTAACAAAGAGAACATAGAATCACTGATCTATAAATAGATTCTATGTTAGTAAAGATAACAAAAGTGCACAAATCTACAGATCCACTTTGACTCAATTTGGATTTTACCAGGGGGGCACGGTTACCTCTGGTTTACTCAAAAAAAAAAAACTTTAAAATCTCAGAACTAAAACAGCATAAATGAAAACTTTACCTCAGTCTATTTGCAGAGTTTCTTTTTCAAATGGGTGGGGAATCAGCTTCACACAGCTGGTCCTCAATAACTCTTTAGGAACTACTTTATGGTCCAATCTCAAGAAGAAAAACACGCAGCATAGAAGTGTTGAAACCTTCCAAATTTTTGTTAAACACAACTCTACACTTACGTCTTTGTATCCTTCTCCCAGGAGCTGCATGTGATCAGCACAGATGAAAACCGAGTGGTGGCTGCCGTTCAGGAGTGGAACCAGAATGAAACCTACAACCTGTATGTGTCTGACACTTCTGGAGTCTACTACACTCTGGCTCTGGAGAACGTGGTCAGCAGCATGGGCCTGGAGGGAAACGTCATGGTGGACCTCTATGAGGTAAACGAATGGGACTGTTGTACACTGCAAAAATGATCTAGAAATAAGTAAAAATTTCTTGAATCAAGTGTATTTACCCTTTTTTTGTATTTTAATGGATCTGCCATTTGAATTAGTATTTTTACTCTTGAAATAGGATAATTAGATAATATGCACTTGTAATAAGACAATGCAATTGTTTCTTCTTATTTCAAATGTAAATTGTCTTTTTCCACTGGCAAAGCGGCTCACTCACCTCCTCAATTCAAGAACAAATGCACTTACTTTAAGAAAAATTACTTATTTAGATTTAAATTTTTTGCAGCGTAGCAGAGCGAGCAGCAAGCCGATCAGCTCTGAGTTTGACTTTCAGTCCAGGAACACGGTGTTGATCTAAGAGGTGTAGCTGACTTGTAGCTTTATTATGATTTTGATCAATATATCAAAGCGGGAAGACAGAGAGGATGAAATAAGCCAATGTTGTAAATGTAACATAGAAAGTTTCCTCTGAAGTTGCTTCAAAGTGTTATCCTCCCTGAAACATTAGCCCTCCTGAAGCTAAGATTATCTCTTTCTTTCATTAAACAAGCGGCTAGTTTTTCATTAAATCTGTCTAATCTTTATGATTCATGAAAAATCACATGACCACCTGCCATTCTATGAAACTTTATCTGTGGATCTGATAATTAAGCCTGTGAGGATGCAGCTCATGTATTCCTGTGGCCATGCAGACGGAATCAAATCCGCCGTCCTGATTGGGGTCGCCACCCAGGACGCCGGTTATGCTAAATCTCCACTCTGAGGGAGACTGAAGTATCTGCCAATTACCAAAGTGGAGTTTCATGGGCTGATGCAAGCGACAGCGACTGGGCTCTGCCTGGCTGCGGCACCCTGTAGGCCTTCGACTGGGAGTCAGATTCATTTAAGACACACATTGATTACTCACGGGTCTCCAGAGAGTCGATCATTTACCACTCAGCATTGGTCGCAGAGTTTTGTTTTGGAAGGAATACAGAATAGGTCTGTGTATGTGCTGCAATCAAACTGACGCATTTACTTCACAGTGAGATGTATTTATTTGCTTCATATCGACTTTAAGGCAATGCAGGTTTATTTATATTGCACAATTCAAAGTGCTGGACATGAGGGAAAAAAAGTACATTGCACTGGAAAGATGGCAACACCAATAATTAAAGAGAACAAATCATTATTACTGTTATGTAGTTCTCACACCTTCTTTCCTAAGAGGTCACTGGGAAAATTAATTTAATGACTATAAAACATGACTGCAGGTTTAACTGAATTTATCTTATGTAAACCAGATAAATGGCTCAAAATACAAGAGTTAAAGTAGCGTTTTATACATCTGCAGAGTCAGTCCTTGCCAAATCATCACATCTACACGTATTGTTTGTACGGTAAATGATGAGACATCACTGGCTCCAGCCTAGTTAAGATTAAACATTGTTTTCTAGATCAAGGACAACCAAGAGTAACCTGGCAGTAGCTAGATTGATATGTGTAGAACTGAGTTGAGTTCTACGTTATTAATCTGAGACGGCTGCCGTTAGGGGTGTGGGAAATAATCGTTTTGGCGATATATCGTGATATTCAGCTGCCCAATATAATATCGATCTTTCACTTCTTAGTATCGATTAAAAAAAAAAATAGTTACATAAAACATTGATGGGAAAATTGGCTACCTCTGCACCACCACTCTGGCAGAAAGTGCTGTGGAGCCCTTTAACTGTGCGTGCAGCACCAAATCTGTATTTGAGGCAGTCACAGTGGAAGAAAACCCCAAACAACAAGGATAATAATACCTAATCAATATTTTCTGATGAAAATATACAGCACTTGCTGTTTTATTTCATCATTTGATTTGATAGCTGGGGAAAATATGGCAATATATAGTGATACTGCAATATCGTGATAATATCGTATCGTGACCCAAGTATCGCGACATGTATCGAATCGCAACACTCATGCCAAGACTCACCTCTAGCTGCCGTTTAGTCTGACTGTGAAAAAGATGGGTGATGTGCCAGCTAGTACCCGCCTTCCATTATACACTTCAGCCAATCGTAGCAGCAAATCGTCATGTTAAATGTTTTTACAACTAGCAGACTTTTCCAATCCTGTTGGAAGAAAAGCACAGACATCGTTCCCATCTACAAATGCACACAGTGCTTCTCTTTGCTCCTTATCTAAGCAAGAAATTGTCACTATTTTGGCTAAAACTGAGTCAATTGCGCTATCGACAGGTGAGTCCTTCAGTGTAGCCATGTTTGTACAGTTATGCCCGAGCATGTATGGAAAAAAAAAACAGTCTCATTGGAATCTGCATCTTTTTGTACAACAAACACTGATTTTTTTTTACAAATGGATTTCCTTATACTGAATTTATATCTGGTAAAAATTTGGCTGCAAAAATTTCAGCTGCAAAAAATTCAGCACCAAAAAAAGGCTGCTAGACTGTTTCGACACTCGCAGTCGACTAGCTTCTAGCCAGTAAAATGAGCTTAATTGGTCACGTGACACAACAGTTGGGCATAGTTTTGTTCCTGGATAAATGAAGCTGAATGAGGAGTTTTTCTTGTTAAATAGATATGATTTACAAAACTTCAAGTTGCTACTACTAAACAGCCGTTAGAGCAGGGGTCACCAACGCGGTGCCCTCAAGGACCACATGGGGGGCCCTCAGAGTCTTCTAAATAAAGAACAACCCACCAGTGGGCTAAGTTAGAAATTTTATTTTATTCTGTTGCTCTTCTTTTTAATCATTAATAGAGATTTCAAAATGACAATGTCAAAATAAACTTAGAAATTAACCGAAACAATAAAAATATGTTGATAATGAACAAAGTTTAGGCTAACGCTAACCCTTGCAGCTCATGGGTCAGTAATGGTCGCCCTTCCTACGTCTCGGTACCCTTGAAGTGGCCCTCAGCCTTAAAAAGGTTGCATTAGAGTTTTTCATCTAATCGGACTGGGTGAAATAACTGAGCCAATCACAGCTAGTGCAGCACCCCTGTCTGCCAAGGCTCTTGGTTTGATCTGGAAGAAACGGCCGGTGGCAATATTCCTTTCTTTTGTCTGACAAAATGAGCTCATTTCATTGGCTAGAAGCTGCTCGACTGCATCGAGTGTAGATTGCTTTGGCTTCTCACCAAAAGATCAACACATTTGCAGTCTAATTTTTTGCAGGCAAATTTTTTGCAGCTGATTTTAATGCAGCTGAATTTTCACCAGATAAAAATTCAGTGTAAGGAATTAAATGCGTAAAGAAAAACAGTGTTTAAAATTCGGTCTTAAAAAATTCAGTGATTAAAAAATTCAGTGTACAAAAAAAGGCAGATTTCAATGGTTTTACTTCTGACTGTCATCATTCCTTCATGTCCCGCCCTAAAAACACTGATGGTATGTCATTGGTCCGCTGGTTGTTACAAGACGGATGTATTAGTGAGAGTATTTCAAAATCGATTTGTAGTGAGATTGAAAACTCAGATCTAGCGACGATCCAGCTTGCAGTGCAAAGTTAAATCCAAAGCGTTCTTTGTTAGAAATTATTACCCGGATGCTTATGTATATAATCTGAATGCTCTTATTTCATTTCCAAATCTTTCTTACCTACATAATATTTTTACTCCTGACAGAAGAACTGTCCTAATTAGATAAACTGCTTGGGAAAACATTAGCCTTAACACTGGCCAGGGAGGTAATATTAGGGTTTAACAAGCAAATACGTGATTTATGAGTCACTGCTGAGTCATTACTGCTTTAATCTTATTTGACTGCAGGACCTTTGTGTGCAATTGATAAACTACAAACAGACTTTTTATGGTGTTTATGGAATAATGGCTTCTTCCTCGCAGAGTGGCCTTTAAGCCCATGCTGATAAGGAACTAATTTCACTTTAGGTAATTATAATAATACCAGCATCTCCACACACAGCATTTTTACAAGGTTTAGCCTTAAGAGAAATGTTATAATGTTAGAACGCAGTAACAGGCAAACTTAATTAGTTGCTAGACAACGGTCTGACTCTGACAGGTTTGCCAGCATATCTGATGCCGTTTCTCAATATGTGTAATTGTGCGTTCTCATTTGCTCTTGAAACTTCATCAGCCTCAGCTGTTCTTCTCACTCCTCCCTCTTTACCCAGCATGCATCAGGGCAGACTTGTCCGTTCTCCAGATTGACAGCTGTCCCAGCATGCACGGCGGCAGCAGCGGCTTTCAATGGAGCGCTCACAGAGCTCAGAGTATTAAATTAGTTCTCTCTTCTGTTGCTGTTTTTCAATAAAAGTACATTTTAGGATCATTAGATGTGAGAACATTATACTTTTAAGCATCATCATATGGCCCATAATTAAAAAAAAAAAGTTCTGAAGTTGAGAGGACCGTGGCAACCAGTGGACCTCAGAGACTAACCGCAGAGCTAGCATTAGCCCGTTTGCAGCAGCCCTCTCTCTGCATAGCCGTGTAAAGGACCGCTGGCTCTGATGCCGAGTTTTTGTTTTATTTGGCAAAATGTTCATTTAATTTCTGTTTATCTGACTGTGTTATTATTCCTTCACTTGATGAAAAAAGTCAGAATTTATTATCTTAACAGGAGGTGAAAGGCAGCTCCAGATGAGCAGAACGTGTGGTGATGTCATCAGTAAACTTCTGTTCCAATGACCCATATTTATGCTGCGTGCTCCCATACTTGTACTCGCGTTCTAGTGAATTGAGAAACGGTCTATGACTCGAGCCAAGACTGGTTTGCACATGAGAAGAAGGAAGGCGAGAGGAAAAATTATCTGTGCAAGAATCAATAGATCTAAGAGCAGACAGGAAGTTTTGATGGGGAAGAGAATCTATTTGAGAGAAAGCAGAAGTTTTGAATGGGAGCATCAAACCATTAGAGTGCAAGTAGAAGAAATGCTGCTCTCAAATTGCAAATGTGTGCACTTGGTTTTTGGAAGGAAAAATCTTCCATAGACCAAACCCTATTACGAGATTTTTTAGAGTTATATTTTACATTTCATGACATGATTATTGGGAGTTTTTTAAGTAGTTTCAAGTAGTAGAAAGATAAAGAAAAGTAATTCTGGAAATCTTAACTGACCTAAAACAGGAGCAGTTTATTTTTGATTGAACAGGTTTTTTTTTTTTTTTTCTTACTTGTGTCTTTTTTTTCCTGTACTGTATGTTAATACCAGGTATCAGTTGTACAACATTAACTGTACTCTGTGGGTATTCGAGGTCTGCCTGCTTCACTTGAAGCTGTAATTTCCCAGGTCGCTGGAATAAAAGGGATGTTTCTTGCCAACAAGAAGACGGATAACCAAGTGAAGACGTACATCACCTACAACCGCGGCAGAGACTGGAGGTTGCTGCAGGCTCCGAGCAGAGACCTTAGAGGAAACAGTATCCACTGTGTGCTGGTGAGCACGCCTGCTTTCTTTTTTTTTTTGTCTGTGTGTGTGTGTGTGTTTGTGTGTGCGTCCATCTGAGAGACAGAGGCTGACTGATCGCAGCAGCAACAAGAGGCCGAGTTCAGACAGAACAGCAGCCGTCAAAGCTGAGTGCTCCGAGGCGGCTGAGCTGAAAGGTCAGCCGTTCTGATTCAGTCCAATAAGCTGACCTCCCATTTAAGCAAGCGGAGGAAGAAGAGGTGTCATACAGGGAAGCACACTCCTCTCCTTCATCTGTCTGTCTTCCTGAGAGCTCCTGAGAGTTCGGTCAACTCGTAGTTGACTTGAGATTTCACTCAGATGCTAAAGTTCAGCAGTCTAAGTAAAAGATTGGACTCGTTTGAAACGCTCCTCTACTCCTCATCCCATCGTGAGTGTAAGACCAGAAATGATCACTTTGTGGGAAAAACAACAAACCAATTAAATATTCTGTGGTATTTTTTGCCTTCTTCTCATATTATGCAGTCATTTGTCAGCAAATGTCAGAGTTTTAATAAACCTCCAAACAGCCTGTCACAACATGGCCTCCTCCACTGGCATTTCTCCGCCTCGTAATGAGAATTGTGTTGGTAAAGGTTAACCCAATCAAAATTAATGGTAAGGCCGGCCAATAGGGAGGCTGTGTTTGTGATGAAGCTTATGACTTGGGAGGGTTGCGGATCCGAGTCGATGCAACAGCTGAGGCGTTCGCCCATGTCTCTCACTGATCCCGCCGGCTCGGCCCGAAGGTTCGGCTAATTGAGATTTTGATTTCTGCCTCTGCAGCCGTACTGCTCATTACATCTCTATCTTCACGTGTCTGCCAACCCCTACACATCTGGAAACATCGCCAGCAGGGAGTCTGCGCCTGGGATCATCGTCGCCTCAGGTGGGTGTGAAAAAAGTCTGCTCCTCCTTCGCTCTGAAAGTCTCACCATTTTCTGGTTTCTCTGTTTTTAAACCCTTTGGAGTAAAATATTCATTCTCCACTTTAATATTACATTTTATCTAATCAGTTTTACAGCCTACATTTCTAATACGGTGTATAATTATTTTATGATTGTTTATATTTGTTAAATGTGGGCAAATGCAAGTGCATTTACCAATATGTAAGTAAAACTCAGTGACATTTTCTTAGTGTTGATATTTAAAGTTTTCATATCCCTGAAACTTGCTCAGTTTGTTTTTTTTTTACCACAAACTTTAACTTTTTCTATTTGGATTCGATATAATAACTCACCACTCTATAGAACTACGAAGCTGATGTTGAATTATGCTTAGTATCTAAACATATTAACAAATAAAAGTATGAAATGCGTGAGCAGCTCCCTGATATGTATTATTTTTAATTAAAATTGATTCTCTCACATACAGTGTAAAGTATAACACTTAATTAGCCCGCTAAACACATGCAGATAGCTTCATTAAAAAGGGCTCAGAAGAAGGCGTTTTTAATGGCAGATTTTTTGTGCCACCATCTTTAGTGCATAGCTAACAATCTGAGCGAGCAGAGGGTTTAATCTCAAAGCCATTGTGATCCACGCCCTCAACTCTCTGCTCCGCCAGCTTTGCTCCTACTCTACTCCTTTACTGCGCATGTTCTGCTCCATCTCTACACCCACTACTGTATTAACTGCATGTAAATGAACCACACCACCACCCAATCAAAGACAGGCCTTTTTTATCCAATCATGCTTCTTGGTTAAACAGCCACCAGTGCCTTTTACAGTGGTGGATATTGCAAAATGGTAGAAACTAGGAAAAAAAAACATCAGACTATAATGTATAGTCATATTAATCTATACACTGCAAAAGCGATCTGGAAATAAATCAATATTTCTTAATTTATGTGTATTTACCCTTAATTTGAGCATTTAAATAAGATGATCTGTCAATGGAATGAGCATTTCTACTCTTTAAATAAAATAATTAGATAAAAGCACTTCAAATAAGACGTGAATTGTATTGTTCCATTGGCAAAATGTCTCACTTACCTCCTCAATTTAAGAACAAATCCACTTGTTTTAGGATAAAATTACACATTCAGATTTATATATTTTTTCCAGTGTATTTCAATATATTTACTAAGACTCTGCATTCTAAAATATATTCTTTTTGATTTTCTTGTGCTATTAAATTATTTTCATTGTATTTTTTTTTTCAGCGTCTGAGAGCTGATGCAACACTTTCTTTGATCTCTACCAAAGAAATACTAATAGTGTAACCAGAATAAATGTTTTTATGATTTTATTACAGCTGTTTCGACATAGAGCCACATGGGAAGGCATTGTTGATTCTACTCAAGACAAAAGCCATAATAAAAAGCTAAAAATGAGAATCACTTGTTACAGGTTATTAAGAGAAGAGGGAAATATCACTTAAAATGTGCAGTTTATAATGCAAAACATCTGAAGGCTTAAATTTACCCGACACAATTTAGCCTCTGATCTAATTTGATAAAAATGCTATCCAAAATTAAAGTTATTTTTTTTCAGTTTCTGATGTTAATTTGTCATTTTATCATTTCTTCATTCATATTTTTCATATGTAGCAACTTATTAATTGGGCTAAAGGAATGTTATCTATAAAATAAAATTTGGAAGGAGTGCAATTCATAAAACTCATTTTATAAAAGAGAAAATAAAGAAAATATTTTTAAAAAATCTAGCATCTGATGAAAGAAATTGAAAAAATAAGAGTTTAATTAAGTTAAACTTGAAAATATAAAAATGATTAAAAAAAAGTAAAAAATACGACTTTTAGCTAAATTAGAAAATATAGAATCTGAAAAAAACATTGAACAGAATATTAAAATATATAAAAAAAATGCATTTGTTAAAGTTTCATGTTTGGAGTGCATTTTTTTTCTTTCTATTTAAAAATGTTATTTTTGCTTGCAAAATAATGGAACAATAATCACTCCATAGATGTCCACCAGTGAGTAAAGGTAAGTCAGAATAGATGCCAATGGTTTGTTAACACATATTTTCAATGCTCAAATTCTGTTTAATTTAGGGTTTAATTTATATTAGGGAATTGAAAAAAGATAATTTAATGGTCCTTGCTCTGGTCCCAGTGCACAAGAGTGAGTAATACAAAACTATTAAACGTCAGAACATAAAAAAAAAAAGACCTGCTTCATCGCAGAGTGAAGAAAAGAAAAACAGAGAGATGTGACACCAGCTGCCTTCCAGGTGGATTCACACCTCACTGATATTTACTCCCATATGGACCGACACTGTCAATAACTCATCAGCACACACCTCAGGTGTCTGCAGAAGGCCCAGCTCGCACTCCAAGCGTGAAGCAGTGAATTAAACAGCTCTCGGTGCAACAATCGACCCATTTGCTTTAATCCGTCATTATTCCAGCTAGGGTCATGATGGGGGAAAATAACTGTTAAATAACTTCTTCCACTCCATCCGGGGATCTAATTTTAGAACATTTTCAGCCATCATGATCACATTTCCATTGATAAGGTCTAAAGAGGGAAGGGACCGCATGGAGGAGCGGAAGAAGGCTGAGTCATAAAGCAGCGATCTGTTCACTGTAAAACTGAAACTCAGCTGCTGGTGGGATTTTTATTACCCTCATTCTGCTACAAATGAGATATAAAAGATTCACTGAAATCTAACCTTAGATGGTCACTTTTCATAGATAGCCTTCCTTAATGCAGAGAACGCAGAATTCCGACTTTCATCCTGTTTGTGTGCCGAGGAGATTGTTTCACATGGAGGGTTCATTCCTGGGGAACAATCACGCCTGTGAAAATCTACCACCTGGCACCAATTACAGGCTGAATTAAAGCAATTACTGCCTTTTGCACTGGATTAAGAAAGCTTGTCTTAATGTGGTCCAAAGTGCTGAGAGATGAATACACTAATCAGGATTTATTGGTTAATTTTGGAGCCTGTGCAAATGTCAGAGTGCGGCGTAGATCTGTCGAAGCACCGTAATTACAGCCGAGATCTGCAGCTGCAGAGTAGGACCACCGCTGACTGGAAACTTTCAGCGCGCACGAGTTAGATTTGATCTGAAATGGGCTTTATTTTCTGTGTACACATCCACCCATCATCAAATGCGGTTTGTCTTGTGTGAATTTTCCTCTGCAGGCTCCATCGGTTCAGAGTTGACCACCAGCAATGTCAGCGTGTTCATCACCTCTGATGCAGGAAACACGTGGAGACAGGTGAGTGCTCCTTTTATTGCTGGAATGTCATGCTCCTACAATCTGTCCTGTGAAGTAATTCCAGTTAAGCTGTGACATGTGGAAGGGTAAAACAATGTGACACCACCTTTGATGGGAATGTAGACTTTGATTTTTTTTTCTGCTTTCTAAAGGAAGTTATAATGTTTTTGGAATCTACAAGCTTTTCAAATAGATTTCCCCATGGCAGCAGATGACTGACATCTGGTTCACTTTTGTTTTGCCAACCTTACAAGCTGCCTTTCTTTCACTTTCTTTCACTAGATGTTGAGTTGCTACACATTGAAGAGTTTATTGTTGGTTATAAAACACTCCTACCTTTTCTTGCCTCTTTTTTTTAAGTTTCTTTAGTTGGTTGTGTCATTAAAAGCAAAACAATACGGTTAAATATAAATATTTTTTTAGTATCCTGTCATTAAAATTCATCCAGTTGCTTAAATGAAGTAAGAAATTAAGTAATCTAAATACGGTCTTCAAATTAAATCTGTCATCAAAATAGAAACCTGTGTCTGAGTGACCTTCAGCCATCTGGATTATTTTGAGTCTGGTTTTGTGTGTTTTCTTGTAAAGATTTTTATGTTTGAGACACAGAAGGAGGTCTGCATTGAAGTAAAAAAGCAGGAATAACCAGGCCAAAGAGGCACAGGGAGATTTTAGGGAAACAAACCCCAATATAGCCCAGGGACGGCCATACTCAGAGCCAGTGCATCCGCCCCCATCATGAGCCTGAACCTGCCAAGCAAGCCTGGGTTTTAATAGTGTGGTTGGAAATAAAAAGGAGCAATAGAGTTAGATTATAATAGTCCCAGTAATGCCAAATTGAAGGTAGCTCTGACAGAAGCGAGCCAAGTCCCTGAAGCATCCTGGAGAGTCTGGGAGCCAGGAACCTACCAAACCCTGAAATGCCCAAAGCCTCCATAAAAACATCCTCTCATCAAGCCCTGCAACGCTGCCAGAACCCTTAAGGTCATCCTGACCTCAGCGGCCCCCACTGAACCAAGGCAGGTTTGGCAAAGGAAAAGGAGCTACGCCGTCTTTGGCCCCTAACTGTCATTAGAAGTTGCTCTCAACCTGGAGCAAGGTGCAGAAAAACACCTGGGAATGGCGAGTTGAATTTAAAGCTTTTAATGAGAAAGGTGTCAGACTTTGAAAAACTTGATAAATAAAAAAAATAAAAAAAGGCATAGAGACAGGAAACAAACACACGAAAGCCACGGGAAGTGGGGCTGCTGCAGCACCCCCTAGTGGTGAGAGGGAGATTTTAAAAAATCTAATAAAATCCTTTGCACAATTTATAAATTTCTTATGAATATTTTGGGAAACTATTTTGTCTTTTTTATTTTACTATTACATATATTTGGATTTTTATTTTATTATTTTGAGGCCTAATCAAGGCAAGGTGACAGAAGTGACGCCATGGCAACGTAAAGTAAGCAATGGTAGTGGCAGCAGACTAATAAATTTACATTATCTAATGACACAAAGAAGAGGAAATACGGATAGAAACTTATTTTGGATTCATCCGCTCATGAAAGACTTTATTTCTACAACATCAGAGCGCACCTGAGATTTGGACACCTGTAACCAGGGAGGGCGCCCTGCCTATAGCTCAAAGTAAGAGCATGGTGTCGCCGCACACTTTCAGATCTATTCGTGCAGTTTAACGTAACCATAGTATTTTACAGTGTTATTTTAATCATGTATTATTTTTGTGAATTGGATGTGGACAACTGTTTAGTATTGTTTAAATAGTGTACTAATATAATTTTTTATCCTTGTGGTTTGCGTGAAAGGATTTTGGAGCTAATAGAGTCACGTGTGACATAAACACAGTGACTCAGGTTCATGCCAGCTGACCAAATCTACGTTGTTATTGTGAAGTTTAATTAATAGTGCATATATATTTACCTGAGAACTGATAATGCCTGTGTGATACAGACCCTGGTTGAGTGTACATGACAATAAAGTAGTGAATTTACTTTTTATTATTGTATTTTAAATAGGCCTATAGGCTCATAGCTCTTTAGTCCCAAAAAAAAAAAAAAAAAAAAAAAAAAAAAAACATTTTAACAGCACCCCCTGTTCAAAATTACTTCCAGCGACCCTGGCAGAGGATACTGAAGGAAGGAACTAAGACATAATGAGTGATGGGTGATTTCATGTTGTAAGACTAACATTGATAAGCCGCTGGAAATGAACAAATATGGCAAACCCTAAACAGCAAAAAGAGTGGATAAGCAAAGAATCTAGGGTCAGTCATCTGAGTTTTATTGAGTCCAAAGTCAGGGCAGCCATTATCATTAATGAGGAAATCCTAGAAAACTTCACATTTCCCTCTAATGATGAGCTTTTTGGAGATGCTTCTTTCCTTTTAGCACAAAGACAAGGGAGTGTTTTAGTACATTTGGGCATTAGTGAAGATGAATTTGAGAAGTTCAACTTGAGCATCACAATTTGGAAGATAGTTGATTTAAGTGAATGTTCAACACCTGCTGGTCTGAGCATCTCAGAAGCTGGTGATCTACAGGGATTTTTTTTCTTCACAAAACCATCTCTGAGCTTTACATTGTCACAATGGGGTGGAGGTTTGACAGGACCCATGCAGAGACTGAAGCTGAGTTGGTTTCTTGCAAGATTTAATTAAACAAAAAGGGAAACAGAAGCAAAAATCCAAAAACATAAATCCATAAAATTCAAAAATACAGGTAACCAGGAATACTCACAACAAGGGGGCAAAGAAATGACGACAAACCAGCAACAGTGACTGAAAGGGAGGAGAATAAATGGGAGAGATACAAAGAGCAGGCTAATTAGCAGATTGGGAGCAGGTGTTAACAGAGGAGTCTAGAAAGGAGCTAGTGATGGTGAGATGAAGCCTTATAAGGCATTGAACCATTTGGCCAAATTGCTTCAATGATCCCCACCGTTCATGAAGCTTCATGGGAACAGGTCACCACCTACTGGTGGAGTGAAGAACTACAGTTAGTAATATAATTGTGATTTTTGCAATATAGTTTTTCTTGTTTGTTTGTTTTCTTCCCATATAAGTTCATTTGAAATTGTTAATGTTTGGTCTGTATAATAAAATCTTTAGTCAGTTTTTTTGTGTGTAAATGTCTTAGAAGAGAACAATAATTTTAGGTACATAGTTTTTCTGCCATTTTAGTGAAATAAGCCCAAGCAGACAGTGAAAATTTTGGGAAATTATAAGAAAATAAAAGGTGTTAGTAATTTTATTCAAACATAATAGTTTTAGTTTGTGGTTTTAATCGGGTTGGAAGCTATGTGTTAAACCAATCTCTTGGTTAAACCCACCAATCTATTTTTTTGTAATTTTAGCAATCTATATTTTTACTAGGGCAACAAATACAAATTAGTCACATTAGCCAAAATACTAGTTGTGTTTTATCAAAACTTAGAAGAACAACAGACAGAAAGGAAGCCCATCTGTTACAGCTGACACCACTAAACAGATGACATACTTTCACCAAGCAATACTACTTACAATCAGTTATATCTATGATGGGTGACTTGTTCAGATTTTGATCATTACATTGTTTAATCAAACCAACTAGTTTTGACCAACTAGATTGGTTGTAAAAACACCAATCTATTCTTAGAATCCCATCCAAACTCTATCCAACTCTCCTACAAACTCCCACATCTTGACTGAACACTGAGGCTGTTTAAATGGCTGCCGAAGTTAACGACGAGCTGAACCACTTCTTGAAGCGGTCATGTGGTATGGCGGGTAGTAAAGCAAGCCTTGATACGCTCCTCGCGGAAACTCCCCCTCCACTTCTCGACACACTCCTCGAAGCCTCGGCTCATCTCATAACATCACTAAAGGAAGCTAGGGGAAAGGAGACCCACACAAGAGGACCAACAAGAAATACCTAAAAACTCAAATATATCCTGAAAACACCACAAAAATAGGAATTAAACCAATTATACTAGAAAAAAAAAAGAAAAACATGGATCAAAGTGAAACTATAAACTCAAAAAGAAAACTAAAACAGAACCAAAACCTTGACATACAGAGGGTCGTTCAAAATTAGGATGCATTTACGTTATGGGAAATTTAGCTAAATAACCTTTAGTCTGTTATATTTTTTCCTGTGAACACAAACCCTAAACACCTGTGTGAGACAATAGATAAAGGAGTGAACTTTGGTACCGTCATGGTCAAACAGCTAACTCTGCACACATGTAGATTCACGTCAACTTCCATTCAAATATTTAATTAATTCATTAGCAAAGATTTTTTTAACTCTAAATTAAACATATATTAAGTAGAAGTTCTTAACATAGTGAAACTTCACAAAACAAAATAGCTGCTTCGTATACATAGAAGGAAAAGAGACCAATGAAAATTTATGAGGTTATGATTAAAAACCACTTTTTTGCAAAATTTTAAAATAAGCTAATGGCTAACAGACTTTAGGGGAATCATTTTCACAGAATATTCAGTCATATTTTGAATATTAAGTTTAATGAGTGGATGAGAAGCACATAAAGTTAGCATCACATTGTGTGAAAAACCTATACTGGTAAAAAAAAAAAGCATAACTTTACACAAAGAAAATAGTTACATGTTAATGTAACATGTTAATATCTCATTCAAGAACACTATAGGTGCTAGCTAACCTGGTAGTTTTTTTTAGATTTGGCTTTCAAACCACAATAAACACATATTATAACATAATGAAATGAACAGTATTCAAATTGTTTAGTTTGAAAACAACTGTGTTTGCCATTCCCAGACTTTGCGTTTCTATTTTCCATTGTTCTGATAAAGATAAGCCATTTCTCAAGACTCAAACAGTAAAAGAAAAAAGCTTTAGTGCCTCAATTTGAATTAATAGCCTCTTAGAAAACTAGAAATAAAACTAGAAAACTGTTTTTTTCCTAGATAGAACCGCCCGTGGAGCCAGTTTACCATTAGATTTTCTAACACAGAGAGCATTTATGAATCAGTGAGACTATGTCCTTTTGTCCCTTTTTTCTCTTTAAACCCCAGTCAGCCTTGACATAGGGCTGATCAAACTTAGTCGGTTCTGCTCGAGGTTTCTTCCTGTTAAAAATGCCTTTTTGCTCTCCACTATCACTGTGTGCATGTTCAGTGGGAGGGATCTGTACAGAAGATTTGATTGACTTGTTCAAGTAAAGTGTGTTGTGAATGTGCTACATAATATAAATAGGTTTAATTGAACTGAATGTGCTCAGTCACTGAAGATCGTTACTTCTCAGCTTAAATGGCTTTGAACATTGATCTGCTGATCATAAGCCAAAATATTAAACCTTTTTTGTTCAGTGAAGGCACCATATCTCAGCACTAACAAGCACTGTTGGCAACCTTTCTTCACAGTATGGGGTTTGATGGTGCAGGAAGACATCCTAAAGTCAGTTCTTTGCAGTAGCAGTAATTTAGGTTAAACCGAAGAAAGATAACCCAGAAAAAACTGCAAAAGACTGGTATGCTACCAATAAGCCGAATCAGGGCATTAGTTGTTTTGTTATTTTAAAACTTTTCTTCTATATCTATAAATTTTTTCAATAAGTTCTAAAAAATCTTGTATATATTTTAACACAGATCCTTGTGTGCTAGCATTGTCCTATTCAGTATTCATGAGTTGGTTATTTATGTTAAGCACTTTCAACATAATTTTTCCCATTTGCATCTATCCAATCTTGACTACCACTCTACAAGCAGTTAATGTGTTTTGACATTTTCAGATGGAGAAAAAAATATTATTTACTAAAACAGGGCCACTTTTAGATGTTAGCAAAATCAGTATGGACAACAGAGTGGATGGTTAGAGTATCTTTTTTGTCAACATCCCTCCAGCCTTTGCTGGGAAATTGCAGTCAAAGCCAGTAAAGATCCTTTGGTTGACAGAAAACAAATCATTACTAGGTTTCCCTTGAAGACGGATCATAATGGAGATGGTCAGACAAAAGACAAGATTTAACCCCAACTCTGCTACCTTTCGGGCCAGAATAAATTGGGACCAGGTCGATGCTTGAAAGAAATAATTCAAGCATAAAAAGGTCAGTAAACTCGTAGTATACCGCAGCCATGGATAGAATATAGGTACTTTTAGTGGCACTGCAATTATTGTTAATGTAACAGACGGGTAAAACATCTGGGGGCACACTGTCTGCTGCTGCTGTAACTAATGTGACTGACTGCATATATTGAAAGATGCCACACGTACAGATTAGCTATCCAAAGTCTCAAGGAATGGTTAAATTGTAGGTTTATGCTGATAAAGAGGAAATGTCTGGTATGCATATTTCAAAAGCAATATTTTAAGAAAAGAAAGACCTTTTTAACCTAGAATGAAGTCTGGTTGCAAAAATAAATGCTTTTCACAGAAAGGGAACTAGTCAAATCTCTGCTACAAAATCTCTTCAACAACTTCAGGGTTTTTGAAAAATGGCTGTTTAGTCATTGTCATCTTCTGCTTACCAGGGACTGGGTAGCAGGCGTAGCAGTTACAGCAGAGACTCCCAGACTTCATTCTCTCCAGTCAACTTCCAACTGCTCTGCTAGGGCAAGCCGAAGGTGCTCCCAGGCAGGCAGAAAGACATTGTCCAGTGTAATAAAAGCGATACTTCCCCTCCCCAAGCACAACCTGACTGCCACCCAATGTGGCAGAGGGGTTTCAGTGCTTAGATGATCCAAAGACTTAAAAGCCACATGTAGGATCTCCCAAGGTAAACAGGCTCTAGGTAACAGGTAAGAAAAAGAGCAATTCTAAACACTCCCTAATGAGGAAGGCACATGGCGTTGCTCAATACGACAAAGGTTGGACCTCATTCTAGAACCAGGCTTGGGTTGGGGCTCATCTGTTCGCTTCTGATGGTCAGGTTCCTCCTTTTGGGACTGCCCAGGCAAAGCCAGAAAATGCAACATCAGGTCACCACCCGCAGGGGGAACCATGAGGGGCAATTGCCAAGACAATTGGTAAGCAGTCAGGTGCAGAGGCCTCGATGACCTGGTCCACATTTACCTGGACATTACATGGCTTTTAATGTGTCCTAATACTCTCCCAGAACTTTATGAAGGGCTTTTGGGCCATTTTTATTTTTGCTACTGTTTTCCTTGCACAGATAAGATTAGATCACGCTTCATCTTTGAGGAGGTTTAAACTCAAGGTTACCTTCATTACAAATCAAGGCCATTCAAGTCGCTTGACCTTTTCATTGTGGTCATTTCAGAAACATGTTTTGATTGGGGCTACAGGAATAGACGTTCATCCTTCAACAGGATGGTTGCTGGTTTGAATTCTGTTGTTGTGACCTTGACAAGGCAAATTACCTGCATGCCTACTGATAGTGATCAGAGGGCCCCGTGAGACTTTGGTATAGAAGCTGTGCTTCTGTCAGCGAGCCCCAGGGCACTTGTGGGTACAATGTACAGTAGCTTGTCATAGTCTTCGTATTTAGCTTAACCATTACCGGGTCGTGTGGGCAGCCACCTCAGCAGAAACTCCCAGACTTCCCTCTCCTGAGACACAACCTACAGCTCTGCTAGGAGAGGCCCAAGGCACTCTCAGAACCATGAGACAAAGTGCCTCCAGTGTGACTTCTTGAGGGGGTAGTCGAAGAAAATGTAGTCTATCACCACCAATGTGTCTGTGAGTGACTGAATATCATTTATAGCACCCTTGAGTCCCCTGACTATAATGGATGCTATATACCATTGTACCAGGATCTAAATCAGCCAGTTGTTGCACTGACTCTATGTTTAAAGTCATTGCATTTCTGGAACAACCTCCAGTGTCAAGTCCTCCTCCACAAACTTAATTCAGGATCGATCTGCAGATCAGTTTTGAAAAAGATATCTTCAATACGATGCTAACACTACACTACTTCACTTGGGCAACATATTTTTATGGCGTTGTAAAGTTTTTAGTATCCACTACAGTTACAGTTTTAGTTGTCAAATTTGGAACTTTCCATGAGCTAAGCTGACATTAATATTCACTGTTTATATTGTGGGATGTAAGGATTAAATGAAGCTTACGTTTATAGTTGAACATAAAAATTTCTATTCATTTTTATGGATTATTTTTAGGATACTAGTGGCATATTATTTTTGTTAATAGGTAGACAGGAAATTTGATATAGAGAGGGGAAGACATGGTCACAGGCAGCAACCCAAACCTTTGTTTGATAACCAAAGCCTATGGGTACCATACTTGACCCCGGCAGCCCCGCTGCACCTGGATATTTATATTCCACAGCAAGCGCAGCTACTGTTAAGCCTTCTTTACTTTTATGTCTAGCATTGTTTTTTTTTAAACTGTCAGTTAATGACAGGGATGGCTGTTCAATATGAACTCAGAATTCAACTCCTGAAGAGTACGACTATTAGCCTGAAGATGCTTTACTAACGCTACTAACCACAATAAGGGAGAAGAAATCAGAGGTGGGATTTCCTGAACGTTAGCCAATCACAGGCAGTTTATTTTCTTTGGTTGGTTCCACTCACAAAGTGACAAATATTGACATTAGTGCATAGAAAAAGATCCACACATAAGTAGGAGAGAATATACAGTATTATAAAATGCAAGCCATGATCAAAGAGAAGAAAAATGAGCTGATGCTTGTGACATACAGTGTTGGAGGTATATGGTGTTCAATTGAATTTAAGGAAAACCATCTGATTGCATCAACTCATTGACTCAAAGGCAATCCTCCACACCAAGCATGCTTGTAGTGACAATGGAGAGAAAAAAATCGCTTTTAACAGGAAGAAACCTTCAGCAGAACCAGGCTCAGTGTGAGCCGCCATCTCCGAACGCTGACTGGGGTTCTAGATAAAAAAGGCAACAATTAACCAGCTCCACAGGCGGCCCGATTTGGGAAACACAAAGCCAGGCAGACGAGTTGAGCCAGCTTCCATGTCAAAGGATGAAAGAGCACATAAAGTTAGTCACAGTCAGAGAAACAGGACTACACAAAAAAACTTGCCAAGCTCTAAAATCTATAAACAAAGGTGTTGATAGCAGCAGCACAGCTGATATTTTTCTCCAGGAACAAACCAGATTAAGCCACAATGAGAAAAAGCAGAGAGAGAAGAACATTAGAGACTGAACTAAAAAATACTGCAGAAAGGGAGAATAGAGATAGAATGGAGCTAAATTATGAAAAGGGGTCACTATGTCCTCCAGCAGTCTAAGCCTATAGCAGCATACCTATAGAGAATCCGCACATATAAAACATTCGAAATGCATATGGAGAATAACTTATAAGTGTTTTAGATGAAACTGTTAATATCAGTATTTATTAAGTATATTCACTTTTAGCAGAGTTCTGACTTTACTGTACACAGTTGATGAAAGTTCATTTAAAAGCTATTGTGAAACCAAGAGGCCAGGATGTTCACTATGTTCTAATATAAAATACTGTAAAGCTCAGTATAATGCTAGAGAAATCTTGCCGTGTGCAGTTTTACAAAAGTCACACTTCACTGATTTTTCTCTGCCTTTTTTCTCCCTCTGCAGATCTTTGATGAGGAGTATGCTGTGCTTTATCTCGACCAAGGTGGAGCCTTGGTGGCAATAAGACACACTCCACTTCCCATCCGACACCTGTGGTGAGTCATTACGACAAACCCGCTATTTGTCACAGCATGACTAATTCCCTCAGAGGGAGCTCCAAATCTTAACTTAGTCAAACAAAAAAGCAAATGAGTTTGTCTCCGAACTGGAGGATGATATGATTCCTGTTAGAGGAGCCAGCAGCCGTGGAAAATGACTGCTCTTACAACTGTCATTCGATTTCCCTTCTCCGTGTTTGAAGTCATAATGAGTGTAGCTCTCACCCATCGCTGTTCACTGAGCAGAGTCCCTCAGTCCTGCATAGAATATGAAATAAAGTTGTTAGACACCTCTAAGGGTCATTAGCTTATGCACACAGTCAGGGGATTAGCATGGATCCCTTGTGCAGCAGCTGTTTGTGTTCTCAGGTTGAGTTTTGACGAAGGACGGCAGTGGAACAAGTACAGCTTCACCAACACGCCTCTGTTTGTGGACGGAGTGCTGGGCGAACCAGGGGAGGAGACCCTCATCATGACGTGAGTAATAGATATATAGCAATCTAACGTATCAATATCAGGATGGAAAATTTAAGACAACACTGAATAGGACAATGCTAGCACACAAGGATCTGTGTTAAAAATCCCAGTTTATTTTGTGAAAAAAGTGAAAAAAAAATTCTTTCCCAGTCCCTTCACAACTCGGCCTGTTCTATATTATTGAACTAAATTTTTTGTTAAAAGCATTGCTTTTTATTAAATATTTCATCTATCTACATAATGTGAAATACTTTTAATTAAAAAAAAAAGGACTTCACAGTAACTTTGCTTTATATATGCTGTCATATTTCAGATTTTTTTTCATTTTTGTGTTTTCAGTTGTCATTGTTTTTTTTCTTGTGAATATTATTTTTAATATTTAAGCCTATGAATAATTAGGACATAACACAAACCACAATACAAACACTCAAAAGTTCACATGACTGCAGTTCCTACAATATAGAGGCACTTAGAAGCTGAAGGTCATATCGGTAATTGAAATGACTTAAGAAATAAACCTTTTAAAATGATTAATTGCCCACCTGCACCACTCTAATTGTTTCCCAGTCACACGTATACTCTCTCAAACAATGGGCACTGCTGTTTTTAAAAGAATCTAATCTTGTAAAACTCTAAAACTATTCATAAACTAACAAACTACCCTACTTTTATACCGGAGTATTTCTTCCAGGCACGTATTTCTCTGCATGCAGACCGCTGTAGGTAGGATACTGACTACATGTTTTTAATCTACATTGACAACAGATGAATTCCTTTAACCTGAGCTTTGCCTTGCCTTTTGAGCTATTCAGCATTCCCCTCTGCCTGATTTCTTCTTCATGAATAAAAAAAAAGTCTTCCATCAAGGTCTAGCCAACATCAAAACTGGCTGTCTCCAGATTGCGATCACAGGAGATCAATGCTTTGGCAGCCGGCGACAGCACGACCGTCCATTTGAAGAGCATGAAGGAAAATGATCAAAATGATCAAAAAGACAGGAAAATAAGAAAAAAAAAAAAGTTGCGTTTTGAAAACTTTTAACTGCATTAGAAATTGGGCAAAGCGGCAAGCATGAATCAGTTTGCCCTCAGAGAGCAGAGTTATGAAGATTCCCTCCACATTTATTATTAGAATAGCCACGAGCTGGGAGCATTCATATGACGCAGCACCGCCCCCCGTTATTGCAGCACAGATTTGGACCTGGGGGGCATGTTTCCAAAGGGTCTCCATAGACACATCAATGTTTCATGACACCTGACATTAATGACGGAGTGACGGCGGTCTGCGGTGCTGCTCGGCGGGAGAGTGATGGGGGCGCAGCAGGAGAAACGAGTGGAGAAAGGGAATATGACAGCACTCTGCAGTCCTAAGAGGAACACAGGGCGTTTTTTCCCTGTTTTTTATTTGAGGAATATGAAGTTTTGTAAAGATAACACTGATACTCTGAGAATAAGCCCTCGAACACTGAACCATCAGTTTTCATAAGACCATCATGCACCGCTTTCTTATCAATTTGTACTAATTTCTTCAGTAAGTGCCTGTCATGGTCGGATGCCTCCAGCACTAATTGACAGATTGTGATTAATATGTTGCTGTATGGTCAGCCAAACACACTCACACACATAAAGAAACTCCTCAGCTGGAAAAGGAATAGCGTCCTAGTCGGTCTGATAACCCTGAATTGCATTTAGATTGTGGTCAGTGAAAAACGGCAGAATATATTCCTATTAACATCAGAATAAAGAGAGATTACTCATCATTTTGTCTGATTGTTGTTTGGTTTGTGTTATTAGATTTGAGTAAAACGACAACAAAAACAGGGAGAAGTAATATGAGTCATGCTGGATGACTTTGTGGAGGAAAGATATTGTTTGGAGACTTTTTGTTTTGGTTTGAAGCTGAAATATTTTCCTTAGTTCTGCTGTCTAGAAACAAAAAAAGACAAAAACATAAAAATCTTTACCACCTTTTTTTGTCTTACCAGATTATTCCTTAATGTTGCTTCATAAGAACAAGGTACAAATCTAAAACTTTATTATTTCTGCATCTTTATATAGGAAGAGCTCTACTCTATCATCCCCACAACCTATTGCTAATATTTCTGGATTAGATCAAAATAAAATAGGGATGCGGCTTGCTATATGTATAGCTGCTCTATGGTCAGATGGCTTTCAAACAAATGATGTTTTTATGCTGAACATAAACAGGTAAAATTGTTTTCATACTTAACATGGTAGGTTTGGTTGCTGAAATCACACATGATCTGATTCATTACCAAGTTTTAATGTACCGTTCCTTGGCATGAGTTGCAATTTTGGTGAAATTGTCATAAAAATCCTATTATAACTTTAAAAGTAATCATGCTAAATGTAAGACCGACAAAAAAAGGAGGCCGCAAACATAACCTCCTTCACATGACAGAGTCTGTGGGGCACGCCGTTCATGTTTTCAGAGTACATTTCTCGCATATATATACAAATATGGAGGAGAACGTGTTTAAAAACGTGTTCCTGTGGCTAGTACATTTATGATAAGTGACTGAATCGGTCTAGATTTTATTTAATTTGACAACTTTACCGTAACCAGCGTTAGTGCTGGAATGTGCTGCACAGAGGCTTGGGAGAAGTAGGCCAGATGTCAGTTAAGTGGCTTAAATGCAATCATGATTCACCTGCATGCATGATCTCCTTCCACAGCGTTCCTTACCCTGCATCTCTGTGACGTTCGAACTTCGTAGCTTTTTTTTTTCGCTGAGAAAATTGCAATCTTAGCACCTTAACATCTTGAAACCACCTCTAATTGCATCCCGTTAGTTTGGTGGAATTTTAGTGAAATGTTATGAGTGTTCAGAAAAATAGCAAGAAATCGTTTTTTTGAATCAAAATTTACTTATATATGAACTATTTAGGCTTTTTGGGTTGTTTTTGTTTGAACATAGTTCTTTTGTATCTAACAGGCAATGGAAATTACGTAAAGTGGGTCAGAGTTACCATTGCTAACTTGGACAATGAAGAGGCTTTAAATGTGTGCAACTGCACATATGATGGACTGCAATCCTATAGTTATGAGCCTTTTGCTTAAGAACGCGGAGAGAGAGGAGACGAGGGGAGAATTGATGGCCAAAGGAGACAGATTGAGATCTGGTGTGAGAACAATCTGTGGAGGCATTTCACCACAATAGTTTAGTTGAGCAGCATCCTGCATTTTCTGAACCACAGGCGTAATTCTGAGAGATTTTATGCAATGATCTGATTTTAGAACTTGAGAACAGGACACAGTGCAAAATCTAAGGTTGTAATCAGTAAGAACCACCAGCTGCAAGGGAGATAATATCCGGCAGCAAGAATAGATCCGGTTTTCTTCCCTTTATTTAAAGTTTCTCCAAGATTCATACTGATTCTTATTAAAGCTCCCTATCAGCCATCCATCGTAGGATCTCCTGTTTACTGAGCTGTCTGCAGCAGTAAGATCTGCATCGGGACTAGAACAGATGTGGTGCCTCAGTCCATCTGAGGGAACAAGTTTCATTCTTTTCAGCATCATTCAGCAGAGTCTGTGCAGCCCCCACAAACACAATATTTGACCATGTTTATGATCAATAAACCCAATCTCCAACTTCTACTAAACTCAATTACATGTCTGCTCTCCCAGATAATTACCTGCTCTCCACACAAAGCTGAAGCAGCGCCGGTTATTTGACTCACTGATGTGACATCAAATGATGAATCGTTAAAAAAAAAAGAAGGTTTTAAAGACAGCTAAAAATGTCCCATTTATTGGTAAATTCACTTTTTTATGGCGGCCAAAACACTTGAAACTTTTTAAATATGATCCATTACAAAAAAAAACTTTGCAGGGTAACATTTTACCTGCAATTTGCTCTTTAAAGGTATTGTGGATGATTTTCAAGAATTTTTTAAAAGCCCTCTCCACAAAAAAATGCACATGCACAATCCTGTACCTGCTCCAGAGAGGGAACACCTCTGAAACGCATGCGAGAGCGTGCACAAGCCCATTTCTGCACGTGCACGCTCTGTTTAAAAGTAGCTGTCCAAACGTCTAACCCTAAATCACTCAATCACTATATAGAGCAGGGACTATATAGTGAACTTTATAGTGAACTCAGTTAACTGACTGTTCAGACAGATAATCATTGCTTTTCGTTCTGTTGGTCACGTAACTCCTCCTCCACTGTGCGGTGCCTGCGCCATTTTTTTTTGTTAGGCGCCGCTGTTGGGTAGCAGCATCCTATGGCGACAGCAGGCCACTGTGACAGCAAATCCCATAATGCTTTGCGAGGAAAGCTCTCCACGCAAAGCATTCTGGGATATATCTGCCTCTTCTGATTCCTTTCTTTTCTTCTCATACACTTCGTATACACTTTTTCTCTTACGGCCCTCCTCCATTTTCAAAGAACCGTGATGAGAAAGGTGAGCTTCAATGACTGGATGAAACCATAGCTCACCACAGATATATTCCTGATATATGCACAGAAAAAGATAGCTAACTGGGTGAACACGTAGGGCGGCCTTATGTAGACATATCACCAGAATGATTGACAGTTAGGAGGACCACTTATTTGGATGATGCACCCGGAAATAAAAAAATCGTCCTCTATACCTTTAAGTAAGAACAGTTTGGAATCCATAAATATAATAAGTTTAATAGTTTTAGCGGCATGAACAAATGTAATTTAAAGCAGCTTAACTAATCAGTCTTTAATTGTAACATCAACCCCATGAGCAATGGCCACACCCATCAGTCACCCAATGGGTTCATAGGGTTGAAATCTACGCAAACACTTCATTATCAAAGTTAAGTTCTTTATTATACCATTTAAGTGATGCTTTGTTAAAACAAAAATGGTTGAATTTAATCAAAACTTAAATATATGTTAAACCAAAACAGATTTTACAAATTAAACAATCTTTGAATACTAAATAAAGTCAGTGTGACTGAATGTCAGTGTTCTGTTTTGCAGGAAACGTAGAAGAAAAAGCAAGTAAACTTATATTTGGGCAACATTTTTCACACGTTGTTTCAAACTGGTGCTTACGTTGAATGAACAGCAGCCATCTTCAGCTTATCCTCTCCGGCTGCTCCCATTGGATAGAATTTAATGACTATTTTATCTTATCAACCTTATTTATAAAATGTAAGGAAATTGTACTCTGACATTTTCAGCTGGTACCATTAATACAAAAATCAGTGAAGTGTAAATCATAGTTGTTTAAGGTTTAGTAAATTAACTTAACAATAGTCATTTTAACTGATATAATCATGTTATATTCATTTTGCCCAGTCCCACTTTTAGCAGTTTAACTAAGAGTATTTTCATCCAGTAACTACCTCTCTGAAAATTCTTTATTTGCACCTTCTAGATCAGATGGAAAATAAATCAGAATAATGTTAAATAACAAAAGAAAAGTATATTTTCCTTTGACCAGTTTGAACCATGGATCAATACCTCTTCGATACCTGAAGCCGTGATATAAAGGTCAACTTTCAAAGACTGTATCAGCTCACTAAATTGGATTTATGGTGGGATTAGAGTTTTTTCCTGGTAAATGATAAGAATAACTAAAGTACAGAGCACTGCCAGCCTCATGTCTTAACAGCTTCTCCCGTCAATCATCATCTCACACTTTTTTTTTTCTTTTTTGCATAACTTATTTCCAGGATCTTTGGGCACTTCAGTCATCGCTCTGAGTGGCAGCTGGTAAAAATAGATTTCAGGTCCATCTTCAACAGGAGGTGCACCGAGGCGGACTACCAGACGTGGCACCTACACAACCAGGTAATATGGCTGCCAGCGCAGAAACCAGGATCTGTGGATAATATGGATACTCAAAAGTACTTGCTGTTGTTTTCATTATTAAAAGATGATTATGTTGCTAAACTTTAGGTTAACAACTGCCCTTTTGTGTTCTTTACAAATCTTCATCACAGTACAGTTTTTTTTTTACTTAGTGGGAAAATGAAAATGTCTCTGCGTGATGAATGCAATGGACGCCTTTATGACTGATCCTCCTCTTGTAAAGTGCACTCCCCTTAGGCAGCATTTAGTTTTAGTGTTAACTGTTGTGTAAATGCCAGACTTTGACACATAGTAAAAAATAGGGCTGTCAAACGATTAACATTTTTGATCTAATTAATCACAAGGTTTCTTGAATTAATTTCGATTAATCACTAGCCTAAATATTATTGAAAAATGCAAATTTTCTGCGTACTGTTTTCAAAACAGAAAGATAAGCAAGATGGGTATTACATTTAGTTTAATTAATGACAAATCCAAAAAAATAATATAATTCTCAACAATTTTGGCTACTTAGCCATTGCTTTTATTTTTAGCAAATACAGGACAAACAAGTTGACTTTTTACACAATTACATGAGGTCATTTTACCTATTATTTATTCATCTTTCAGCCAGTTGTTAAGGCAAACTAACTGGTTAACATTTTCTGAATGTAAAGCGCAGAGATGGGAAGTAATGAAGTACAAATACTTTGTTACTGTACTCA
>NW_015150622.1:661215-668257 GCF_000732505.1 Cyprinodon variegatus
CTGACTCATGCCAGTCGTAACGCCTGATTTTGAAGCCCCAACAAATGAACTCTTTGCATTAAGATGACATTTAAGGCTCGAGGCGCTTCGGTGAAACGAAAAGTCCTTCTTGCAGTGTGAGCAAACCACAACATGTTTATTTATTGTCCCGTCTAAGTTTTTTTTATACTCGAACTGTCCATCCAGCGGTCCAACGGGTTCTTCTAAATCCTCCATCTCGCTCATGTCGGACAATTGAATTGTTGGTTAAACAGGGCAGGACTGTGTTAATGCGTTAAAAAAAAAATCGCGCTAATTCCAGAAATCAATCATCTTGCGTTAACGCATTAATTTTGACAGCCCTAATAAAAAACTACAAATAAAATCACATCAGGACATGCACTTTTGAAAGGCAAAACACAGTTCCCAACAGTTATATCAGAGAGGATTGACAGAAGAATTTACATAAAAATGGTATAAAATGGTGAAAAAATATTTAATGTAAAGAAATGGGAATTAAACCAATCAGAAGGAGAACAGATGTGTTTTGTCAGCTAGATTTTGGTGAATATTCTCAGTCATCCAGGTCACAGTCATTCCAAAAAAGTAAAAAGAAAATAATCCACCGGACTTGGTTCCCAAGTTTGAAGACATTTTGCTTCCCATCCAGGAAGCTTTTTCAATTCAAAATGTCAGGAATTGCGTTGAAGTCGAGGCATTATACAGTAGCCCATGTTTAGAAAAGATGCAAATTGAACCCAATGAATGGCTCCACCCCTTAGGAATGGGGGTCATTTTGTTTCTTTGTTAGCCTTTAATACCTGATACCTGCCTATGTCTGTGAAAGGGGGGTCGTTAAAGGGAATTGTTGGCCGGGCTGAACAGGCGAGGTCTTCTGCCCTCCCCCTGGAGGGTGTTGCAATGATGCAGATGATGCAGAAATCAACTCAATTGCTGTATTGTAGGTTTTTGAAAGCTGAAACATGAGTCCACCTGCTCCATGACTAGTTAAACATGTTGGCCTGAATTTGTACCATAGTAATTTTCCTATTAACCTAAAAAATTGCCCTTTGTAATACATAAAAACATAAATATGTATATATCACCAGGCACCTGTCCAGGGTGTACCCCGCCTCTCGCCCATTGACTGCTGGAGATAGGCACCAGCACCCCTCGCGACCCCATTCGGGACAAGCGTGTCAGATAATGGATGGATGGATGGATATATATATATCTATATGTATATAGGGCTGGGCGATAATTCAATAACGATATATATCGATCGATAGACGTGTGGCGCAATAGAAAAAAAGAGAGTCGGTTAAATGGTTAAAAAATAAAGATTTAATTCAAGCTCTGTGTTTGTGTTCTTTATTAAAATTAAATCATTTAGCAATATTATAAAAAGTCCAGGGAGAGCTGCACATAAAATATGGTTTCATATCTTTTCAATAATTATCGATATCGATCAATATGCATTTTTTTTTATCGATAAGCTTTTTTTCTATATCGCCCAGCCCTATCTGTATATCTTTGTTATATTTTTCACCCTTAAAGGTCACCATTTTTTTACCTGCGTTTTTTGGCTGAATAGAGCTAATGCTACAGCACTTAGCATATGTCATTAAACCAGAATGCATTGCTGTGTAAACAACATGGTGATGTTTAAAAACAAAGGTGTTTATTTTACTTTATTGTATTTAGATTGAATATAAAGTTTGTTGTTACTACTAATGGAGGATCCCTTAAAGACCAGAGGAGGCCTAACTAATGCACAAAGACAAATCATTTCACATTTTGGATCGGCAAAAGATAAAAACACTTTACGGTTGTATATTAATTTTTGGAGCAGCTGAACAGCAATGATTTGTGTATCAGTCAACATTTTTTTTTGTGAGTTTTTACAGCACTAGTGGCTCGATTTTTTGACAGTAAGCTGACGGAACAGGGTATGAGAGAGGCGGAGAGACATGCGGCAAAGCACTGGATGGATTCGAACACGGGTCAGCCATGTCGGGGACTAAGGCCTCCTTATATGGGTCATACGCGCTAACCACTGCGCCAGCTATACTTGAAATGCTTATCAGTTTATCAAATCACTCAAAGAATCACCATGCATCAGCTTGAAAACAGTCGGATTTTAACAATTCTTCCACTTCTAACAGATTTTCCTAGAGCAGCGTGCCGCTGACGAGATGCTGCAAACTTAAAATAAGCCTTCCTATCAGTTCAAGTCTACTGCTTGCTGTTCTTATGTCAGTAACAGAAGTTAGTTTTTTCTTTGCTAGTTTTGTTAATCAGATATACGAGCTGAGCTTTACTAAAAACTACCTTTGCAACTGAATTTATCCAAACTTTTACTTTACTGAAACTTTACTGAAAATAGCCTGGCAGAGAATGAATACAGGTCTCTGGTCGGTTATAATGAGCAAACACAGGTGCAGATTAAATATTTACTGTCATAACTTTAAGCTTATTAATGCATCTTTATCCCTTTGAATTACCATGAGACGTAAAGAGGATTAAAGTTTCTTCTAAATGAGCTTTTATCAAGCGTAAGTGTTTAAAGATGTCTGCTTCTCTACCAAAGCCCTCCAAACACCCAGCCTTCAACCCCACGTGCTTTCAGTAAACCTGCCCATCAACCTGAAACTGAGCCAGAGACTGAGAGCGAGCCTTTATTCACGGCCGCGTCCTGTAAATGGCTCAGACACCCATATGCTCAGAGCGGGCTAATGATCAAACCACCAAGCATGGAAGATGACAAGAGTCCGAGCCAATTACAGAGCCCGACTGGCTGAAAGGAGCAGTCAAGTTCTCTGCAGAGGAAACAAACATGCTGGAGCAGAAGAGGGGAAGTAGGAAAGTTTCAGCTTTGGGTTTTCAGAAGCTGGGAACTAATTGTGGATCCATTCAGGTTTCTTTGGCATTTCACTACTGACACCTACTGCATGTAGGAAGAATGTCTGGGGAAACAGACGCTCCAGTCTGTTTTATCCTTCTGCTGATTCTCCCCTTAGCACAGAGGGTAATCTAAAATTGAGAAAATTAAAGTTTCTTAGCTGTTTCTAATGTTATACATCTAAACTTCTAACAAATAACCTCAGGAGCTCATCAGGGACACATCTACAGGGAAACTCGATGCATTTCTGCTTGGATTATAGAAAATATTTTGGATTAAGTTTAGAAATTTGTCCTCTTACTTTTGTGAGGCTTTCCCCTAATCTGTAGGTTGTGATCTACTCTGCAGGGTGAGCCGTGCCTCATGGGGGTGAAAAGAATCTATAGGAAGCTGAAGCCCACCTCCAGGTGCGTCATGGGAAAGACCTTCTCCGTGACGATGACCTCGGCTCCCTGTGACTGCACAGAGGCTGACTTTGAGTGGTCAGTGCTGTTTTTTTTTTAAATCTGTTCTTCTGTTAGGATAATTATCACTGATGATGTGTGAGTTTATTACACTTCAATATTAGCTGCCTGTTGCGTGTCAGAACTGATGTTTTCCACCATAGTTTATCTAATTAAGACAGTTCCTCTGACAGGATATACAGTTATAATCATTCTGTTCGAGGAAAAGATTTGGGAATGGAATGAGAGCGATGTCCTTCAGCTAAGAGCAAAGTGTAATATTTTGATAGGGCTGGAGCCATGGATGTTTACTCATCTGCTAATGTGTATGATGTAAAATGTGATGATGTGGCAGACTGGAGACGTATAAAATGCCTTTTTAACTGCTAATTGGGACCACTTCCTGAAAGGTGAGCCCAGAGTCGAGCAGCTGCCTTCTGTAGCTCTAAGCAACATCTCTGATCTGAGGAAGATTACAATTTCTTTTTTTTCTTTTTTTTTATAAGGTAACTTGGGATTTTTTTCACTTTATTTTAATTGATTTTTTACAGGTATACAACAAAAACATGACGATGATTAATGTCCTTTAGTGAATCCTTCAGCATTTGTCACACACAAAAAAAAGACAACAACAAAAAAGCATTAGACAAACAAGAAATAATATTATATAAAAATAATTTGTTCATTTACACTTTGGACATACTGAAAGTAAAAAAAAAAAAAAATTAGATTATAGATTATAAAAAAGATTACAATTTCTATCAGAATCTGTTGTCACGTCTCCTGGTTATTTAATACATATAAGTTATTAAGTGTTATTTAAATAGAGTTTCCAGACTGATCTCTTTTCAGGGAAAAGAACCGGAGAGAGAAAGCTTCAAGATGTAAACACACAGAGAGCTTATCTTTAACACTTCTAAATTTTATTTTTTTTGCTACAATGAAAATGTTTATAAATTTAACACAGGTAATCAAACACAAAACACAAACAGCTGCAACCTGGTCTGGATAAAAAACCCACATGGATATTTGAGATACTTTTAACAACCTTATGATACAAATATTGACAAATATTTACTTTATGAATAAATATTACACAGTTATTTGAATAATTTATATTTTCATGCTTAAATGCAGGATTCCATCGTTGATAAACGTTTTCTGTCACTCTATTTATCAGTGTCTTTAGTGCAAAGCAAAGACTGCTCCAGTTTGTTTAAAGATGAAAAGAATTCAATCTTTTGTTCTAAAGATTTTCTGGTAATTTATAGGTCATGTAGCTATAACTTTTTAATCAAAACGATGTTATGCAATTAGGTACTGTTGTGGCTTTAAGGTATTTAGTGTTTAATCCAATGATTTTAGGACTGTAGGGTGTTGTTAAATTAATACACGCCTAACTGGCCGTGTTAGAGTAACAGATGAAAGTGTGATTCACACTCAAACCATGTTTATTCTCAGCAGAAAGAGAATGCATTTACAACAACTTGAATTCAAAAGAACTTCCTACCAAAATGATTCAACTTTGGACAAAACAATTTTGCCTTGCAGCAAGAAGGTTCCAGGTTCGATTCCCGGTAGGGTTGCCAGCTTCCTCAATAAAAAAAAAAGGAACCCCTCATGTGCGTGCCTGCTGACCTGATTGCCTTCACCCTTCCTGGCGTGGTGATTTTTTTTTAGCCCCCCCTTTGTGTATAAAATTCTTTTTTTAAATATTTGACTCAAATCTGTCTTTAATTAGCATATTTATGAGGTCCATGAACACATGGAAAACAAATTATTATCCAGCAATTCACTTTAATACAAAATAACAAACTTTGCTGAGTAAAATAAGTATCTCTAAGTAGCCCGGGAACAAGTTTACCGTAAGTTTTGTATCATTTTCCAGTAGCTTTTTATTGATAATATTTTTACTCTCACAGTAATACAGGAAAAAATGCGTTACTTTTCCCCTAAATACAGAACAGGTACTTCTATTTTTAAATACAGAACGATTGCATTTTTTTAAAGGGATGGTTGGCAACTCTGATTCCCGGCCTGGGGTCTTTCTGCATGGAGTTTGCATGTTCTCCCTGAGCATGTGTGGGTTCTCCCCGGGTACTCCGGCATCCATCCACAGTCCAAAAACATGACTGTTATTTAGGTTAACTGGCTTCTCTACATTAACCTTAGATGTGAGTGTGTGCGTGAATGGTTGTTTGTCTCTGTGTTGCCCTGTGATGGACTGGTAACCTGTCCAGGGTGGACGCGCAGACAGCGCTGGAGATAGGCACCACCATCACTGCAACCCTGACCTTATAAGTAGGACAAAATGGATGAAAAAAAGGAAAAAATTTAACTCTGGGTAAAACAAATCTTAGTTAAAAGCTCTAGACTAACTATTGAAACTCAACTAAACTAATTAGCTGCTAAACTAAAATCATGCAATAATCACAGTTGGGCATGGATGATTGAGAACCAAAGTTTACCTTCAAGAATTCGCAATGCAAAACGATCAATAAATTAGTCAACATTTCTTAAATCAAGTGTAGTTACCTAAATCTGGGAAGGAAAATAAGATGATTTGCCAATGAAATTAATATTTTTACTCTTAAGATAAGATAATTAGATGATATGCACTGGAAATAAGACAATACAATTGTCAAGGTTTGGTGGAAGTTGAAAAAGGACCCACATGCAGAGAAGTGGAGGTAGAGATGAGCTCGTGCAGATTTAATCAAAGAGGGAAACACAAACAAAATCCAACTACAGAATGCACAAAACCTTAGGGCAAAAAAGAGCAACCAGGGAAAACAGGGCTTCAGTGTAACTAGAAAGGACGTTGAATAAGAGTAAAGGAGAATAAAACTAATGACTAACCATGGGGAAAACTAGAAGATTAGAAAGGAACGGAAAATAACTGAAGCCATGGAAGAATAAGAGAAGGACTAACTAACTAAAACTAGACAAAGGAATAAATAATGTAAAAAAAATATTAGCAAAAAATATATAATTCTTGACAAAACAGAAAAACAAAACAAAGCACAACTGAGAACCCAAAACGAAAACCAGATCATGACAGAAATAGTTTTATCATATGAGCTTTTAATGGAGTTTAAAGCACAACCCAAATATAACAATATTTGGTAAAAATATGTATTTTTTCAAATGATGCCTAATTAGTTGAATATTTACCTTCTTTGAGAAGTTTTAGCTTCGTTTAATACTGTACATTTGGCTTTTTAAGACATTGGAGCTAGTGGTTAGCAGACACAAATTAACAAATTTTAAGTGACTTTTTGTTCATATTTAAGCAATAAAACATCATGAGCATATCAGTAAACGCATAAACATGTTTTATTAATTTTTTAATATAACGTTACAGAATGAGAGCGTCCAAATGCAATGACATCACTTACTGGCGGGAAGAAGTTAAACTTGGAGCTATCTACTTTCTGTCATGACGGGATTAGATGTCTAACCCATATGCAGAAACACACAGAGGTTAGAAGAAAGTTCAAAAGTTTTATTGAAAAAAGGTGTAAATAAAATGTGAACAGGAACTTGGGTGGTCAGACTGGTCACGGCTGGATCTCCACTGAGGAGGACAGAGAGGTTGGAGGAGTTCGAGGTAAACTGCTGTTTATCAGATGATGGGGGGAATACCTGCTTAGAAGTGGAACTGATCAGCAGGGGGGAAACTTGAGGGTCCAGAGGCTAGTAGGCAGGCAGAGGGCTA
>NW_015150622.1:668317-672391 GCF_000732505.1 Cyprinodon variegatus
AGATCTGGTAGACTGGCTCAGGTTTTGCTGGTACAATAACTGGCAAACACTCTGGCACTGGAGTGTCAGTCTCCGCCTCCTTAAGTAGGAGCCTCCTGATGAGCAGATTGAAGACAGGTGTTGCAGTCAGCTCATGCCCCCAGGAGATCTAGTGCGCCCTCTGGTGGAGAAGATGGACACAGCCTCCAGATCCCAACACTTTCTTCTTCCAATGATCTTTAGAGCCCTGCTTTCTTAGAGAGGTTGCAGAATATGTAACCCTAGGCTTTGTCTTGCACCACGTTCCCAGAGCTGCTAACACTACAACCTTTAAATACTTGAGTTCCTGTCCATGATCCACGTCTGTGATCTGGCTGATTACAGCTACGGTTCCCCTCCTTCAGATGCAGTGCAATGAACTTGTTTTGACCACTAGATTCTGTTCAGGGTCAATGATGAACTTTAAGCCAGTGGTTGAACTAAGGAAAACGGGAAAGAAAACATCACCTAAAAATATGCTGCTGGATCATCATCTCTCATCATGAATTAAATCTCTGATGTTTCCATAAATGCTCATATTGCACATAGTTTCTATTCGCTCTCAAAACATATTGATTTTACAATGATCATCATATCCATTCAAATCAAACACCAGATCTCTGAATAAACGTGTTTTGTAAGATTTCTTGGAATGTGTAAAGCACCTTCTGCACATATTGACAGGAAGATTTCTCTCTGTGTAAAGAGAGATAGGATCAAGTGATAAATGATTACCATCCTGCAGATAAGAAATGCATTTCAGGTTTGTCGCATCCTCACCGTTGTTTACTCTAATGTGTGAATATATCTACATTTGTGTGTGAGAACGAGGGAAAAAAAAGCAAAGGAGCCGAGATGTTTTTCACTCCCAGACATTTTATTGATTTTACCTTAATGTGCACCATCGTTCACATCGTGAAGGACAAAGTGTTTGGAAGTAAAATGATCATTCAAAGCCTTTTTTGTAGCAGCAACTCTTGATGTCAGGGAAATGTCAATTTATCTGCACCCGGATGAAAACGGCTTTCTTTTAATGCTTAATTATATTCATTTTTTTTCATGGTTTAGCCCTACATCTGCAGGCCTCTGGAGGGAGGCAGCTCCTGCAATAAGCTTCATCAAAACCATAAATCACAGCGCCTAATAGCTTTCATTAACAATCACAACACTTCTGCATCTGTGTGCATGTCGCTCTAATTGGGGCAATTTGTCCCGATCAGTTTGGGGACAAAGTGCAGCTCTGCCTTTTCATTTGTAGTACAAACACCTAATAGGCTGGGTACATAGAGTTCTAAACACAGAAAGGTTGTTGGATCATCTCTGAAGTCAAAGCAACAAAGTTCAACACATTAAAAACTATATTTTATAGCAATATCTCTAAGTAGCTTTGCACCCATCTGTCTCTTCCTTTGCTGTGCTTTTACTACCAGATTAGGCAATGATCCAACTGTGGAGTTAATGCACTACTCCAGTTGCTACAAAAACATCCCCAATCACCACCCTGCCACCATCATGCTTGAGAATTAGAGATATTTGCACTGATATGTCAAAGTGAGGTCTATCTGTCCTAAGCAAAGGCTGAAAATTCTTTAAGCAAGATTTTGCAAACTTGAGTCTTACTCAGCAGCCTGAAATGACTGAAATACGGGTTTTTCTTTTGCCCATATTCCTGTATCTGATCATTTCATGACAGTCTGAACAACACAGATCTAATCTTTTCAAATGCAACCTGTGTCTAAACGGCCATTCATCCGACCTGAACGCCATTAATACTCGACAAAGGTCACATTCTGCATCTTGCTACGCAGAATAGGGGAAGAAAAACAACAACAATCATGGCGAACGGTAAAGCAGATCTTTATTTTTAACCTTCTTGAAAAAATTTTGATTTTAATGCATTGAGGCTGAGGTTGGGAAAGAAATGAAAGATCGCTTGAAGTGCCACCATCCATGTTTACTTTCGTTTTCAAAGAGCACGCTTGCTTGTGACGTCATTGCGTCCTCTATTGCACATGCGGGACACTTAAGTTGTTTAAATGCAGTTCACACAGGAGATCACATACAAGTCACATATATTTGGAAATGTGAACAACCACGCTAAAGAATCAGATTCCACAAAAAAAAAAAAAAACGGAATTGAGCATCAAGTCCTGCAGTGTCAAAGTAGCCTTATTCACAAAGACTTATTCAATGCAGTGTTTCATTGTGGGCAGGATCAGACTCACCTGACTGAAACTGACCAGACCGATCACAATGTTTGAACCAAAATTACCCTTAATGCAACAGGGTTTTTTTCTATCCATGAAGTATTTTTCCCAACCAGAGCAACAGATCTGGTTGGGATCTGTTTGGGATGTTATCCCTATGCATAGAGGTGCAACATGAGCAAAGCCACCCAAAGGAATCCAACATGCACTTTTCTAGTGACATATTGGTGATTCCAGGGACAAGGGAGCCAAACGTCAACTGCAACTGGATGCAAAGTGACTGTCGGAGTAGGAAAATCTGAGCATTTGTGTCGTGTTACATTGTGACAACCAAATCTGTACTAGATGTGGCTGTTATGTGAGGTGTGGGTACTTTTCTAATGAAAATGGAAAATAGGGGAAATAATAGGGATGAAGTAGGGTATGGCCTGTATGGTTTGTAGGATGCTGTTTTAATTTAGCAAAATTGCACTTTGTGCGTGAGAAACGATTGCAGCCATATAGGACCAATGTTTGAATGATGCCCTTTATTATGTCCCCCTATGAGTTCGATATATCTTTAACATTTCAGCAAGTGGATACTTATAAAAGCTTTCCTCCCCCAGTTATCTTATTGGTTCTAAGCTGTTTCCACTGACTTTTAGACTCACCTGATCCCACCTTCAAAATACGACTGTTTTCAAGTCTGACAAGTTGTTTATAGAGCATAAGCCAGCCTATTGTATTCCCTTATTATTCTTTAGAGCAGTGGTCACCGACCTTTAAAGGCTTAGAACTATTTTATGGGTACTGAGTCATAGGAAGAGCTACCAATGAAATGGTCAGAGTTCACCTAAACCTCATGCATCATAAACATTTTTTTGTTTAATTTTTATTTTCCTTTGTACATTGCCATTTTGAAATCTCTAAACCTGAAATACTCTATAAATTATTAAAAAGGTAAGAGAAATAGGTAAATGAATTTTATATATTTATATTTTCCCTGTTTTAGAGGCTTTCTCTTTAATGATTCCAACATCTTTGTTTAGGTTGGCAGCCATCTTGCTTCCTTAAAATAATGGAATTTCATTTTTTTGGGAAATATTCCAACTGTTATCAGATGATTTCATGGATTCTTATTACATAGTCTTTCAAAAATGTCATTAAACGAAAAAAGATTTGGTAAAAATACATATCCTGCTGCTTTTCCGTCTTTGTTTTCTGATCGCTGTCTGTTCCTTCTTCTTGTTTCATGGCAGTGATTATGGCTACGAGAGAAGGACTGATGGGAAGTGCAGCCCCGCCTTTTGGTTCCATCCATCTGCGATGTCCCGGAGCTGCACAACAGGAATGACTTTTCTCAACAGCACCGGGTAAATGGGCGCAGAACCATCATCAGATGATAAACAGGGGGTTGGTTTGTTGTCATGGGAACATTGCAGCTGAAGGTGCTGAAAAACACATCTAAAGGCTTGAGAATTAAATTTGTTTTGCAAACAATAATGTATTAGCTGCTAAACATGACTGAAACACAGAAAGAGCCGTTTGAATCTGCAGTCATCTGTAGTTATGCAGCAAAATCGGTATTAAAGGAAAAGTTTGGTCAGCAAGGAATAACCATTGGATCATTATTTAGAACTAGAACTAATACATTCATGGCGAGTTAATCAATTTAGCCTTAATCAGTAAAAAGATAAAAACAATAATTCTCGGCACGATCAATAAGTCTGGGAGCGGCTGTTTTTGCCCAAATATAGTAACACCTAACTCCTGACATCTTCTGGCCGTGACGTCACGGTGCGGTAAGCCTAGCGCCATTCTCCCCGCTTTACAAGCAAAATCAATGGGAACTACTAGACACATCTGCAAT
>NW_015150622.1:672473-677213 GCF_000732505.1 Cyprinodon variegatus
CGTTGGATTGCTGAATTGAAGAGGGAGGATTTGGCATAGAACTTCTGGCCAGAGAAAAAACACGTAATATGTAGCCAACAATTGGAAGAAGAATGTTTTCAAGATGACTTGGATAATAGCGCGTTGTGACAAACACCAGATACAGCACTGGGACTTGATCAAAAGCCCATACCGCACCGTGGCGTCACAAACCAGTAGGGGGCAGTAGTGTTCTTTGAAAAACATGGATGTCTCCAGTAAGGCACATTCAAATGAAAATTACTCTTAATTAAAAACACTTATTATTTATTGAACAGTATGCAATTTTATACTTAAAGTACTTTCAGAAGTTTTTATTCTGAATGTGACCGGACTTCTTCTTTAAATGACAGTAAGAGGCAATATTTCACCAGAGTAACTTTAAAGCACAACTTCATCGAAATATGATGTTTAAGAGTTATTTAGTGGTCATTGATGGCTATTAAAGATTCAGTTTATGGCTAATAGAGTTGATTAGTATCTCATTGTTACTCAGTATTGCTAATTAAGAGTTGGTTTATGGCTCAAAAAGAGTTTGTTGAGGGATAGATGAGCTTTTTATGTGTCCATGGTGAGATGATCTCTGTGGTTTTCCTTCCTCAGTTACAGGAAAGTGGTGTCTAATAACTGCACAGCTGGAGTGATTGCAGAGTACACGGCCAGGCGACAGCACTGTCCCATCCAGGCTCCAAAAGGTCTCCACCTGGTCACCAGTGAGGGCAGGCTGACAGCTACACTGGGAACCAATGTCACCTTCCTTGTTTTCCTCGAGGAGGTCAGCACATTATCGGCCACACCAGCTGCTCTTAGTGGGCATTTAAGAAGGGAAATTATTTTAAAATGAACAATTATAAAATCAATCTGCGAATGTCAACCACTCTTTTATCACACTTAAAAAATTGTTCCCACACTAAACTGTTTCTATGGAGACCAACAATCTCTGGTCCAATTGAAGTGTTGACATTTTTTTCCACTTATCTCCTTGTTTATCTTGTTCCAAATCAAATCAAAGAACAGACTTAAGGATTCACGTAAAAAGAGCCAATTGATGTACGCTGATCAAAAGGCTTTCAGATCTAAATCATCTCTTAGAATGAGCTCCACATGGAGGGGGAACAAACAAGAGTTTATTGTTCTAATTGAAATCAGAAAAACAAATTGAAAACAGAGCTGTAGTTAACTAATTCACTAACACTAAAAAGTCACTTCAGACGTGAGGGAAAATAAATGGCAGTGTAGATTCTTTGGCTTTAAACTCTCCAGTTTGAGCGATGGCACTTTATGTTTGACACTGTAGCAGGTGAAATGCAGCCGAGTTTGGGTATTTCTTCTCTCAGAATCAGCATTGTACAGAATACATTTTAAACCTGCTGTGAATATTAACTGTTTACCCCAAGTATTTATTTTCAGAGCAACTCCAGAAACAGACCTTTATTTGAAAGCACAGTAAGAAAGCTTTGTACTGGAAAAAAATCAAAATCTAGATAAGTCATTTTTTCTTAAAATAAGTGCATTTCTTCTTAAATTGAGGAGATTAAAGAGATATTTTTCCAATGGAACTAGACAATTTAGATTTAAAATAAGAAAACACAATTGCACTGTCTTATTCCAAGTGCATATTATCTAATTATCTTATTTTAAGGGTAAAAATACTAATTCCATTGGCAAATGATCAAATTTACCTATTCAAATCAAGGTTAAATACACTTAATTTAAGACATTTTTACTTATTTCTAGATCATTTTTGCAGTGTGGTGCTGTCTGACCCTCATTAACTCATTGGGAAACATTCAAGGACTAATTTTGCTTAAAAAAACAAACTACATTTCATAATTTAAAGCTTAAATTGTTCAATGTTTGTTTGTGTTTTCAATGTTGCATAAAACAATTAAAAACGTGTTCAAAGTAGTATAACAAATGCTGATTTAAAACGGAATTTTGTGTATATAGACGAATTCACAACAATGTCATCATAATGTACTTCTGTACTAAAACAGCTCCGACTCAGGTTGCTTGTTTCCCTGTTCCTGTCTAAATATGGGCAAAAGTGCATCTTTAAAATAATCCATAGGAAGATAACTTTCTCTGTTATCTTAAAATTATGAGAAGAAAAAGACTTTATTTGCTGTAAATAAGTTATTTATTCTTTAAAATTACAGTGTTTTTACAAAGGACATTTATATTTACACTTTGGAAATCCCTTAATTAGAGTAACTGGATGCCTTTTTATCTAAAGATTAAAAATAAAGCGTTTTTTTATGTGCAGGGAGACGGAGCGAGGACAAGCATCACTTTGGACTTTGGAGACGGCCACGCCCTGACATACTCCAACGTCAGCTCCATCGAGGATGGCATCAAACATATTTACAAATCCGTGGGGATCTACAGGGTGACGGCCACTGGGGAGAACAGCCTTGGCTCTGAGACCGCCACGCTCTTTCTGCACGTCACATGTACGTTATATACATTTTAAAAAAACACTGCTTTCATTCAGGGAGAATCCTCCTCCATTTTTCCAATCTGCCTCATTTTTAGCCGTTTCCACTCTTTATCACCTTCTGTGGAATTGCTGCTGTCACTTCACAGCGTTATGGGTTTTATCTCTGCCTAGAATGCAACCAGAAGCAAACAAACAAACAGAGATAGAACAAACCTCATTACGCTTCCTCACTGCCTTGTGTCCATGAAGCCTTACTACTTCTGCTCCATTCAGAGGCTGATGGATGTAAGGCCTTTTGATCAGGGAGCACCTTTCCACCAACAGTCTGCCATCCTGTGTGTGCCAGCCATGCATAGAGTCACTGTTACTCCAGAGGGCCAAGGAGGATAGATGTTGCACAGATGGCAGCTGTTGGTACAGAGGCAGAGAAGAATTATGGATTCATTTCCCCCCCCTTCTAGTTTTAGCTAATGAAGTAATTTCTGTTATTTTTTTTGCATGAAGTAGGGCGTACAGTTCACTCTGTGATGTATGTGTGTTTGTGAGCAGGTCAGCTGGAGCATATCCATCTCTCTGCTCCCTTTGTGGCGGTGAAGAACAAGGAAGTGAACCTGACCGCCGTTCTGCATCCCAGCCAAGTGGGAACGGTCACCTACATCTGGTGGATCGGAAATAACACAGAGGTACGGCTAACAAGCCCCCACCGTTTCTCTCTGTGTCCATTTGTAATTAAGAAGTAGGTTGCTGAGTCTGTTATTCTGCGGAGCTATATTTGTTGATGCCGGCTGCAGAAAAATGTGGCCTTGTTAATCAGCACTGGTAAAGTTGTGGAATTTGCTGATTAACCATAAACGCAAAAAGTCTCGATTGGTTATGGAGAAACTAAACACCTTTTTCTGCCGGGCACAGCAGAGCGGCTCGTTCAGGGAAAGGCTTTGTTGAGGCGTCTTAGTTTGTTATTAATGAGGTAGCGCACTACATAACAACAGATAATGACTTTTCCAGCTATGAAAAGTTTTTATTTGAAATAAAAAATTTAATTAATAATTAGTTTAGTCAGTTTAATTATTTTTTTATTTTTTTATTTTTTGAAGTTTAATGAGAAATTGAACAACAAACCGTGTTGTTTGCACTAAACAGGTAATTAATGTCGGAGATGTTTGGGGAGGTCATGAAAAGCTGCCTCATGGCTGCGCTTATAATGGGATGGTTGGACGTATTTTCTATTGTTATTGATCATGTGTCTTCGGGAAAATAAATGTTTTTCCAAGTAGAAAAAAAATATTAACCCCGGAATAAAACCACGGTTCCTTATGAAGCAGTCTTCATGGGCTGAAATGCTGCTCAGAGAGGAAGAAGCCATACTCCAGATTACTGCATGAATTTTCACTAAAGAACAAGTAACTTTTTTTTGTTTTCTATTTGTCCCATGGACTGATTAAACTAAAGTACTGTAAAACTGTTTTGGAGAATGGTTGTGATTCTGAAAAATCATCAAAACTCAAGAACATGATTGTCAGTGACATGTGCGTAGGGATCTTTGCTGCAAGAGAGTTGTTTATTACCCCAATGGAAATATTGAAGCAATGGTCACTTTTTCCATGACCCAAAGTAAGGGTTGTTCTTCTTTCTGAAGACAAAGCACGGATCTATCTGACATTCTATCCATGCTGTCAAGACTTTGGAACAACAGAAGACCAAACCTGCAGAGATAAAATTTAACCAGCTGGATCAATCCATGTTTTTCCAGTTGGGAAACAGGTTTTCAGGCTGAGGAGAGCAGATTATCATCCCAAACCTTCTGGATCCACACAAGGAGACTGAAGTATAAAAGTTTTGTGTCACGTGGTGCCAGATGCTCCGAATGGCTTTACCATATTAACAGGAGAAGCAGCACAAGTCAAGTTAGACACTGTCTGCGGACAACATGCGTTAATTTATAAAGGTTTTGAATCAGGTTGGGTCCGGATCCGGACCCTGGTCCGCTAATCTATCACCTGTGGTCCACAGCAATTAATTATTTTCAATACACTACAAAGAGGACCAGTCTTCTATTCAATTAAAGATAAAGTTCAACTGCTCAACCCACTTAATCAAGTTGCTATTTAGAAACATACATTCATTTAAACCAGGCATTTCCAAACTCGGCTTTCAAGTAAAATCAGCTGTGCTGGAGCAAGGAAACCTCTAAAACCTGCAGGACAGGGGGCCTTGAGGACCGAGTTTGGGAATGCCTGATTTAAACAGCACTGATATATAAATATGCTCATGCAAGTGATTTA
>NW_015150622.1:678055-680820 GCF_000732505.1 Cyprinodon variegatus
TTTCTCCTTAGGTGTGAGTTCTGCATGAATGGTTGTTTGTCCTGTTTGTCTCTGTGTTGCCCTGCGATGGACTGGCAACCCGTCCAGGGTGGGCTGGCGTTGAGTTGATCATGATGTATTCGGTCTTAAGGATTAAATGGACGTTAAAAAAGGGCAAATTTTCTGGGCCGAAGGCATCATGACACTTAACTCTCCCTCTTATCATTTTCTGAAACTTGGCAGCTCTGAGACGGTTTTAACTTATTTTGTTATTTGTTCTGAAGATGTGGCAGCTTTCATTATGCTGTGCTGCTGCACCATGATCAATTATATGGAGCCCATGACAACATTTACCGTTTACTGTTATGTTTGGTAAGGTTCATGTAAAGTTGTGTAAGTGCGGTGCAGAAAAAACGACTAAATGTTAACTGTAACTGAGTAATGTAACTAGTTACTTCTGGCCTCTGGATGTTGGAAACGGCTCCTTCAATGTTTTCCTTGGGCTGATCCAAACCTTGTTCCTCAGCATTTGAAGCAGATGTAGATTTTCTCCTTAACTAAACGGTGGGATGTGTTTGGAGCCCAGATTATTTGAACAAGTCCTGGTGTTTTAGATTTAATGCAGCAGAAATGTGCAAGAGAAAAAAAGACACCAGTGTGTAAATCATCCATAAAAGAGAAATATATGGATCTATGGAAGATGAATATTTATGTTTGTGATTTAAGTTAAGCAAATAAAACACTGAGTGTTGCAGAAACACAAGGTGTTTACCGAAACAGAAGGCCTGTCTGGCCCAACCCCTGCAGAGATCTCCGGCTGACTGGTTCTCTGTTGTGTTAAAGTGTTTGTCTGTGGATGAGGACAGCCTGTTATATCAGCTGGTGACAAACCGTAGCTGTTTAAGCATCTGAAAGAAGTCTAAAGAATAAATGGAGATCTGAGTTATGACAGTCAGGAGCTGCTCTCTGCAGACCTGCTCACTCTGCCTACCCTCTGCTGATTGTCTTATTTACAGTTTGACACCTGTGGCCTGTAAACTAGCAGCCATGTTAACCAGCCTTCTCTCAGGGGAACGCTCAGACTCTGACTCTGTCCTGCCTTCCCTCTCTTTCTGTCTTCTAGCAGCCAGTTATCACCCTGGAGGGGAGTGTGGCGTGCACATTCCCCAGGGAGGGGATCAATACAGTCACGGTGCAGGTGGCCGCTGGGAATACAATCCTCCAGGACAGAAAGACTATCGCTGTCCATGGTGAGTTAGCTTGGTGAGCCTCTGTTCACAAACTGACAGTGTCACAATAATTAGCTGCTTCTCAGTCATTAGGAGGCAACACTTCTGAGGCATAGCCACTGTCAGTTTGCACATTTTCACTTCTTTGAAGAACTACTCAATATTTATGATCATCATTCTCTTTGCATTAACTCATCTACTCTTAAAAAGTGGTGCTAATTGTAGTAAAATGTAGTAAAAATTATTTGAAACCGTGGCTTAAAATGTCAACTTTTCTTTCAAAAAGAAAATCACAAAAATCAAATCAAAAATCTCCCATTATCTTCCAGAATACTTCAGATCCCATCTGCTCGCCTTCTCATCCAACCTGGACGACCACAACCCGGACGTTGCTGAGTGGCGGCTGGATGTAAGCCGGGTCATCAGGAAGTCTCTCATCCAGGTGAAACTGGAATGATTTCCTCAAACCGCACAGATATGACTTAACCTTAAATGATAGATGATCTTAAGGAACGGGGGTTGATTGCTCTGAACACACTCTGGGAGTTCAGGGTTGGAGCGGAGCGAGCGTGAGAACAAATGTCAGAACGCCTGCTCTGCGGCGACCCGAGGAGATGCCAGGAGACGAGCGTACCGCAAGCTGTCAAGTGGGAGACGTGATTTCAACCCCAGACGTGACATCCCACTAACAGAGCCGGGCTCATTAACCACTTGTTGACATTTTAGCACAGGGCAAATACGTTTCTGATTCCCAGGAAGAAGAAGTCTCCCTCTTACATCATGTTTTCACACTTTTTTCATCCTGCAGAATCGGAACTGATGCCAGAAATACATCAATCTCTCCAATCTTCACTGAGCAAGCCTGACTTGTTATTTGTTTCTGACATGATGTCTTTTTTTTCTTTTTTTTTCCCTATTTCTCGTGACGATCCCAGCCTAGAAGGCAGAAAGCAGTGAAAGGAAAAACTGAGATGAAAACCTCCTTTAAGACCCAGCGACTCCTGCAGGAGGCTGTGGAAGCTGTTGCTTCATTCCTTCTTCTGCTTCCATTCACTTCTTTTACACTTCTACAGAAAGACTTGCTATAGTTTGCATGAATTCAAATTTATTTATTTTATTTAAAAAAAATTTATTAGAAACCTTTTGATTGAGGCAAAGGGGATTCTTTAATAGTAATGTAGTTACTTTAAGCTGAAGTTAGGAAGCTGAGACGGAGGCATTTCTTGCAAGAAATAATGTTCAAATTTATTTAACCTCCTCAAACATGTTTTTCTCACACTTGAACATTTGGTTATTCCCAAGAAAAAAACACTTTAAATCATCAAGGACATCAATTTTAGCCAGATAAACGCTCAGAACAGGTCTCCCGTTCATGAAGGAGGCAGTTTGAACTCATTCTTATCCCTCATGACCTTCCCTTCACCCTGGTCTAGAGTAGGGAGACATCCGCTTTCTTCCCCCCCCATATCTTAAACATTACAGCATAGAGGCTGGTACAAGATCGCTCTGATCTCGCTCCTATTCAGGCAGGTACACTCAAAACATTTTATGTTTTAC
>NW_015150622.1:682103-684973 GCF_000732505.1 Cyprinodon variegatus
GTCCAGCAGATGGTGCTGCGTTGCCGCAACATTTCACAGCTTTGACCTTTTTTCTGCCAGTGAAAAACAGATAAGATGCTAATAAATAATGACAGTAAAAATAATAGTTTGTGTTTTATATGCGTGTGATTTACAGCACATTATGATTTTTTATTACTTTAAAGAAAGTAATGCAAAATAAAATGAGGGATGTTTTTTCTAAAGGAGACCATTTTTGTAGTCTTTGAAAATGATTTTGAGTCATTGATGTTTTTTTTGATCAGTCACTGATTGTCTCAGATGCTTGATGGAAATGAAAAACTCCTCAGCTCGTATTTAAAAAAAATGCTTTTTGGGTTTTAAATAGAAATAAAAAAAAAAACAGACTTATGTAGATTTACCAGCTTTTAAAGAATTTAAATGTTTTGTTGTTTTTTTATTTAGATCATTTCAATATTTTTTCATTTTGTTTGAGGATGAAATACAATGCTACGTCTGAAAAGAGATGGACCAATAAGAACTTCAATCTTAACGTCTCTAAAACCAAGGATATGATTGTTTACCGAACTTTGACCTCTAGAAATCATGAATTCATATTTTTGAGATACAATTTTGTCTATTTTATCTTGTCGATAAAACTTATTAAACCCTTTTCTGATTAAACATGAAATCAAACTGAAAGTTTCTAAGGTTGAGATGATGGACTTCTACAGGAAGTGGTTTAGTTAGAATAAAGTAATGAAATGTTATTAATGAAGTTATAAAAGATGGAAAAGCTCAATAATAAAACATAAACAATAGTGATGCAACAATCAGACCCCATCTAATGTTCTTCATCTTTAGTTTAAAAATCTAAATGTATTCATCCTTAATATTAACATGAATTAAAACTCTCAAAGTTTCTAAACTTAGAGCCTCCCTTCATAATAAAAGCCTCCTGCAATATATCATCATAACTGCTTGTTTCTTTATCTGTTTCCTTTAATAATAATAATGAGAAAACTCTATAAATTAAACAGGTGTTTTGCAGCTGGTTTTGGGATTTGAAAGAATATTTAAGAGTTTAAGACAAACTTCTATTTGTTTCTGAAGGCCGCCCCTATTTAACTTTCAATGGAAAAAGAAATACTGAAAGAGATGCTTGGGGTTCAGGCGGGTTGGAACTTTGGTTGTAATTAATGTCCCCATAAATCAGCAGATTGTTGCGGTTCTGATCTGAAGCAGCTTCTTCAGAAACCGTCTGACTTTTCTCTCCTTCCTGCGTTTCCCTTCCAGGCTACAGGCGTGCGAGAGGATCTGCTCCTGGTCACCGTCCTCCCAGGTTTACCCACAGCCGCCGAGTTCTTCCTCCTGCCTGACAAGCAGCTCACCGAGGGCAAACCAGAGAAGAGCTCAGCTCATTTAGATCAGGTGAGCCCGCAGCATCATTCCCCTCCTCCGTGTGTGGGGGTGGATGCGTGTCGCCTTGTTATCCTCGCTCAAACTGTTACCCGACACGTAGCCTCATATTGTTTGTCCCTGCTTTGTGACTCACAGTCTCTCCCTGCAGCAGCTTGTCCATTAATGGCTGCTGAACATTTTAAACCCCTGGTCTGTAGTTCCTATTGTCCACCAGCAGATGTCACTGTTAATCTGCTGGAGAATATTTGTTCCCGGAGTCTAATTTAGGAAACGCCTGAGGAATCTGAGCAATAGACTCATCAATAAGCCTGACAAGTATTATGAGTGAAAGGAGTGACTTTTAGACTTACATGATGTTGATGGTGGTGGGAGGGGAGGGATAGAAAGACACTTTCACCTTTAATCGACACAATCCGGACCTGCTCTGTCTAACCTAACATATGATGATGGATGCAAGCAGCAGGAAGTATCCACAGATAGAAATCCTCCATTTTCCTCTTCTTCTTTTCCCTCCCTCCTGCTCGATGTTCTGTAAAAGTTCCTCCTCCCACCAAGCCGGCCATAAATCTTCATTCAAGGCTGGCGTCTTTTAAGTGCGAAGTTGGCTCCGCTTGTTAGAAGCTGAAACAGATTTCACTGACCCTGCTATGCAAACGGTGAGAATGTAATTAGTCAAAGCGTGGACTAAATTTAAACAGTACAAAGGGGAGCATGAAGAAGTACAGGAATTACTCATATCACAATTAATTTAGCAAATGAGGCAGATAAGATAAATGAAGTCTATGCAGCAGAGAGGGAGAGGAAGTGTTTGCTTTAATTATTCAGCTCCATGTGGGCTTCCTTTATGCAAAGAAAGAAAATAGCAGCAAGTATTTATTTTTTACATTCTGTAGGCGCGTCGATGGAGAAGGTTTGTGTTTGGGTGAATAAAGGCAGCGGAGGTCAGATGTGTGGTTTAGCTCTGGGTCACAGTAATCTTCTCCCAGTTTGGCGTCCTCGGTGCAGAAGGTCGATCAGCCGCCTGAAAGCGACGATCAGATGGGGGCTGCACGGCTTGCATTATGCATCATGGTTAGGAAAGGTCCCACAGACAAAGACTCGTACATAAACAGGAGCAATCGCCTGTGTGGGCAGGGACGTTTCTCTGGGTCAGGGCCACGCTGATAAGGTTTGGTATTTAGAGTCATTCGGTATTATGAGCTGCAGCAACGGTCTCTGGGTCACAGCTGATTAAAGTTTGGTTTTTTATCTGTTCTGTTTGACTTCTCTTTAGGTTTTTGAAGGTTGTGTAAATTCACTTTTTAAATTAACAGGTTGTGATGTCATTCAAGGTGCAATATACACTCTTTGCATTCAGATAAAGGATTTTACAACTCTGTATTATTATTATTATTATTGGCATTATTATTATTGCCTTGGCTTTGAAAAGGGAAGGGATTAGTGATAAAGTTCTTGAAAGGAGCATGAAATCTTTCTTATTGAGGCCCCGT
>NW_015150622.1:685983-691399 GCF_000732505.1 Cyprinodon variegatus
GTGCTAATGCTTGCATTTAAAGCTACTGCAACTCGCCAGCAACTACCAACTTAAATCTAGTGTTGAAATTTAAAACATAATTTTACTGAATTGAAAAGCTGTTTATTGGTTTTCAGTTTGCCAACAACATTAAACAGATGTGGGAAATGTTCTCCAATCATCAACTGTATTATTATGAAAATTAGGTTTCAGGAAAGAAGGCAGAGGATGTGTGTTTAACTTAAACTGTTAAAAATTCAGCCATTTATTAGATGCTGAAATGAACATTTTCAGCTTTAGTAATAGATGTATTTTCCTTTCAGTTTGGGACGACTTTGGATCCTTTATTGCTGCAAGCAAAGAATGCATTTTGAAAATGGAAATTTGAAAAAAGTGCAATCCAAAGAGAAACTCAAAAAAAAAAAAAAATTTTTGAGAGTAACTTTGCTTTTTTTCTCCGATTTTATTTTTTCTGATGTTTAGCCTACATTTTTATTCACACTACTTTCTTCTATTTTATTAATATTTTTTGTTTTTTTTTCTATTCTATTTCTATTATATTTATCAGATAGATTTTTATAAATTAAATCATTTTTGAAGTGCCTTTTACAGATCAAATTCCCTTCACTTCTGAGGCAGCTTTCCTCTTCAGTGAGGAGAGAAGATGCATTTCTATTGGTCTAAATGGACGTTAGCAACATTTCTATTGGTTAAGAGCAAGGGTATGTATTGAACTAAAAGTGAAGAGAAAGAGATTTGTGAAATTAAATTAGATAAGAATACAGTATGAAAAGAAAACATATAAGGAAAAAGGAGCATAAACATTTTTAATGATAGATGAACATGGATAATATATAGAATACTAAAATGTTTGTTTAAAAAAAACTTTTCACTTTCTTAGTTTCAGTGAACACACAATAAGCAAACTCAAGTATACAAATTTGTATATAGAGTGCTATCCATACAAAGCTGAGGTTCATAAACCACTGCTCCTCCCCTTGGATAGGGAAGGATCTGCAGTAATTCCCAACTAGATGGACAGTTAGGATGCAGTTCTTTAGAGCAGACCCAATAGTTTCAGCAGTTCAGTGATTAAAGCTGATTTATTTCACTCAACCATGACACAGCACGACGAGCAACCAATATTCACCTGTAATGAGTGAAGCAAATTAATACCACATATGACAGAAGAAAAGAAATGATGAGAACCAGGTGGAGATAATAATGATTAGGGGAACAGAAGCATAGAACCAAACAGAAAGAATGATCAAATTAGAACATTAAAGATATAACAGAAATGCTCAAAAACAGGAATCCAAGTAAAGAAACAGAAACACCCCCCAAAAGCATGACAGACTGAGAGTGTTTTTCCAGTAGAGGGCGTTTTCTTTTGCATTATATCAGACGGTGGTCCCAGTTTAAAGGAAAGCAGCTTTTATCCATCCTGTTTGGATCTACAGTATACCAATAACAGACATCTGCTTCAGACCGTTGCAAGGACACATTATCTAAGGTTAAAAACAATATACTGGACTTTGTTTCAAAGTTTCAAGGTGTTTCGCTTCCCATTTTTGTACGGACATGCAAAAGCAGCAAAAACACAAGGGAAGCACAAAGAACAGAAACACATCCAAGATGCTCTTCAAACCTGAGAATACCCTAACAGGGCGTTTGTCAAATGAGCAAAGAAATCCAAAAGACACGCAGCAGAACATAACGGTGAGAAAATTAAATGCAAAAACATCCAATATGTTGCTGGAGTAAATAATTTAAAAAAAAGAAGAGCCACAGAGAAAAATAAAATGTCAAACTTAGCCCACTGGTGAGTTGTTCTATTTTTAGAAGACTCTGAGGGAACCCATTGTGGTCTTGAGGGCCCTATTGGTGACCTGATTTAAACCCTTACTCCTCTTTCAACGGTTTGTCTGACCTGTTGGCCCTTAATGATGTGGTTTATTCTCTTTGCATGCTCTAGATTCTAGAGCATGCATCCAGCCTCAGAGGTTCTAGAGTCTAGAACCTCTGAGGCTGGAACAGAACGGCTGCATCTACAGCAAATCCAACAGAGATGGACTCTCTTTACTTCTAAGATGTCTGAGATAGTAATTACACTGCAAAAACGATCTAGAAATAAGTAAAAAATTTCTTAAATTAAGTGTATTCACCCTTAATTTGAGTAGGTAAATGAGCTAGTTTGCCAATGGAATGAGTAATTTCACTCTTAAAATAAGATAATTAGATAATATGCACTTGAAATAAGACAAAGCAATTGTTTTTTTCTTATTTTAAATGTAAATTGTCTTGTTCCATTGGCAAAGTGTCTCACTTATCTCCTCAATTCAAGACAAAATTCACTCAATTTAAGCAAAAATAACTCATACAGATTTCCATTTTTTTGCAGTGTACAAGACATTTTCACTGCAAATAAATGTATCAGTAATGTAAAACTTCCACTTTGCCTTTGGGTTATACTTTAAAAACTACAATGAATTTGTGTTTAAGGAAAACGTTACAGCCTGCTCAGTGTTACAGGTTCGATTCCCGGCCCTCTCTCCAGGTACTCCTGCTTCCTCCCACAGTCCAAAAACATGACTGTTTAGTTTAATTTGCTTCTCTAAATTCTCTTTAGGTGTGATTGTGTATGTGAATGGTTGTTTGTCCTGTTTGTCTCTGTGTTGCCCTGCGATGGACTGGTAACCTGTCCAGGGTGGACCCCCCCTCTCGCCCGTAGACAGCTGGAGATAAGCACCAGTACCCCTCGTGACCTCAGCAGGGATAAGCATGATGAAAAATGGATGGATGGAAAACTATAATTTTCTTGAATGTTTTCCAGATCCAATTTTGTCCAAAATAATGAAGTTTTTTGTGCGTTCTTTCCCTCTCTGTCTCTGCAGCTCTCAGAGCTTCTGCTGAATGCCTTAAACCAAAACCTGGTCCAGTTCACGTTGCGGCCGGGAGTCCAGGTCACCGTGTACGCTGCTCACCTGTCGGCAGGTACAGCCGTCCGCTTTCTCAGGAAGTACCTTCAGCACAAACATAAAGCATGCAGCCTTTAGAAACCCTGCAGGCTCAGTGGATAGTCAGGTTTATTTTCATATTTGTTACTGCCCCACCCCCTCTCGACTAATAACTCCACCCCTGTGTCTGATTGGCTCCCACCATGTAGCTACACAGAGACAATCAGAGACGTATGTGTGCCTCTTCCTTTTGGGGATGCTGCTACTGTCCTAAAGGGGCTTTTAAGCTAAAGAGTAAGAGAAGTCCATATATTAAACAGATTCATCACATGGGTCTCATTTCTGCTCACCGCTCATTGCATGAATCAGCAGGCTGTAAATACAGGCTGTCTAACTTCGTTGTGTCGTAAATTCCCCGCGCCGATTGTCTCCCTGTCTCTGCAGCGCCCCTGGTGGACACCAGCGAGAACCACAGTGGCTCCGCCATGCTAATGCTGCTCTCTGTAGTGGTTGCGGGTTTAGCTGTGTTTGTCATCTACAAGTTTAAAAGGTAAAGTTTTCCTGAAATTCCAAAAACAGACGACTAGTCGGCGTCTCTGACAGCCTGCAAAACAAAAGGCTGATATATGGCTGTCAAAAAAATATGAAAAAATGTGTTTCCATTCCCACATCTGAGGGATCTGGCAGACTCTTATCAGGTCATCCCCTCACCGAAAGAAATGTCAGTCAGCCTTCAGCTGCTATCAATATTAAGGCCTTTAAATAGAGGCAGCTGACCTTTCTGAAATGTTAAATCGTGTTTCCTTGCCGAGTTGTAGTTGCGAGGGAAAATCATGTGAAGGGTCACGAGGATTTATAGACTCGCTAAGGCGGAATGAAAAATTCATTAGCCTGAACAGCTCTGTCTTTTTATTTCTGTTGATTTACATCTAAATGCTGATTGACAGGGAGAAAAGATTCAGATAAAGGTTGATAAAAGTAATCTGATCAATCAGCTTCTCTCCTGGAGCTCCTCTGCTTTGATTTCTTTATTTTTTTCTCGTAGTTCAGGCTCCTCTCTGTATCCATTTGCCTCACTGTAAATCTTTCCTCAAGGAAGATCCCAGGCCTCAACGTCTATGCGCAGATGCAGAACGACAAAGAACCAGAAATGATGAGTCCAGCCAATCCCTCGGAGGCCACGCCCAGCTCACAGCAGGATTTGGTGCCTTCTCTGGAGATTCTGGACACCGAGTTTAACTCGCGGCCCATCGGTGAGAAACCGCTCCCCCTATCTGTGCCTCCCGCCACATTTCATCCCCCTCCCTGCTTTATTGTTTCACATCATTCTGTCGTTTCATTGTCGTTTCATCTCACTCATCTTTTGCTTTCTGTTGTTCCCCAGTGAAGTGGTCCAGACTGCAGGAGAACTAAACATAAAAAGTACAGTGGGCTCTCTGTGGTACGGTTAACTCGCTGTCCCTTCTTTGCTAATCTATTATCGGAGTCAATTTTGATAGAACAACAAGGAAAAAGACCTCAGTTTTCCATCATCATCATTGTAAACAGTTCAAAACTACAAGATTGGGTTAAAGGGGGCAAGGGCAGAGTAAAAAATACATAATGTTATTTATTGCAAAAGTATTAAAAGCCAAATTCACATTTTCTCCTAGCACAATCCCCTCTAAAACCTTTGTGGAACAAACATGCTTCAACTTATTCAGTCCAAATTAGCTAAAATTAATAGTCAAGATGCAGATCTATAAAGTCTGAAGGTTCATCCAGAGTTTCAAATGGGGTTTCATGGTGTTTTGCAATGTTTATTTTGAAAAAAAAAAAATGGGCGAGGCTAAATATATTTAACTTTTTCCTTGTTTATTAATCATATATTTTGACATTTAAAATGGTGGTTCCACCTGAAAAATATTTCCCTTTGCCTTTCTATCATAAAATTACAAACAATTGTATTTCCAATTTATAATTTGGGAGCTGTACTGGCTTTATTTCACATGTCATTACAGGCAGAATTTGCTCCTAAGACCCTCAGGGCTTAATGAGTTAATTGTTCTAGAATGTTTTGGGGATTATAACGATCGGTTCAGGTCCTGTCTTACAGCAGGGTTCCCGCGGGACCTTAAAAAGTCTTAAAAAGGCATTGAATTCTTCAAAATAAAATTAAGGCCTTAATTGGTATTAAAATGTCTTAAATCAGTCTTTCGTAGGTCTTAATTTTTAAAACATCATAAATAGGTTTATTTTTATTATGATTTATTTGTGTCATCTAAATAAAACATTAAAATTGACCTTTTTTTTGTATTTAAAAATAATAATGGCCTGCCATCACTGGTTTTGTCCCGATAGCGGAACCAATAAAAGCGTTGTTGCAGCCGGGACATTTGGGGGGTTTCCACCATTAATTTTTGTCTGGAAAATATGAGCAAGTGTAAATGTAACAAAAATTGTCTCCAGCCCAGAGTTTTCTCCATGGCTTAAACCAGGGA
>NW_015150622.1:693096-695219 GCF_000732505.1 Cyprinodon variegatus
TCTACTTGAGTACAGTAACGAAGTATTTGTACTTCGTTACTTCCCATCTCTGGTGATTGGTTAAAACCAAACCTTGGTAGGCGGGCCCTCGAGTCACTTCTGCCAATCAGGCCCGATAGTTCTGCTGAACGTCCCAGATTATTAATGCATTGAACTAAACCTTAGTGCAACGTTACGTTAATAAACTGGCTGCCAGGTTACAGGCTCTGAATTCTACATGCAAATATATAAAATAGTAAAATATACTGTCTTTGTTTACCTCAAATTATCTAACAATTGCTCCAATGTTGGATTTTTGTTTAGGTTTATAGATTTATTTATTCCTGTCACCATATTATTTTTTTAAAGCTTTTTCGTCTCTATTTTATTTTATTTTATTTTCTTAAATAAAATGTATTTTTGTTAGTTGATCCTTCAGCCGGTCCTCCTCTACACCATTTAGAAATTTAGCAGCATTAATTTATCTACAACTAATGCAGCAGATCCCTGTAGAACATTAATGCTTCCTGTTTTATGAGGAGCATCATACGTGTCATTTCAAATTTTCATGCTTCATCTGTTTGTCCCTATTTATCATCCATCAGTTCTCCCTTGGATAACATTTATCCGTCAGATGCATTCATGACAAAGACTTCTAGCAGACAAAAAACATTTTGATGTTCAGTTTCGATGCTGCTGATTCACTTCTCTATAGATGACTTTTGCAGCGAATCAGAAGCATATTTTATCAAGATAAAGAAAATTAGTTTTTCTTTCATTCAAGCCCAAAATGACCATCAGAAAAGTTGAAGCTGTTAAAGAGGACAAAAGAAAAATGAGGTATTTCAGTAATCATCGGAATGATTGGCATGAAGGAGGTCAGGGCTCATATCAGTGTCTTCCTGTGTAACCTTTAAAGTCAATACATCATGCAGGAATCATGGCTTTGCATCAAAAGTTCTTAACATGCTGGAAACTACTGCTGAAAATATTTCACCTACTGCTAAATGTGCAGCGAAACGTTTACAACTTCCCTGCAGAATCAGAGAAGCTTTGATGGGATGGAGGCTCCAAACTGATGAAAAGTTGGCAAAGTTGACACCAAATAATATATTGAATTTTAGTTTTAAAAATATGATTTTCTTACAAATAAGACAAATTTTACTTTATGTAATTTAATCCGGTAATTAATTAATTAATGATGCCTACATGATGGCGTACCAGACTGACATTACATGTGATGTTAGCCTATAGGTTGAAATGGGAAGAGGAAGGAGGGAAGGTAAATGGGATCAGTCCTCTGTAGTCAAAGCATTTTTGTTTTATATTCAAACACCATCTTCCCTGCACCTATGAATAGAATTAAGATGGGTCAGAAACTAAATAACTTAAATTTCAAATTCATCCTCCCTTTTTCTTTAAAACCTGTATAGTCCTATTGAGATTAAAAACTTTTTTTTAGAGTCCTGGCCAAAAAGCAGCAACACATGCTTCAGTGTAATTGCAGAACTGATACAGACCAGAATTAATCCAAGTAATACTTTATAAATAAAAGTAAACCTATAGGAATTCCTTGGAGCAGCCATACCAGACCATCCTAGCCGTGAATATAAATCACAGTGGCGTGATGATATTTCGTAATTTGTAATTAACCTTAGAGAGAAGAGATAGACAATCAATCAATGTATCATTTTTTTTCCTCAATTTTAAACCAGAAATAAAAATATGACAAAAACGATTCAGATAAGCAGAGAGCAGTTTGATTTATTTTGCATTTCACTGCTAAATTAAACATGAAGTGTTTTTTCAAACTTTATCTTGTCCTCTGAGGTAAGAACCCTTTTATGTGGGACAAACGGTAAGTAAAAGAAAAGCGGAAAATCAAATTAGAGCGCTAGTAAAAAAAACCTTCAATAGCATCTTAGGACATTTTGCAGACGAGCTCCTACACAGGAATACTGCTAATAAAGAAGTAGCATAATAAATGTAATGTCATCAAATTTGCTGTCTTGATCTGAAACATGAAAAATTATGGAATATTTAGTGAAATGTAGCTATCACTGCAAAAATGATCTAGAAATAAGTAAAGATTTCTTAAATTAATTGTATTTACCCTTGATTTGAATAGGTAAATTTGATAATAT
>NW_015150622.1:695756-703402 GCF_000732505.1 Cyprinodon variegatus
TTTCAGCTAATAAAAACAGCTAATGAATATTACATCAGTCCAATTTAAAAAATGATTTTAAGACAGAAATGTGCTCAAAGGTTGTCAAATTAAAAAGGTTTTTATTTTTATGTGAATAAGGACTCATCAGAAAGCCAAATATCTGTAAATATGACTGTGATTGACTATATGTTTGTTTTGTTTTTTAAGGTTTTCTAAGGTTTTCTAACTTCTAATCTCGGCTTCCTTGTGGTCTGGTCTCTCCTCAGGATGTATGAAACCTCATGTACATGTGAAATTCTCCACAGATCTCCCCACATACATCGTCTGAACTCTTGGACTGGGTTAAACTCCAGCTTTCATCGTGGATCATGGATTTATTTGGGATTTTTTTTCTTTGCCATTTGCGACACAATGGTTTGGAGCTTTATACCTGTGCATGTTGGAACCGGCTGACACGTACTGTGCTCTGCTGAAAGCAGAAGAAACTGTGTACAGGTTGTTATTTTTCTCTTTCTTTTTCTTTTCTTCAGCTGCATCTTTTAAAAGAAACTATTTGAGACTTGAGTTTGTTTGTGCGAGTCGAGCATGAACGAGTCGGACGGAAACGACGTGAGGACCTGTAAAGTTTTTGGATTTTCTCTCCCATCCCGGATCGATTTGCTGTTTTAATGATGCAAACAGCGGCCAATGTATTATTTATTCATTATAAAATACTTTTATGAAGTCCTATATGGAAGTGAATTACACATTTATTTTGTAAATCATGAATGTCTATGTTAGAACTCTGTGTATTTTAATAACAAATATACTAAAAAGAGACGCTGTTATAAAATATGAGTGAGCTATTCGTCCTCAAGAAGCTGATATATATGGCACAAAGGAGGTTTTCTATTGAAATATTCAGCTTTTATTTTGGATTTCAACAACTTTTAGTTTTCAGGATTCATTTAAAGCTTTGTGTTTAATTCCTCTGCTAATATTTATGATACCTGCCGGTTAAAAAAACAAAAAAAAAACAACACAAACCCTGTGATTTAGAGCTCTCCATCTCCTGATGGCATCTTCCCAAAACAAGCCACCTCAGTTATCAGCAGAGCTTTCATGAACAGGTAAAGACACCGCTGGTGATGTCAGCGAGGCCGTCTGTGACCCTCAGCCGCTGCCTGGGTCCCGGGTCGGACCCCGACTGAGACACAGCTTCTTTACAGAAAAGTCTGAAATGGCTTGGCAGCGGAGAAAAGAGACGCACGGAGGAGATGGCAGGGGGGGTTTTTGAGGACAAGAAGCATTAAGAGCGTTCCAGTGGGCAGAATAAGAGCAGGGAGACTTCTTGAATACTTAATGCAGCCTGTGGAGCTCAAGGCCCGCTAAGGTTGGTGACACATTTAGGTTAATGTTCTGACCCACTGTAGTGAAGCACCAGTCTTCATTATAACATGCTGCAGGAGCAGGGGAAGTAGAGCGGGGAAACTGAAAGGCTGTACGGCTGGTTAGAATCAGACACGTTTGGAAATGTCTGATCGATGCTTTTCACAGCTTCTGAGGCAACTTTAGAATCTGGGTTTCTCATTTTTACCCTTAGGTTGGAATAAAAAGTGCAAACAAAGATTTAGTTCTTGTTTCCTTTGGATCTGATTTGTTTCCATTTATTAGGCTTTGTAATAGTTTTCTGTCCATTGAGATTTTGTTTAGGTTATATTACAACAACAACATTTGATACCTTTTGTCTGACATGGGGTAGAATAACATAAAATGCAGTTTTGTGTGGTTGAAAGAAATGGAGGTCGAGTTTCCAATTAAACAATCCAAGTCAAAAGTAGAGCATGTTTTCTGCAGAGTCATATGCAGAACTTTCGGCCTTTGTCTCCATCAGCTTTAATTCTGCAGTCATTATGGAAGCTCATTGGTAGAATTCTCTTATGACAGAAAGAAGGCCACGATTCACACCATTTTATCATCCGGAGGGGGGAAACATTTAATTGCAAAACTGAATGCACATGTCGAAAGCTTACTGGAATTCACGTATGCTGGTCGACACCAGCGGTCGAGTTGACACTCGGAGGAACGTTTATACAGATGTTCCCTGTTTATGCCAAACCTCCTCATTCATCATCTAATTGCATACGAATAACGCATTAGGGACTTTATTATTGCTAAGACTCATACTTGACCTTCAGCATGTACTGTTTTGTTGCTAAGTAAGTATAGGGCCATAAATAAGTATAAGGCAATAAAACTGCTTCTACATTCCCCCCTGTAGTTCCTTGGCAGATTTTTTGCAAAATTCACTTGGCATTGCTACATATTTTCATCTTTTTATCTACTCCATAACTTTTTTCAGTTTTCCTCTTGATGAAAAAAACATCCCTACAATATCATACAAAGCCCACATTGACACTAGCCCTCTGAAACCAATCCGTGCCGAGTTCGGACCAAGCTTGGATCAGTTAAGCATGTCGAGCTTGGTTCCTTACGACCATTTACACATCATGCTAGCACGGCTCTTCTATCGTACCTCGCCTCCTATCGATACTACAGCTCTTAAAGTCGTAGGGAAATCATATTTAAATGTCAAATCATTCTGGCTTAAACATGTATATAAATGTACTCTTTATCAGATAATGTCCCAAAATTTGGAAAATTTCAGTTTTAAAAAAAATTCTGCCCTAAAATCTGTGGGGTTTTTTCATTACTTATGCAGGCATGTTAGTAATATGTCAGCTTGTACATCTAAATTCGGCCAATCATATATCAAAGTTCATCTGTCAATCAAATTTTTTCAGTTATAGCATCTCGATTCTTATGTCGCAGCTAATATACGCAGCGGTTGAAATAAGAATAATTTATTGGTGAGTTCCGTCCCAGTGTTCATGGGGATAAACGTCTGTGTCTTTGGCAGGTTAGCAACTTGTTAGCAAGATGCTTCTGAGAAACCGGCCACAACCAAATGGGCTTGCAAACCTTCCACCACAACAATCCCGCCCCCTTGATAAACAACCAATCACATTCACTTTATTCACTCGTGTAAAGTCGTGCACCACTCAGGAGAATTTGGAAATGCAACGGTTGGAACAGCCGCTCCCCTATGACTTTAAGGCAGCACCCAAGATATTCAGGAACTTATGTGCTTGGATAGCAGCCTCAGCCCAAATTTCAACGAGAGCCTCAACCTCTGCATCATCCCTGGTCGCACCAGGCTCTTTAGATTCCATTTATTGTTAATAGGGTGAGAAGAAGATGGTGTTGTGAACAGGTGAAGAGATCTGACAATTGTACAGCCGGACACGGCGTAAAAAGCCATGAAATTAGTCAGCTGACTGTGACTTGGAGACTATGCGGTCTGCTCCTGCTCTCTTTCGAACCATTTACACTACTCTCTGAAACCCGAACTTGAATCAGTTAACCGTGCCAAGTTTGGTTCCTTATGACCATTTACACACCACACTCGCACGGTTCCTTGCCTCCTAGTGGAGATCTACAGTACTACTGCTCTCTAGAAGGAAACAAGCAAATCAACATGGCAGCGCCTGTAACATTCAGGAAGTTTGCGGAGAGTCAGGCGAGGGCGGAGTCGGCTTTTAGGAAGTGGATACGACAAATGAAAGTCTAATCAGGGCTTACAGACGCAGGACACAACGACAGACGTTGAGGTTCATCACACTGCTAAGCAGAATCATCACCGAAAAATTGTGTGGAATGGTAGGGAAGCTAGTATTTTTATGAATGTCTGAAATGTAATGATCATGGAGGCTGACCGTAAGGAGATGACGTGGTTTGCTCATGCGCTCATTTGTTATCTGAGAACCGAGCCACAATTGAACCACGCCAACCCCTACTGATGAACTGGTTCAGTTGTGTCTGGCACGGTCCGGTTCAGTTCTTGTCCTGCCATTCAGGATAAAAAAAAGGGTTCCTAAATGTGAGAAAATATTTTTGTATTCCAAAACAAAGGAAGAAAAAGTGTAACCTTCTAATTAGCTGCAACAAAATCAACGAAAGTTATTGCGAAACTCCTGAAAAAGGATGCATTAGATAAGCCGCTGTCCTTTTACCCTTGGGAGGGTCTAGCCTGCCATATAAAACTGCTGTGATTGGGTACAGTAGCCTAATTGTGGCAGTATGAGGCTGCAGATTTGGAGGCATCACATACAGCCCAAAGACAGGACATGAGAGTTTACAAGTTAATAGTTCAAAATATATATTTTTTTCTTTTAGCCCAAAGAGGAAATGAGGTTAATCTGTTTGTCAAATATGTTTATGAGCTAGTCAGCAGACGCTTACAGCTTTAGGAAGGATGTTGTCGAAATGCAGAAGTTTCTAAACCAATGTACAAGGAGACAGATGGTGGGTAACAAGCAAGCGGTAGTCTGGCAGAGTAATTGGATTTTAGACCTTTGAATTAAATGCTGCACTCTAGGTCACTCAGAAGTGTGAAGTCAGAGAGCTAGGCTGGCTGTTTTTACCGACAGAGATTGAAAACGACACTTTTCTTTTCCAGGACAGCAGAAAAAGATGTTGGTTGCCGCTGATGTAATTGGATTTCAATTAATAGAAGTGCTGTAGCTCTTCAAATACTTGGCATACACATTTTTAAGGCATTCTCAGCTTAACGAGACATAGTGCTAATTATTTCCTGATCTACAATGATTGATAGAAAGTAAACAGTTTACGGTATTTTTACTGTATTATATTTAAATCAAAAATAAAGATTTTCTCAAAGTGTGTCGTCACAACTAATTGTAGATCCCTTTCACAGTATGTAAAACATCTCTTTTCTTATACTCCCTGTTTTTCGAAAGGCTGCCAACAATTTAAAATCCAAGATGTGCCAAGAAGTGTGAATTGTCAAAACAAAAAAGTACATCAAGCTGTTAATAATTGATTTAGAGGTTGTTGTTTTTTTTGTTTTGTTTTTTTCCTGTTAAGCATTTCCAGATTTATTTGTCAATTAAAATTTTAACCCAGAGGATGTGAAATTTGATCAGCTAAAGGCACATTACTCCAGAACTTTCCAGAACCAGATCTATATTTGTTTATTCATTGTTTGCCACTTGTGGTTGAGTATTTTGCACGGATGTATATGTTCTTTTCAGTTTTGCTGGAAATGGAGCATTAAAACAAACTGCAATGTTTTTACCCTTTAGAATTTAGATTGTTTCTGAAATAAAAGTTCTAGAAATGCTTTTTAAAACTTTATGCCCAGCATTTATTTTAAAGTTCAGTAACCACATCGGTGCAGACGTACGATAAGCATCAGACAAGACTGAATACAAATCCTAATCCCTAAAAAGAGACTTTGGCAAGAAGAAACCCTTTCCTTTGAATTTAAAACCTTGAGACGATCAGTTGGATGTAACTGCCTCTGGATGCTGCTGGAAACATAATGGAGCTTTGGACCCGCTTCCCTGCCATCTCATCCTTGCAGAATTAGCAAGATTATTATTTTTGTAGAGAAATATAAATAATATTCCAAAAAATAAAGTTTTATTACTGTACAGCTTTTTGTATGAGAACAGCCGGTAAGGTGTTCAAGTGTTTCTGTTTGACCTCAACTGTGCTGTGTGTAATTGTTTAATGCATTTACAATCATATTTATTAAATGGAAAGAAGTCTGTTAACTGCTCATGTGTTTTTTGGAAAAGAGAAAAGGTTGTTGGATTCATGGTAAAGCTTTAGAATTTGTTATAAAAGCTAATTTAGACACAAAAAACAACAAACTCTAACCTCTAACATTCCCTGTCAAATATGATTTAACAGGAAATGTCTTACTTTTAATATTGCTGGGGAAGATTCTGAGTTTGGGGCTTTATACAGTAGCCCAACAAAGTCTTGTTTTTTTGAATGGGGGTCATTTGGCTTCTTTTGTAAGCCTGTGATGCCCCATACCTGTCTATGTCTCTGAAAGAGGTGTCGTCAAAGGAAATGTTAGCCTGGCTTAAGGCCCCGTCCACACGACGTCAAAACAAACACGAAACGCTAATATTTTCCAGAACGTTTGTCGTAAAGACGGAGACGTAAAATAAATGTAATCGACCACACGAATGCATGAAAACGCTGCAAAATGTATGCCAGGCCTGTAAGTGGCGCTGTGGTGCCAAAGCAAAAATAGGCGAAAACAGGCAACAAAATGTTGGGCATGCGCAGTAATATTTATACAACAACCAAACCGGAAAACCCCTGCGGGTCCATTTTCGTGGTTCAGTCAAATTCAGGTGCTGAACTATGTCGTCGATATTGCTCTGTTCTTCCTGGAGATATTCCAGAAGAAGAAGATTCTGTTGTAAGCCTGACAGCAGGGTGAGTAGCATGAGCAGCAACCATTCAACACAGTACGGCGCCATTGTTGTTGTGATACTGTGTCGCGCACGCGTGTTTAGAGGCGACGCTATGACGCATGCGTGTAAGAAAAAAAATGCGGTTAGAGCTTAAAGATGGAACCGCGAAAACGGCGTTTCAAAATCTTCCCACTCTGAAGGCTTAATAAAAAAAAGATCGTTTACAGACCCCCGAAACGCAGGCTTGGTATGGATGAGAGGCTGGTTTGGTGAAAAATTTGTGCGTTTAGGCCAGGGTTTGGCTTCGTGTGGACGGGGCCTAATGGCGAGGTCTTCTGATCCCCTGTAAAGGGGTAGGGGTTGCGATGATAGCAGGTAGGAATCAACTCAATCGCTGAATTGTAGGTTTTTGAAAACTGAAATGTGAGTCCAACCCACTCAGACATCGCCTATTTAGAAAAGCCAACAATTCCTTTTAACAACCCCCCTTTCAGACACTTAGGTTTGTCATGATTTTATCTACAGCTCAGACACACATGCAGTGAAACCAGACAGAGAGACACAGATGAAAAGTTTAACAGGTTTTATTGAAGAGATTCAACTCGGTGCAGTGTTGCTCTGAACTCTGCTCTGCCGGAACTGGAAGGTGAGGGGAAGGCAGACTATTAGTTCAGGCTCAGTGGGAAATTTCATTTGTTGTTTTGAAGAAGATGATCTGGTTGACGAGTCATGTTACCAGAGAAGTGAAGGATCTTTGACTTCAATCTGTGTGTTGTTTTCCTTAGTTTGTCTGATTCGAGGAGGGCGGAACAGGGTTTACCCAGAACTTGGATGCAGACATGGGCAATGTTGAGTCAACAAGTCATCTCCATGTCATGTATTTGTTCTACCCAGCCACTGAAGCAGGTGAGTCCAATCTTAACCGTGAATTAACCTGTGCAAATTGGACTCACCTGGTTAATTGGCTGGGTAGATTAAATACATGACATGGAGATGACATGTTGACTCCACATTGCCCATGTCTGCTCGGATGGTGATGGAACGGAGATGGTGATTGCCACTCAGATTTCCTGCTGTACTTGAACGGGTCGTAGTGAAGATGATTCCCTTGCTCAGAGAGTAATTTCAACGTCCTCTCAAGGAGACTGGATCCAAACCTCCTGTTTGAATCTCAGATTAAGGCTCAGTTGATCCCTCCCGGGAGTGGAGGTCCGAAAAAGGTCCAATTTGCAGGATGACTTCCTGCCGAGAGGCAAAGACAAAAAACGAAGTTAAAACTCAGATAGACAAGAACTCAGTCTTACTCAGTAAAAACTCAGCTTGGCAAGAGTACCAAAAACTGGCAAACATTCTGGCGTCGAGGTAGTGGCAATCAGCAGCTTAAGAGCA
>NW_015150622.1:706578-707542 GCF_000732505.1 Cyprinodon variegatus
AGTTAGCAGTTAGCACAGACTCCAGCTGCCCGGCCTTTTCGTTGCCATTTTTACGCTCAGCCTCCACTTTTTCAAGCTCAGCAGCTTGTTTCTTCAGGTTCTCTGATAATGTTGTATTTTCTTGTTGAAGTGCTGCAATCTTCTCATCTTTTAAGTAGATTTCATCTTCCTGGACCTTATTTCTTTGAGCGGTTAGCTCAGATTCCAGCTGTCTGTCTTTCTCCTGGGTATTCTGATGCGCTGCTTCCATTTTCTGAGGCAATGCGACGATACGTTTGATGGTTTCTGATAACTGGATGTTTTCCTGTTGCAAAGCTGTGATGGTCTCGTCTTTTAAGCGTAAGTAGATCTCTGCTTCCTGCACCTTTTTCCTTTCAGCAGTTAGCTCTGACTCCAGCTGTCTAACTTTCTCATTGGTATATCCAAATCCTGCATCCATTTTCTGAGACACAGCAATGCTACCAGATGTAACTCCCATAGTATTATCTGCTTTAGATATGGTTGACATGTCGGCTATAATTGAAGGAACCACGTTCAATTGCAAATGAAAAAGGAGGAATTGGTCAATTCAAGCGTTGGTTGTTGATTCAAGGCAGCCTCCTAAGGAGAACAATAATGATGGTTGGATTAAAGCTTTGTTTTAAACTAAAAGCTTCTTTTTCTGATAACTGGGCAGATTTGTTCTGTGGAAAAGTCTTTAATTTTCTAATTACAAGGAGCTAACTCAAGAGATGCATTCACTCCAAGGGAGTTCTGTAAATGGAATGTGGGAGTCTATGTTGTTCTAGAACAACATAGACTCCTCCCACATGAGTCATGCCTGTTCTAGAACAACATAAACTCCTCCCACATGAGTCAAGCCTGGCTGGAGGTTCTACATACTCTGTTAAGTTTCCTTAATTATTATATTTAGTTACTTTAACTTTTTTTTTTAAAGTAACTAAATATGATTAAGAGACTGCCA
>NW_015150622.1:713171-715627 GCF_000732505.1 Cyprinodon variegatus
TCAAAAAAGTACTCCAGAGTGTTGTTCAGCATGGGGGTGAGTAGAAAATGAAGGCTAATCATGTTTTGGGTGTACTATTCCTTTAAGATCACCTTTGGATTAGTTGGATAATTAGGTTTTACAGATCACATTCTTGTTACTTCAAGCCCATACAAAAGATAAACAATATAAATGTTGTTGCCAAAGTCCAGGCTGACCATTAAAAATGCATGTATGCTTCTCACTGCAGAGAAAAGCTAGCATTCAGAAGAAACAGAATCTGAGGAAACAACAAAGTTAACCTCAAAACCTTTTTCTTTTTATTTAAAAAGTTATTCAAAGTTTCATTTTTGGATTGTATTTTTTCTCATTTACAAAATGTAAAATAATAGGACAGAATTCATTGCATACAGTCCTTTTGATGTACTCCGGAATTAATTTGCTCCTTCAGTTTAAGTCTGTCTTGGAGTTATTTGGGAAGGCTTATTGTGGTTTCTGAGGTTTCACTGCAAAACTAAAGACATCAATTCTTTTGACAAAAAGGCAAAAACAGAATAAATATATTACTGAGGAAACTTCTCTCACAACACCCTGCCTTTTTAACCCAAACCAGTAAGACATCTCGTGCTTTCAGAAGACTTCATGTTTGCACTCAGAGCATTTTACATTATATTTAGGTATCCAGGGGAAACTTGGAGTCAATGAAGAAAACTCCTTCCATCAAAATTCACTGACTTCTCATTCCTCCTCAGTACATATTATTGCAGAGCCCACATTAATTTGACAGCTCTCCAAGCCTTTTCTGCACACAGCAGAATATTGATGGACAGAAAACCCCTGCATGTCTGTTTTTTCTTTTTTTTTTTTAATATTACTAAAGATATGTTTTGCTGCTAGTGTCACTGTCCTCTGCTTTCTGTGTATCTTGCTTCTCCAAAAAGCTCCCCTTTTTCTCCCTGCCTCCCCCCATCGAACCAGTGTCTGACCTGTCTGCTGTGATGACCATTAAGGCCGGGGCTGGTGGTGCCGAAGGGCCTGTTGCTTCCCTGCTTGCATCCCCGTTACACTGCAGCAAGCCCGCTTGCCCACAGCAGCTAACAAGCTGTGCATTCAGACATTTGATGCCACAAATGAAGCTATGCGGTGGACCAGCTCCAGAGATGAACAACCAAAGTGCTGCTGAGACCCATCAGCAAGGACCACCTGCTCTGCTGCTTAAACTCAGATTGCTTATGGACTTTTATTTGCTTCAAGACAGAGGATATAGTTCATTTGTGACTTTTTCTGACTCTCTGTCATTTATTCTAATTTTATAAAAAATGCAACACCTCCAGCTGTAGTGAATAATGCATTGCTTAGGGTATTTGGGACTCTTCAGTACAAATTCAGGTTAGATCCGTATAACCATGACATTAAATGACACTCTGACACTCACAGGATACCTCAATGGGTGACAAAAACATACAGCAGATTATCCCACTTTGTTTTTTTATATTTCAGTCTTACACTGCATCTAGAAATTAGCAAAAATTTAGTGTATTTACCATTAATTAGAGTAGTTTATTAAGATTATTTGCCAATGGAATGAGTATTTTTACTCTTAAAATAAGATAATTCGATAATATGCATTTGAAGACTATTGTTTTTTTCTTATTTTAAATGTAAATTGTTCCGTTGGCAAAGTGTCTCACTTACCTCCCTTAATTCAAGAAAAAATGCACTTATTGCAAGAAAAAAAATGACTTATTTAGATTTCCTTTTTTTGCAGTGTACATACAGTAGCATGCAATAATAAGTTTAACAGTAGTCTTGCAGAAGTCTGGGATTAGTGTAAATGAACGTAAAAGACAGTCTAGCACGTCTACTATGCTGGAACGCCTGGGTAGGAAACAGCAACAGATCCCTGCTCTAACACTGAATGACCCCACACTATTGATTTACATTTAAGTTTCACCAGAAACAAGTTTTTCTGATGACAAAACACTTTATGCAACAAAAGATCTCTCTGCATATGGTGGTGTCATGTGTGAAAGATTTGGGTCTGATCCAATCCTTTGTAGTAAATCGGTAGAGCCGGTTCACATTCAGTAAGAGCCGCCTCTCTTCTTGCTCAACCCGAGCTGTGATCACAGCAGGACTTTGCTTTGATTGGTGATCATGATGACGATGTGTCCAAAACATGGGTGTTGATGTGAGAACATACTCTTATGTAAAAACAGTGATATCAATAGATTATAGTATATTAGATAATATTCATGGATTTATATTATCGTTTTCACAAGTTACAGATTTTTAACAAATCACCATAGGTTTATATTTTTCATCAGTCGACTAACTTACTATTATTTAAAATAAGGTTAGAAGCTAAAAAGTTGGTCTGATATTTATGATCTGCTGTAGATTTTGGGAAATATAGAATTATGTTAAAGGCCTTTGGTTAGCAAACTCAATGTCACTAAGCCAAGCCTACTATAAAT
>NW_015150622.1:716860-718443 GCF_000732505.1 Cyprinodon variegatus
ATCCCATTCTGCAGTATAAGCTAGTTCAACCTCAACATTTTTTAGCTGTGACTCCATGCTGCTGCTGTTATAGATATTGGAGCCTAGCGTGTTTTCAGTGTAGTCCTGTTTCTATTGCTGTGACTAGCAGAATTGGCTCAGAGCTCATCTGCCTGGGTCCATTTCCTGTACAGGGCTCCCTGTCGAGCTACTTAACAGTTACGTTCTGGATCTCTGGTTCATTTTCTATGTCTTCTTCTGTCTCCTTGAACCCCAGTCAGCCTCAACAAATTAGCCTGTTTCTGCTGGATTTTTCCTCCTGTTAAAAACAAGTTTTTCCTCCCCACTGTTGCTACATACATTCTTGGTGTGAGGGATTAATGAAGAGTCAAAAACAAATGCAAGCAAAGGTCATTGACGCAAGCTCATCCAGGAGGAACATGCCTTCTAAGTCATTATTTGGATGCAATCAGCTGGTTTTTCTTACCAATCTGTCAGTATTGTCTCTTTAAAGTGCCTTAAGATGACATGCGTTGTGAATTGACTATATTAATAAACATAATTGAATTGAATTGTGTAGAACCTTACCACTAAATAAGATCCCACGAACTTGAAAAACTGCTTGGCATAAAGCTTTTTTTTTTTGGTTCTGACAACACACTTAGGGCTGTTCCACCGACGTTGAAATGTCTGTACCTCAACGAGACTTTGTACACTATTGGTTTGTTATATAAATAATAACAATAAAAAAACAAAACAAACAAACAAACAAAAAAAACACTCTATGGAGCACAATATCGAGGTTACGCAATTTTATATCAGTGTCAAAATGTTTAGTGGATGAAAAAGTAGTGATCATATGTCTGAATGGTGAGCTATCTGAGTTCACTATAAAGTCCACTAAATAGTTCCCGCTCTATATAGTGAGGGTAAGGGGTTAGGGCAGATGTTCAGAAACCATCTTAGATTCACATTATGTCAAATAATTTAAACGTGTTATGATTTACAGATTCCTCCTGTGGAAGAGGCTTTGGGAATTTTCATAAGGCCTCTACATTGTTGAATTGCTCAGTTTTTGACCCAATGTTTGGTTAAAACCACCAGTTTCTGGACATTTATAAAAGGGACCATGTATTTATTGGTATTATACTTTAGTCATATTGAGATGTGTCAGTATCACCTTTCTAAAATGTCTCTTGCAGCAAATTCATTTAATGATAAAATGTATACTAACTTAATTACTAACTTCAATTATTGATATGTTGTCTACTGGTTTGGATGTCCAGCTATGTGCTCTCTATTCAGCAGTTAACCTGAATCTGTCACATTTTGCAAGCATCTCCATGGTACCCGACTGGAAAAAAGAAAACCCACAGTTTCCCACCTAAAGCTTTTGGTTATACAAGTAGGACAAAAGAGAAATGAAAGGAAGGAAATAGGATACACAGACAAAAGGAAGGTTTTATTAAAATGGGAACAAAAAGGAAAAGGAAGATAAAGCAAGACATCCTCAGTGTTAAAGCTTTCCGCCCCTTTAGACTGGACTTAGTCAGACTTAGATCTATCAAAGGTTTGCGTGTATTAAAACGTGAGCTATTTCACTG
>NW_015150622.1:719711-720760 GCF_000732505.1 Cyprinodon variegatus
GCCCCTCTATCAATGTAGGACCTCAGCTCTAAGCAGAATTTTGGATCTGGCTAGGTTGGTAATAAGGAAAAATAAATGACCTGTTAATACCAAAGACACTTGGATAAAGATCAGCTTCAGAAAGGTAAAACAAAAACTTTGTGACTAATGTTTATTGCTTACCACATCTTTTCTAAATGTAACTTCTAAGCGCAGTATGCACCTACATAATCAGAAACCAGTGGAGACAGAGGGAGACTGAGGGAAATGTTACATCGAAGGGAAGCTACTCCAATTTCTGTCAATTTAGTGTTGAATTTAATTTAAAAATTTCTCGTACCGAAATGTTGCTTGTCAGAGTTGGAGCAGAGCCCAGAAATAGAAGCACTTTTGATGGACATCATACTGTTATAATATTACACATATCCGTGCCTGTGCGGCAGGAAAGGGTAAAACAAAGGAAGCCAGTAAGAATATTTTTATGTATCATAAATTTGCTGAAAAGACAGTTGTTGGAGGTGAGGAGAATGAGTTTGTCTCCTCATGAAAACACCAATGCAAAAGGAAAAAAAAAGCATTAGAACACCAATTAAAAGTTTGTCTACTGGTACAAACATGGTGAGCAGATTTGTATCCTGGTCCATCCTGAATACTTTTTCTGATGACAGAGGGTAGAAAGTCTTTACCCTTCAAACTAGAAAGAGGAAATGTCTCCAATAAAATCTACATTTTTTCTGCTGGGTTTGCAGTTAATGCCACACAACTACAGTGATTATATCTCTGGATCCACATTCTAGTTAAGATTTGAACCCACTGCACAAAGTCACACATAAAACTTTAAACTCTGTACTCCATTTGGGTTTTGAAAATATGTGTAGGCATGCATATTTCTGTTTTGTGAGACTGTTTTCTACACAAATAGAACATAAAACTAGAACAACACTCAGAGAGTGCAAGACTCCATCAAGTAGCTCATTTCCCCGAGCATATTGTGACCCCCTCCTTAGGTTAATACCTGTATCCACAGAATTGTTCAAAAATTCCTGAACCCAGATGGGGATTTGAATTAT
>NW_015150622.1:722516-726583 GCF_000732505.1 Cyprinodon variegatus
CACATCCCAAGGATTCTCTATGGGTTGAGGTCTGGACGCTGTGGTGGCCAATCCATGTGTGAAAATGATGTCATGCTCCCTGAACCAGTCTTTCACAATTTGAGCCCGATGAATCCTGGCATTGTCATCTTGGAATATGCCTGTGCCATCAGGGAAGAAAAAGTCCATTGATGGAATAAACTGGTCACTCAGTATATTCAGGTAGTCAGTTGACCTCATTCTTTGAGCACATACTATTGCTGAACCTAGACCTGACCAACTGCAGCAACCCCAGATCATAACACCGCCCCCACAGGCTTGTACAGTAGGCACTAGGCATGGTGGGTGCATCACTTCACCTGCCTCTCTTCTTACCCTGAGTGGCCCATCACTCTGGAACAGGGTAAATCTGGACTCAGACCACATGACCTTCTTCCATTGCTCCACAGTCCAATCTTTATGCTCCCTAGCAAATTGAAGCCTTTTTTTCCGGTTAGCCTCACTGATTAGTGGTTTTCTTACGGCTATACAGCTGTTCAGTCCCAATCCCTTGAGTTCCCTTCGCATTGTACGTGTGGAAATGCTCTTACTTTCAGTATTAAACATAGCCCTGAGTTCCATGTTGTTTTTCTTCGATTTGATCTCACCAGACGTTTAAGTGATTGTCGATCGCAATCATTCAGGATTTTTTTTTCGGCCACATTTCTTCTTTGAAGATGATGGGTCCCCACTATCCTTCCAGTTTTTAATAATGCGTTAGACAATTCTTAACCCAAATTTAGTAGTTTCTGCAATGCAGTAATTATTCAAAAGGAGGCTCGTACCTTAGTTGAATCCAGGTGGCGACTTTTTTTTTGGCCAGGCAGTGTATGTTGGGAATCTGTTTTCTAAACAGGGTCTCTTTCTGTTAATAAAGCTGTTTAACTTTTTCACTATTTAGAGTTTCTACATTTGGAGACTTGTTTTTCTTAATACCCTCACACTTTATTCTGAATTGAAAGTCAGTAATCCTCTGTATTAAAAGTGATATTGCAAAGCAACACTTGATTTTAGTTTTCTGTACTTTTAGTTTAAGGATGGGGACTAAACTATCTTTTGCAGTAGTCAGATCATGGCCTTTCATTAATCACCTGTCTGGAGCTCATGCAAAGCCATCCCTTCATTGTTCTTTGTAGGGATCAGCTGTTGGCCCATTTACTGCATGAGAGACCGGAGGTTAAATGCGAGCTAGAAATGGAGTACAGAGTTTTAAGATACCATGCTAGAGTAACCCACCAAGCCATTAAGAACATTTATAGACCTGTTCTCCCATCCATTATTGTGGGAAATATAAGATCACTTACTAATACATAAAGTGAGCTAGCATGGCTAGCCTGGCACCAATTAATTTGCTGCAACCTGATGTTTACAGACATGTGGATGCCTCAGCTAATTCCTGACACAGAAGAAGGGATGATGGAAAGAAGGTCGAGAGCTTGCTCTTTGTGAACGACAATTGCTGTTAACCGCTGTTAATGAAAAACTGCTGCACAGATTTTGAACTGTTAAGGTTCGAAGTCTGTGCAGCTGGTTTTCCTCCCGCAGCAGTGTGTCGCAGTGAGCTTGTCACCAAGATTTTTGATTTATGCCCAATATTGATGGTCTGCGGCACTGTCTGTGGTTACCTACAATTTGGGAAAGGAGCAGCAGAGTGTCTGCGGCAGGGGCGGGGATGTCTCTGCGTTTACTGTGATACACACGCAGATGACCTGGTTTTTTAGCATAAATCAGCCTTTAACCATTAGAATTATTGTGATAGTTGTGTTTATTCGCCATTCTTCTAATGCTGATGCATCATTTATTCCCAAGCAGGCTGCAGACAGAAAACCCACAGGCCTTTCTCCTCACCTTGGCAGATCATACCTTTCAGTCACAGTACACACCTTTACAGAGTATGTTTCATGTCCAACCACAGAAAACAAAACCATCATCAATCAATCACTATCATCCCTCCCACCTCTGGGAAGACCAGATTATAATCTTCTGTTTTCTGTTTTCTTTCTCTGTATAGACCCCTTGGGGAGTGTTGGTCTAGTGGTTAGAGCAGTGCGCTTGTGGTCTGAGAAGTTTGCAAGTACCCAGTTTGATCCCCACAGCCTGCACTCTTGGTTCCTTAGCAAAGACTCTTAACCCCACACTGCTCCCTGGCCGCTGCACAATGGCAGCCCACTGCTCCCCAAGGGCATGGCTCAAAATGCAGAGAACAAATTAATTTTGGGACAATAAAGGGATTTTTTTTTTCCTTCATTTTTTTCTTTTACTTTTTGTATAGAAAAAAACACAACAAGCTTGGAAAAAAATGGTCAAAAGAGGCTCTCAAAGCCTTTTTTGCTTTAAGGTGTATTAAAAAGTATATTTTTAAGCCTAGTCTTAAAGTAGACAGGTTGTCTGCCTCAAACTACAGTAAACTAAATTAGTAGATTTTTCCACAAGAAAGAAACTTAAAAGTAAGAGATTCAACTCCCATTCTACTTTCCCATAACAGGCGAACCCTAATCCTTTTGATCTAATGGATCAATTTTGTTGAACCTGCATGTCTGGGTGAAGTATTGCGTTATTTGATATTGAAAGCAAAAGCGAAAGTTTAGTGTTTTAATGCTTTCACTAAAGTTGAGAGCATTATAATATTTTCTGTCTTCTCTCTCCACTGCAATACATCATCTTGAAGCAAACCGACTGCCACGTTGCATAAACCAAGATGCTTCAGTTTCACTTGATAATGTAATTCTCCCTCCAGTTAGAGGAAGAATATAATTTGGATGGTTCCCCCAGGCTTGTTCTGCCAACAGATGGTTCCAAAGTTGTTACCCAAGGAAAGCATGGCGACTCTGTGAAACGATGTAACAATTACTGGAGGAGGCTAAATCTGTTTCCATAAAACATTTTGTTTGGCAGAACTGGTGAAAAGCACAGTTAGTACATCTGTTTATTCAACAAAGAGCTTTTCAAAAGAAGACTAGCTCAATTTGAACTGCTTAAATAGCATCCTTTACCTTGACGGCCACTGTTAAAGGAATCCTCATTCCAAGCATTCAACTTTAAGTCTCTATCCGAATGAAATCCTCTGCTTAGAAATTAGCTGTCTTGCAGACCAGAACTTTTAGAAATACGCAGTTAGTGTGAACTTTCTAGGATTTCTTGAATGTATGGAGGATTCAGGTGCAAGGCAAATAAAGATGACATTATAGGCCCCTGTGTTGGGACAAAATTTTTCTAACCAACAAAAATATTATAACTGTCCTAAATTTTTGCTGTTGCTACTTTTCATATAAAATGTACAACTTGTAAAGGCTGAACATTGTAAGTACAACATTTCAATATCTTTCTCATCATACTAACTTCATCTGTTCTGGTCCTGTATGAATGTGACTCCATCCTGGAGAGAAATATCAGTTTTGATGCTGCCATCAACCACTTTGATTAGAGATGATAGAGTTAGGCCTGTTTTCCCATTTTTAGGCCTTATTCTCTCCTAGATATAGCTATGGGCTCTGCTTTTAGCGTGACTAACTGGATATCTCTTTTATCCCTTTGACATGAAAACCCAATCAGAGCTTGTCTGTTTAACTGTTTCTTTCCTAGATAGAATTACCAGTGGAGCTAGTTTATTGTTACATTTTCTAACATAGAAAATATTTATAGATCATTGCTTCTTTGTTTTTTTTTTTGGATGTTAGCTCTTTTCTCCTGAACCCCAATTGGCCTCGGCAGATGGCCGCTCACACCAAGCATGGATCTGCTGAAGGTTTCTTCCTGTTAAAGGGAATTTTTCCTCTCTACTGCTGCTGCATGCGTGCTCTGTGTGTATGGAGTGAATTTCAAACAGGGGACCTTATTTGGAAATTAAATTTAAAAAAAAGAAAATAAAAATACAATTCAGTTTATTTATATAGCACCAATTCACAACACGTCATCTCAAGACACTTAACAATTCACCAGATCATCCAGTCAAATTGATTCAAAGTTGTCTATCTAAGGAAAACCAGTTGAATGCATCAGTGGCTACGTTTACATGGACACAACTAATCGGATTGAAGGCCTGATCAGAT
>NW_015150622.1:726593-741104 GCF_000732505.1 Cyprinodon variegatus
TTTTCATATAAAATGTAAAACTTGTGAAGGCTGAACATTGTAAGTACAGCATTTCAATATCTTTCTCATCATACTAACTTCATCTGCTCTGGTCCTGTTTGAATGTGACTCCATCCTGGAGAGAAATATCAGTTTTGATGCTGCCATCAACCACTTTGATTAGAGATGATAGAGTTAGGCCTGGTTTCCCGTTTTTAGGCCTATTTCTCTCCTAGACATAGCTATGGGCTCTGCTTTTAGCGTGACTAACTGGATATGATCTCTTTTATCCCTTTGACATGAAAACCCACTCAGAGCTTGTCTGTTTAACTGTTTCTTTCCTAGACAGAGTTACCAGGGGAGCTAGTTTATTGTTACCTTTTCTAACATAGAAAATATTTATAGATCATTGCTTCTTTGTTTTTTTTTGGATGTTAGCTCTTTTCTCCTGAACCCCAATTGGCCTTGGCAGATGGTCGCTCACACCAAGCATGGATCTGCTGAAGGTTTCTTCCTGTTAAAGGGAATTTTTCCTCTCAACTGCTGCTGCATGCGTGCTCTGTGTGTATGGAGTAAATTTCAAACAAGGGACCTTTTTTTGGAAATGAAATTTAAAAAAAGAAAAAAAAATTCAGTTTATTTATATAGCACCAATTCACAACACGTGTCATCTCAAGAGAAACAGGGCTACACTGAAAAACAGGCAGATCTTCAACATCTATAAATAAAGGTGTTGATGGCAGCAGCACAGCTGATATTTCTCTCCAGGATGTGTCACAGCCAAACAGGAACAGACGAGGCAAAGCTACTATGAGTATGAGAAAAAGCAGAGAGAGCAGAACGTTAGAGATTGAACTAACAGATTCTGCAGAGTCGGAGAAAAGAGACGAATGAAGCAGAATGATGAAAAATAAGTCCCTTTGTCCTCCAGCAGTGTAAGCCTATAGCAGCATAACTATAGAGATAGCTCAGGGTAGCCTGAGCCACTCTAAATATAAGCTTTATCAAAAAGGAAAGTCATTATATAGAAATTATACACATTAAAAAGCATTTAAATCAAAGGTAGATTTTGAGCTGAACTTTTCTGTTCTCTAAGATTTCTTTTTTTTTTTAAATACCCTTTTTTCATATTTATTTTTTTTGAAAAATGTTTTTCATAAATGTTTTTTCGTTTGTATCTTTTTCAATTTTACTTGTTTCCAAATCCATTTTTATTAATTTATCTTCTTCAGATTAGGTATTGACTGAGTTTTCTTTATACCTATTTATAAGGTGCCTTGAGATTACATATATTGTAAAATGGCAATACAAGGATAAATTGAATTGATTTAAATTAATTTGTACAATACTGCAGAACAGTATGATACTTTGGCCTTTCCACAGAGCTTCTGAGTACTTTTAGCAAAACCAACACAGACAAATCAATAAATCAGTTTCTCAGTCTATCTCTTCATATTTTTGATAATTCAGTGATTTTAAAGAGAAAAAAAAGTTCTACAAGACATTTCTTTCTTTTCTGCAGTTTTTTTTTTACTTGCAGCCATTTCTCAGCAAAATGTACTATGATGTAATTTGATGTATTTATAACATTCAACTGTAGCACTTAACAATACGTGACGAGTTAATTGGATAACACCATGTATAAGGAGGCTCCCTGCCTCAGAAATAAACCGTCGCCAATGTGTTAAGTGACAAATCACATCTAATGTTTTCCTCGTTTCTTTGCAGAAAAAATGAGGAGAGATGTCTCTAAACATTTTTAAGTTCATTTAACTGATTTGCACCCCACGCGTATGTTGGAGTGTATAAATGTGAGGCGTTCATGGTCCATGCTGTGCCTGCAATTACAGTGATGTATTGTGTTTCACCGCTACACAAACACAATTTGCTCTGTGCTTTTAAATGTTGCAGGGTGCTGCAGCATGATAAATGTCACCTTAGCTAATAAGCTGTGTGGAAAATTTACAGCAACTTAAGGCAGCTTTAAGAAATGTATATTTTAAGCCACTTTTCAGCCTTGATGTATTTTTCCTTTTTCATTTTCGTTGTGTAAAAGGGTTTTTGGAACATTCAGGAATATTCAGGTGATGGCAAACAACATGTCAAGGCTGACATATCTATTCTAAACAAAAAGAAGAAAAAAAGGTTAAGTTGGTATTTTGTTCAGTCATCACATTATTTTTTGATGAATACCATTTACATATAGATTTAGAATGATACAGAAGATACTTTTATCCCAGATACATATTTTTATATGACATTTTGAGATAAAAAAAAATGTTAACATGCTGTAAAATGAAATGTAGCTCGATTTTCTCAGTGCATGAAGAAGGTATGCAAAAAGGCAGAGATAAGAGTGTTTGCAGCACGGACGATTGAAGGAAATGTTCATACAGTCGCCGTCTGCTGAGGGAAAGAGGAACAGATAAGGAGTATAGCTCTCAGGGCTTCTAAGGCTTAAATCATCTGCCTTGGACTCATTGGATCTCAACAATTTTTTGCCTTCAAGTGCTTTAGATACACGCAACTCTCAAAAAGAGTGGAGACTTTTCCTCTTATGGATCCCAGTGACAAATGCTGTATGGATGGGATTTCTGCGGGCAGACAGATGGAAGAAATGGCAGCCAGGCAGTTCTCAGCAGGCTCCTGTTGGCAAGTCTTTCTCAGCAGCTTCACACCAACCTTAAATGTCCAAGAAGAGGTGAAAGGAGGTTTAGCCGAGCTCATTTTAAGAAAAGAAAATACAGCTTTCTTGAATTATATGGTCCTATGGAAAGCTTCTCAGATTCAACAGCAACATGAAGGTGGCAGTGAAATGTTTATGTTGATTAATTCAGGGAGAAATGGATGCAGGGATGTTGAAATGCAAGGATGTTTGAAATACGGTAAGCTTTAAAAAAAAAAAAAGTAGGTTTGAAGGTAGGTTCACTCAGGTGTGTGAGTAATTTAGTAAAATACTAAGATAGGCTTAAATTAATCTTTTATTGTTAGTACAGAATGTTTTTTCCATCATTTTTGAAAAGATATTTTTTTTGGGAATGGAAACAAAAATAAAAAAAATCAATAAAAAAAAAAAAAAAACTAAAAAACTTTTTATTCCAAACAGGCTTAGAAAAAAGTTTTTTGTCTGTTTTCTCAGATTTTTAGATTTATTTTAGAAAAGATTTTCTCTTTTTGTCATTTTTACAAATTGCATTGTCGCAAACGTCAATGCAGGCCAATAAAGATGTGTCTTTGCTTCTCATTCCAGCAGTTAAAAAAATGTGATCTGTAGAACGCTATATAAGAGTAAAACTCACTTTGAAAAAGACAATAAAAAAAATAATATAATGAAGCTAAGAAAACAGCAAAATGGGTTGCCATGTTTATAGTTTGTACGTTGCTTATCGTAAAAATCTGACCAGCACATTTAGGAAGATCTGAGTTAATAATTGTCCCTTCAGAAATTAATAATGTCTATGTTCTTCATCGCATAGAAAACAAAGAAGTGTGTAATCCAGGATAAGAGAAATAATTCCAAAATATGAAAACGAATAACATATCCTTTGAGGAAAATAAGGCAGAGTTAAAATTATCATGAAGACATCACCAAGATTACAGTCAGAGTTTTATCTAGAGTTTAATATTAAAAGTATAAAAATTAGATTTCTGTGGAATAAAGAACATTTTTACCTGTTGGTCTGTTTTAATAGCTTCACATAAAATGGTTCATCCTGCGGTGATGGAGGCTGCAATGATCCTCTCAATGGAGTACTTAAAAGCTGGAAGCAGGGAGTAATCCTTTATACAGCAGCCATCATTTAAAATCATGTACCGAGGCTCTAAGTGTGTCATTCACTCACAGGTCTAACACTGGGAGGCTAACATCTGCCTTAAAAGTTTGGCTTAAAGGGTAGTTAGTTGATTTCCTCATAATTATTTGCTATTAAATCTTTAAAGGGGTGAAAATGAGTCAATCAGATAGAGGAATGGAAAGCCATCGCTGGCTCTGCACAGAAGCTTTTACTTGTAATTCTTAAAAACAGCTCCTGGTGAGTCATGGTGGGGCAAGAGTTGATCTGTCAAAAGCAAGTTCAGAAGAAATCATATTAAATGTTGTTTCATACATATTTCTGTAGCCCATGTGGACAAGTACAAAGTAACTTTTGATTACTCATTTGATTTTGGAATCTCTAACCTAAAAAAATCTTAAGCAGACATCAATCTGGTGTTAAAGGGATAGCTGTTTTTCATGAGGTTGTGTGAAGCATTCACCATCTGCATCAGAAATGCAAAAGAAAATTAGTTCCAGTGGGGTATGGGGGCACAAATAATCAAAGGTCTTTATGCTAGAAATCTTAAATGTGTTTTATTAGACCATCTCAGAAATTTTAAAACATCCAGGTGCTTTGTCAGACTAAGATATCAATTAAGACCATTATTTGGCCATTATTACTGAGCTGCAGAAGGCAGTTCCTGTGAACAATAATATATAAAATAGCTCATCAACAAAATAGTCAAAAGCTGTTTACAAAATTGAACTTATTGGTCTTTTATTGGTCTTATTGCTCATTATTAATCATGAAAAATATGTACCACCCCTAAATACTGTGTGTATATATATATATATATATATATATATATATATATGGTGTGTTAGAGTCGCTGGTTATGTTAATGTGGTTTCTTCCTGTTAAAATTTAGTTTTTCCTCTCCACCATCACTACAACCATGCTTAGTGTGAGAGTCAATGAGTCGATGCAATCAACTGGTTTTCGTTAGATAGAAAACTTTGAATCATTTTACTGTATGATCTGGTGAACTGTAAAGTGCCTTGACAGGACATGTGTTGTGAATTGGCGCTATAGAAATAAACTGGACTGAATTGAATATGGCATTTTACCACATAGTTAATCCTAGTAGTTTTTTGCTATTTCAATATTTTAATATTTTACACATTGATGAAGAATGGACTGAATATATTGTGGTTCCCAAAGTTAAGGCGGTTTTGGTCTTCCATACACCCCAGATTTTATATCTGGGGTGTATGGAAGACCAAAATATTTTAATGAAACACATAAATGTAAATATCTTATAAAATAAATAAATGTACAAAGAAATTATATAATATTCTATTTATTTATTTATATAATTTTAAATGTACCATTGAGCTGTAGAATCCACCATTTAATAATCACAATTTCTATTCTAAAATCTATTATTTTATTTAAAGTACATTTTAAATGGGAAATTGAATAAGTAAATTACAGAAAAAAAAAACATATTTATAAATACATAATAATTAGTAATTATATATATTTTGGGGCGGTCTTCAGTCTGCTGCATTTTTTGGGGGGTCACAAGGTAAAATGTTTGGGAACCTCTAACATTTCATTTGTAGCTCTTATTTCTAATATAAGATTTTCTTGCAGCACATTTTTAAATGGCATCCATGTCTTATGAATAACGTTTCTGAATGATCCGGTCTTCCCTCTTATCTCAGTGAAATCTGCTGCCCGAGGCCATAAGAACTGGTCCAATCAATATGAAGCAGGTCAAACTTTCAGTCATATGTTTAAAATTATATGCGTCGCCATTTTTTTGCAGAATTTTTCGCTCAGCGTCTGCTCTCGCCTTCCTCTCAGTTCTTTTCCAGAGCTACCTATGCTGCAAAGGGAAAACTGCTCCACTTAGCATTTCAGAGGTGCTTCTCATTTCCCTTTGATGAGCCGTTTTTTCATCATTTGTTAAAAAGATGAAGTGGGCAACACAAACAAAACTCATTATCGTCGCTGGCAATGTGTGTTGTTAACTACCTGCTCCTTCTTCCACAGGCTGTTTGTCTGTGTTTGCTGCCACCTCCCTAAAGATTAAACGCTTTGCATTTAAAACTGGGCCACCCTGGCAGCCTGACAAATGAAGGCAGGAGCATGTTTGGATACACCTCCTTCAACAGTTATTGAAGTTGATAACTTATAATTTGCATATAGATAAGGGAGTCTTACCTGGACTAAATCTTTAGCATATAAAGTAGAATTCTGCTTTTTTATTTTTCTTCAAGTCGAATTGTTCTGACAAAAGCTGGCACACAATTTGGAAGAGGATTGATTCCAGTGCTTGGGTGAAAGCTTGGAATTTTGTGAAGGCAAGGATGTCAGCGAGCCACTTGACAGTGTAATTACACATGACAAATAGTCATTAGGCCTTAAAGAGCATGCAAACAGAGCACTGTGTTTTCTTTGTTTGGATAAACAATGTCTACCCCATAATTACCAAGTCAGACTGAATTCAGCCCATTAATACTCCCAATTCCAGGACGACTCTTCCATGAATCAATTGACAAAGCAGTGCAGACATGTAGGCTAAGAATCCGCTCATATTTAGAAAAAAATGCTTCCCGGGTGAATAAATATATAAAAGCTAAATTGGAGCCGAGTGGATTTTTTTGTCGTACCAGCAGCTGCTGCTGTGTTAGTTTAGTCAGCAGGCTTCTTCTTATTGTAGTACGAATCCGGGGTTAAAAAGGCTGTGTTGATATGCCGTAAACTTATGGAGGACATTTAATTTCTTTATTGTTGGGAGAAAAGAGCACATTTTGTGAATGGAAATAAAAAAAAAAAAATCAGAAATCAGAAAACTATGGAAAGAAATGTGTTCTAAAAGGTTGTGGGTGTAAAGTTTGTTAATTTATTAAGTGTATTTTTCATTTTTTTTTTTTTTTTTTTTTACAATTTATCTTTTAAACTTTAATTTTTTTCAAATTCTACTTTTCAATTTTTTATAGATGTTATGCTTTTAAATGTATTTTAAAAATTTTATTTTTCTAAAAACATCTTTTACAGATTTAATATTTTCATTATATTTTTCAAATGTATGTTTTTCAGATTTAGTTTTTTTATGAATTACATTATATAAATATAAACCATGTTAAAAATAAATAAAATAATATAAAATAAAATTGAAATAAATATAGTTTGAAAATATTAAATCTGTTAAGCAATTGAGAAAACAGCAGAGTTACTGTCAAAACTTCATTATTTATTTTTACTGAAAAAGTTCTTTGAAGTTTCTTTTCTGTATTGATTTTTTTTGTTAGCCCCATTTTAAAGGTATATTTGTGGTATTTTGTTGACAAAGAAAGGAAATATAAGGAAGTATAAAACAGGATGTATGCAGAGGTGAGAGAAGGGAACCTAAACCCAGCTGTGGCGCCGTCTGTCATCTGATTCCAGGCATGAAACAAATCAGCAGGAAGTCGGAGAAAGAGGAGAAACATATCATAAAACCATGGACCATAACTGTAAACAGGTTTTAAAAACACAGCACATGAACAGATGTGATGCTTTATTCAGTTTGGCTGAAAGAAAAAAGCTGTTTGCAACCATTGACATGATCCAGGAGACGGTTTCTGCAGTAAGACGCTCTTCAGGTCCAGAACTTTTAACAAGTTCTACAAATTAAATTAATTCATCATCCAAATTACCAACATGAACTTGATTCACTTTTTAAGTTAAACTCTTTTTTGCTTTTTTATTTGGTTCCTACAATCAGTATAAACCCCTTTTGATGTTGAATGGGTGTTCTTGTGGTTTATTGGAGCTTCTCCAGTCTACAGCAGCCTGGATTCAAATCTGTGTTGATATTAAAATAATTTGTTCGAATTATAAATTCATTAAATATATAGATTAAATTACAACAATTGAAAAACATCAATAAATCTGGATCATTCTCATGTGCAGCTTGAAGCAGCCTCACCAAAAATACATTGTTTTTGTCATTAAACATTGTTACGTCCCCTGGCTCAATCTAGGGGGTGTAAGGGACCAACATAAATGTAAAGGTTTTATTCTGCCATTTCTTTTGAATAAATTATTGTAAAAGCTTCAGGGAGAGCCAAGGCCAAAATAACAAACAAAACAACCCTAAAGAAAAAGGAAAAGTGGACTTACCTAACTCAATACGAAACCAAAATATACAAACCTACAAAATAACCTACCTAACCACCACATAAACAGGAGAAAACATCCAAACAGGTCTACTTAACAGTCTATTAGGTTCTACAAGGATCACAGAGGTGTGTGGCAGACAAAATGGCTCAGAGGCCCTGAAGTACTGCTTCACAGGCCTTAAATAGTCTTCAGGTGATCTTGATTGGACAGACTCAGGAAGCAGCAGCAGCCAGTCTTAAAGGCGGAGCCTAAGACAGAGCAAGGTGTTAATTGGATGCAAAAACAAAGACGTCCAACTTAGGGATGTAACACACATATATTAAAAGTAATCTGTGCTTTTTGTTTTAAATAAGCTGTTATTATTATGATAGAAAGATTTTTAATGTAAAGTTTAAAGATAATGTATGTTTAACTTTTTGCATTGTGATAATTTGTGATGTTTTACACTAGAAATTACATTGAAAATGTAAATGATACTCTTCAATGCATCTTCATAGCAGTTTTAAAGCTTGCATCATTTCTTTTTTTGAAGTGGGGGGGGCAATATTAATAATTTTCGTGGTGCCCCAAATTCCTGGCGGTGCCCCTGATCTTACCTGTAGTTGTCCTGGTGGGTAACAGAGGTGGGGGCAGCGACAGATTAAACTTCCCGTACAAAACATGGGATTTGACAAACACACACACACACGCACAATAAAAAAAACAAAAAACTTTTTCTGTCAAGCTGTGATACAGAGTACCCCTAAATCTTCTTCCCTTTTGAAGTTCAATGGCAGCCAGAGTGGACCGAGGGTGTGCTGTCTCACGCAAAAGCGTAATTTAGCCACCAAGACTCATGTCTGTGGGTAAAATTTACTTTATTTTTCTATGTAATGGTTGTTGTCACTATTAAAAAATGGGTAGCATGGGTATAATTTACCTATTCTTTTATTATGTCTTTGCTGAAAAATATAACTTTTTTGATGTTATGCATATATTATATTTACACTGTGAAGAATCACTTCTTTCAGTGTTGAGTTATAATAAACCTGTTTCATTGACTGATGCTTTTCATACGACCATAAGGAGAAACTAATGTCTGTAGCACCCAGTTTACACAAAGATATCATCAAATAGATTTAACCTAATGCATCCCTTTTACGTATCTGAATTGCCATAATGTCATGAACAAATTTTTGAGCAGGTCTGCAGCATCAATTTTTAAATTGATGAACACAGCTTTGATCATAAAGTTTGTTAATGCACTGATTATGGGTCATGGGCTGCTGGTTGGAGAACACTGAAAAAAACTTAGCAGGAATGTCATGGATTGGAGCTAACGGGAAAATAGTGAGGATTTAAAAAAAAAGAAAATATGCAAAATTTGAGAAAAAGTCAGAGGGACATCTATGAAGAAACCAGTAAAGCAGCAAAGCAGTTAAAGTACAAAGGGAAGTGATGGGCAATGTGAAAAGCAGGTGAGAGAAATCAACAGAAATAGAAACTGGTTTGATTTTTGTTCATCATAGATGATGGGTTTTACATTCATAGATATGAAGGTTCACAGCAGGATCATCTGCCTTTAAATAGATTCATAAAAACTGGAAGTGATTTAATCACAATTCAAAAACATCCGGTTTATTTTATAGTTCTGTGTTGTAAATACTTTTGGACTCATTAACAGTGGAGGGATACTCCATCCAACTTCACAGGCTGCATAAGAGAGAATATTCCGTCTCTCTGAGTCAAAAAGTGTCAGAAATAACAACTGTCTCACAGTCAGTCATATCCTGAACCCAATAATCTGCAGAACCGTTACTGAATTCAAATGCTGCCACCAGCTTCTGCATTATAGATGTCGCAGCAACAGTGTGGCTCTTCCACATCCAATGTGGTTCTTTGCTGATAACTTGGAAAAGAAAAATAGACGAGTTCCTTGGAATCAAATACAAATGCTCTTCAAAAACATTGACCTTCTTGATTAATTTTAAGCATCTGGATTGATGCTTTGGAGAATATTACCAGCCTGTTATTGATGGGAAGGCTACGCAAATAATAGGAATAATACAGAGGACTTTTGGAATCATTTCTCATCTGGTTGGTAGTTTTCTCCTCTCATGCAGCTGTTGGAATGACACTGCATGTTATCAGGTCAGTTCATATGGAGGGACATTTGTTCCATTATTGCTGCAAGCACAGAATATGTTTTGTAAATGAAAATATGAAGAAAAAAAAAAATTCTAATCCAGAAATGAAGCTTTGAAAAATGTCCTATGTGGTTTGAAAAGTTACTTTGAGGTTTCTTTGATTTTATTTTTCTTTCCAAATGTTGATTTTATAATATTTTATTTCTAATTAGAAAAATATTTCACCCAATCTCCTTTTTACAGATTGAGTTTAACGAATTACATTATTTTTGAATTGCTTTTCACAGATCATATTCTCACATTCACTCGCTCTCGGCTAATAAAAATGATGTCGTTGTCTAACATTTAGCGAAATGCGTCATTTCTTTACTCCAGGGGAAAGCCTTCCTTCAGAAGTAAAGCATAAGTTATCTGTTGAACGCAATTTTAAAAGAATGTAATTTGTAAAAAAAAAAAAAAAAAAAAAAAAAATCAAATTTGAATATATAAAATCTTTGGAATGAATTTAATATAAAAAAGAAACAAAAATAACGTATCAGGAAAGACTCTGGGGCCTGTACACTGGTGGTGGGATAGGCCAGAGGACAGGTAGGACTGAGAATAGTCTGAGAGAGAGGGAGGAGATAGGGTGGAGGTGGATAAAAGTTCAGCTGGTATTCAGGAGGGAAGGTGGAGCAGAAGCTAAATAAAGGGGATTTAGAAAGATTATTGGCCTCAGGAAGGATGCAAACCCACGTCGATCGGCTGAAGCTTGGATGCTGAACATCAGCTGGTGGTCCAGGTGAAGCGGATAAAAGTCTTTCAAACTTTGCTTCATTTATCTGCAAAATAAAATCTGAGAAAGTAGCAAACATCCTTTTACATAATGTGCCTCTTAGGTCACTTGTTAATAAACTAGATGTGAGCTTGTTTTGTTTCATTTATTTCACAGAAGTATTGGCATTTATACAGAACACCTGCTACACAAGGCGAGACGTGTCCTATGCTACTGAGGCTTTATAAGCTACTTTTCAGCATTAGATGTTTCGGTAAGGAGTTAGACTCCTTTAGTTCAACATTATTTCAACAATCCTTCAGTTTGTGGAAAACTGGCTACTTTGATTGTGAGAATCCCTCCCTGTTTTTGTTAAGTAGAGAAATCTTATGTCTGATCAGAACAAGCAAAAATCAGACACTTTGGCAAATACTGTATCTGTTCACCTTTGCAGGGATTAATAAATGCATCTTGAATGAAGAACACAGAACTAATTTCTTTTTAAAAACATAGGATTTAGAGTTTTTTGTTTTTGCAGTAACAGAACCAAAGAGCTGGACTACACTAAGACCTCAGAGCTGATAGGTTAGATGTGTTTCTATGGTGTTGTTGTTTGTTTCCATTTTGGGGGACTGGAAAATAAATGGCCTCTTTTCCTCCTGCTAACACGTCAGAGTGACATCTTATCCTACTTGGTTTTCACCTCTTCTCCAAACAAACATGTAATCTCCACGTCCCATAGGACTGCAGTGCCACTTTCACCTTTTCACAGTGACACTGTGTTTAAAGCCAAAGCATCACTCTTGTCACTTGTTTGTAGGTAAACAGTCTTGAATGAAGTTTACTGTTTGCATCTGATACTGTGGTTTGGAGTCAGGGAGCCTTATAAACAAAAACCCTGTGCAGACGTCAAAAACACAGACAACTCTAAAAGGCCTGCAGACATCTGATCCCCTTGGAATGGAATTGGTTTTCATGGCATGACTTTATTCACTTCGTAGGTATTTTTTTTATATGAATGCATCATTCACACCTGGCATTGTGTGTAAATCTCGCTCCATTATTGTTAAAAGAAAAGAGCATTTTTTGTGAATGTAAATAAAAAAAATGCAATGCAGAAACAAAAACTCAAAGCAATGTTTAACCAAAAAATATCCAACTTTGCTGTTTTCTCAGATTTTTTCTTGTATATTTTGTATTATTTTTTATTCTCCTTTAGATTAATTTTAAAGTCGTAGGGAAATCATATTTAAGTGCAAAATCACTCTGGCATAAACATGTATATAAATGTACTTTCCTAAGATTTTGAAAATGTCTATAAAAAAAAAAATCCAGTCTTAAAATCTGTGATTTCTTTTAGTTATCTTATGCAGGCCAGTTATGTGTCAGCTTGTACACATAAATTCGGCCAATCATATATCAATGGTCATCTGTCAATCACATTTTTTCGGTCACATCTTGATTCATATGACGCAGCTAATATACGCAATGGTTGAAATAAGAATAATTTCCTTTCCCATTGAGTTCTGTCCCAGTGTTCACGGGGATGGACGTCTGTGTCTTCAGCAGGCGTAGAGCTAACAGAACTGGCAGCGTTGCGAGGCAAGGGCTCAAACATGTACGGCTGTAAGCCTTTTGACACAAAACTCTCCTCCTCCTGCATGTTTCCGCTGTCCATAGCGTTCCTTGAAAGTGTCGTTTCTAAGTCACCAATTTAGTGCTACTTGGTTCCAATGGAATTTCCCATTGGAAAACTACTAGCACTAAGTTGCTAACTGGTTAGCAACGATGCTTTGAAAAAACAGGTCACAATCAAACATGCTTGCAAACCTTCTGCCACACCAATCCGGCCCTCTTGAGAAACGACCAACTCCATTCACTTTATTCACTCGTGTAAACTCGGGCACCACTTGGGATAATTCAGAAATGCAACAGTTGGAACAGCCGCTTCCCTACAACTTTAAAAATTACATTCTTGGACATTGTCTACACTGTTATTGGTCAAAAGCCAGCATTTGGCCTTGAAGAGAATGTGATCTGTAAAACAATTTGAAAAGGATGTGATTCATAAAACTCAATCTGAAAATGAAACATTTTATTTATTGATTGTTTTTGCAGTGCAGGTACAGGGAAAATAAAAAAAACCTTTTTTTACAGTTTGCAGATAAGCCTTTCTTTGATTTTTTTTTAAAGCTTGTAGCTGTAGGTAAAGAGATAAATAATCTACTCAGTGCACCAAAACGTGGAAAGCTAAACCTAATCAGAAATTAATCTTAAGAGGTATTATTATTTAATCAGTGTGGATAACATCATTATGATGTAGAAGTAAATGGAAGAATGAGAAAGCGTCATGATGACAGCAGGATTAGTAAAACGCAAACCTTAAAGAAGGCAATTTGTAAATTCAAAAGGTGACACAAAAGCAATAAATAAATAAATCACAAAATAGGAAATCTATTGGACAGCTTTTTAAAACATAAAATTTGAAAATATAAAATCTGTATATTTAATTTCTGGATTGCATTTTTTTTCCAATTTCAATTAAAAAAATATATATTTTTTTCAAACATTTCCTCTTTTTAAAAGCACTAATTAAACAATATATAGGTGAATATGTTGGGATTATTATAGCTTGATTTTAACCCAAACTTGTTTTACTGTATGCCTTTTAAAAAAAAAAAAAAAAGGCATAGTATATAACGAGTAGGCCCATTCAAAACTTTAATACTGTATCTGACAGTGGAACTTAGCATAAATTAAAGAGGCATCCTTAGCATTCCAGAATGCTGTGACATTAAAAGTGTGGCTATTATCTGCTAATTAGATGAAAGAGAAAACCAGACATCCACCAGATGCTGACTCACTGTGGGAGTTAATCTGTGAGGCGGTCCTTGGAATGAACCCTCTCTCTATATTAAGAAGGAGGAAGTTTGAACCATCGGTCCTTCCATCATTTAACCGGAGGCAGAGAGAATAAGAGTGATACCTTCTCTTGTAATACTTAGTTCAACTTTAACTCCATCTGGAGAGAAGCTGTACAGGCGGTACTTTTTTAAACTCTTGCTGCAAGTTAGAGTTCAAAAGAGGATATTCATCTCATTCTTTGAGAAAGGTTAATATTAAAATTTCACCAACGTGAATCATTTCAGCTGAGTCACCCTTTTGAACAAAAGTTACTTCCACAGATTATGTGAAAAAATAACTTTTAAAAGTAAAAGATTGGAAATAAAATTGATCTCTGTATATCTGCACACTCTCCTGGCCACCATTTTGGATTTAAATTGTGGCCAGTTTGTTAACAACACATCTTCGTTGACAACTGCTTTACATAACATGGCCACAAACATGTTGGTGACATTGCGGGTGCCATTGGTTTTCAGGATAAATTCATCAAGTGTGTGTGCTTGATGCACCATTTAGAGTTTGATAACAATGTTTTCCTTAAACCAGATCAAAATAAAGATCTGCTTCTAAAACAGACTGTAAGCACTGACATCCCTGAGGTTTTGAGAAATTCTGCCAAATTTTCAGGACCGGAAATTCTCTGAGAAAATATTCTTGTTGATATTGAAAATGTGCAAAATTCTCTTCTCTCTTGAAAACCAACATTTCTTCTGTCCCAACTCTGTTTTGTAAGTGCAATCAATATGTGTTAATGTTGCCTTTGTTTTAGCTGCTATGCTTCGGTGCAACAGTAGCCTGGGTGCCATTCCGAACTTAGTCC
>NW_015150622.1:743322-743955 GCF_000732505.1 Cyprinodon variegatus
TTGCTCAATAGTAGCGCGAGTATGCTCGCCCCAAGCGCGCTTGGGTGACAACAACAATGGCTGCCGCTGGAGAGTTGAGGTGAGTAGATTCTGCTATTAGGTCTGTTCTAGAAGATATCGACAGCAAATTAATTTTAAAAGAGGAACAGAGAAATGCGATCAAGGCTCATCTTCTTATTCTAGGCGTGAAACTGCACGCTTTGATTTTTTTTGACAACAGCTATGTGTCGCTTAACATACGTCACGCACTCCGTTGCTCTTATTGGTTGTAGGTCTGTCCATTTGAATGCAGAGGCATTTTTTTTCCTGGTTTGTTCGAAACACGCCCCATAATCACCGCTCTATGGGGCAGTATCAGACTCATATTCTGACTAGAATTGAGTAGGACTACGTCAGGCTAGTGCAACAGCCCAATTGTGCCATTTTACTGTGTTTTACATTAAAAAGTAGTTTAAAATCTACTTTCAAATGTAAAATACTGTAATAGATGAGGAAAGAGGACATTTTTACTTTTAGATCCACACACACGAGGGGAGATCTTTCAGATCTTTCAAATGTCAATTCAAATGTCTGAATTGACATTGGAATTGAGAAAGCTTCCTGGAAAGGTAGCGAAACGTCTTCAAATATTGG
>NW_015150622.1:747130-753395 GCF_000732505.1 Cyprinodon variegatus
CTGTTTTTGTCTCTCTTCAATATCCATAATAACAATTTATTTTCCTAAACATTCCTTTCAATATTCCCACTCTTCCCGTTTAAAATGGTCCTGCATATTCAACAAGCCAAAGAAAACATGTGACGCTTTGGATGCTTTTTTCTTCCACATTTCTCTTCTTAACTCCTTCTAACAACCATGTAGTAACTGCAGCTATAACCCTGGGGTTGGTCATGGTTTCTGCTCCAATAGTAGCTGCCTTTTAGTAAATCTGTGGTGCATAGAATTTGTCTGATCATACTCTGTATGCCCCTTAGTTGGCCTCTGATCATCGGCAAAAACAAAACATTACTGTGTCACAATAGATTGGACTCTGCACAGTTTTCAACAGATCTGACAGATGTGTTACCAACACACCCCAGGAGTTTAAGAAAGGCTGAAGGCTCAGCACAGCCCACATGTATTGAGTCCTTCTTTTGTACACATGCAAGTGTTGTGTAAACAGCAGCATGTTAATGTGTCCAAAAAAAAAAAACTACATTCAGATCCAATGAGAGGAATCTAAAGGTAGTGCCCTAGAAATAGAATAGGGTAAAAAAAATCTGTGTTTATTTTTGTTTTTTTTTAAGGGTGCAACATAAACACTCAGACAAACGCTTACTTTAGGGAGTGCTGGTGTGTTCAGTTTCTAAGCTACCTATCTGTCTGTCTGTCTGTCTGTCTGTCTGTATATATCTATATGTATATCTATCTGTCTAGCAAAAAACCAAACAAAAATCAGCAAATCCAAACTAAGTCACATTCAGATCGAATCACACCCTTATTTGTACAGTGAGCAATTGATCCATCACAGTTTCTGTTCAGTACCACTTAATGAATCACTCCTTGGCAGCATTTTTCTGTGCCTGGTGAACCTAATTTCTGTTATCTTTAGCTGTGAGCTTGGAGGTATTTCAGACTAACCATTAGCTAATCTGATGTCGTTTTAAGTCACAGTACAAGATTTCCTTCTGACCAGTGTGGAAGCATATTTTTCCTTGGCCTATTTGTGAGATACAATATTTTGAGTGTGCCTTTTCTCTGCCTAAATAGCGGTGGTTGTTTAGAAGTCTTGTACCAGTTTGTATTCTGGAGTTAAGTTATATAGGAAGTTAAGATTGAGGATGACAGAAAGCAGTTGCCTCCCTACTCCAGACAAGGGTGAAGGGAAGGTCAAAGTGTTTTTTATTGGGAATAACCAAATATTTGTGTGTGAGAAAGTTCTTTGTGTAGGGGTGGGACAGTTCCAAGGGAGAGTATTTGTGTATTGGGAGTTGCTGTATGTACATTTTGCCTAGTTAGAGCTCTATCTCTCTGTCCGGAAAAATTCGTCTCTCCCTCAGCTTCCAAACTCCACACCAGTTTGCATTTAACTAAGAAAGTAACATATAGTAAATAGCAGGGTTTCCATTCAACTTAAATTTGAATTCAAAGTTTGAAAGAAATGAAGCGAATTAACTAAGCAGCACAAAGCACTGACTACAAATCAGTATTGGAGGAAAGTTTCAGTTGTGTTGCTATCGGGCAAGTTGTTTTGTACGTTGACATGCCAGCTAAAATGGTGATGAGATTTCCAGCCATGGCTATGGCCACATTAGGAACATCCAGGATGGCGGCAACATTAGAAACAGCTGATCAGTCATGTGAGGTAAAAGTTTGCTACATCAGAAATGATTTGAAAAAAGTGTTTCCCTCACCTGTTTTGTGCATTAATCCATTCTACAAAAGCCAAAAAACACCTTAGGTGTGCATTAAAACTTTTTTTGCAAATCAAAGGGAGTTTATTTGAATTTTGATTCTTCAGAATGTGCATTAGAGAAAGCTGACTGAAATGCACCAAGTGATAGTTTTGATTGATTTAGGCAGTTTACATAAATTAATTATTCATTTGAATGACAGTCTGTATGTGTGACTGTCTTTGCTGCTGAACGGCAGGGCTGGCCTCACCAGTTTATGCTTGTCTCTGTTAGGAATCCAGTTTGTGTGGGTTGTGTTTTTCTTTGTTTTCCTCCACCACCAGGTGGTGCCTGGTTCTCATTGGCCTTCTCACACACCTGCGGATGGTTGCCTCATTACCGGAGGACTCTTAAGCTGCTGACTGCCACTACCTCAACGCCAGAGTGTTTGCCAGTTTTGGGTACTCTAGCCAAGCTGAGTTTTGCTGAGTCAAACTAAGTTTTTGTTACCTGAGTCTTAACCTTGTTGTTTTGTCTTTGCCTCTCGGCAGGAAGTCATCCTGCAAACTGGATGTTTTGGACCTTCTCTCCCTGGAAGGATGGAACTGGAGGTTTGGATCTACTTTTCGCCATGGGATTGTTTGAGCTTCACACTGAGCAAGGGATTCATCTCCACAAGAAACCGTTCAAGTTCCGCAGGAAATCTAAGTGGCAGTCAGCTCCTCCATTCCTCAAGGAAACACCTCAACCTGGTTAAACCCTGTCCGCCCTCCAACGAGCAAGTCTATTACTGGAACAACCCAGACCTACTGGATTCAAAGAAAAACACCTTTTCTGGAAACGTGAGTCCTGTTGCCTTTATTCTCTTTTCAATCGAAAACACAAATTTCCCACTGAGCCTGAACTAACCGCAGGATCTTCACGTTCACTTTTCAGTCCCGGTTCGCCATTGTTCAGAGCAGCGCTGGACTCTTCTCTACCAACTCACAATAAACCTCTTAAACCTTCCCCTTGTCTCTCTGTTTGGTTTTCTGCATGTGTGTGAGATTTTCGGATAAAATCATCACAGTCTCAACTGAGAATGATTTATTTAAACAATGTCAAGATCAGGAAAGTAATTGACAAATTAGTTCTATATCCATATTGCTAACCAGGCTCCGCTCTTGTTTGTTGTTATATATTTGCAAGATTTAATTAAAGCTTTTTCTTTCCTTGTTTTTCAGAGTCAGGATCCCCATACTGAATGCCAGAGCTTGGTTTTTATTATGTTTTTTTTATATGTTTTATTTTAAAATTATGTAAATATATGATTTCAATCCTCTTTGGCAATATTATTAAGCCCCCCCTCCTTTAAAAGCAGTTTCAAAATTGTTGTCTTAAAATTTCCTTTAACAGTCTGGCTGAAGCCTTCAGCTCTTTAACAATGAAAAGTAAAAACAAATCAATCGATCAATAAATGCCTTTTTATTGTTTGTCACAAATTCGATGAAGGGTTCTCAAACTTAAGGAACTTTGGCAGAAAGTGAAGAGCTGTACCAACCTCCCCTCTTCTCAAGCACCAATCACCACAAGGTCTTAAAGACCTGTCTTTCCTAAAATGTCTGACTCGGTCGGACTGACCTGAAATTCTTTCCCCACCTGAGCCGCTGAATGGCCTCTGTGTGTTCTTACACTATATAGGAAAAAGATCGCTCACGAATCCAAAGCCAGTGTGGTATAATGAGGCGGCCCGGGAATGCTGGTTTTACTTTCCAGCTATAGGCTCTGAAAGGTTAGCTCAGCCCAATTAATTCTGCTTGTTAAAAAGGTCAAGACTTTGACTTAAAGGACTTGGGAAAAGCTGCACAAGGGTCTCTTAGTGGTGCCTCATTACTTAAACTTCATCATGCTTCATTATAAAGTAAAAGACAATGTTTAAATGTAATTAGCAGAACCCCTGGATTCAGGTTAATTCTAAAATAAAAACTGATATAGCTGCTGTTTTAGTGGAGTCACAGAAAACATCAGAGAAAAGATGTTAAGAGAAAAAGATAGATCTTTAATCTAACTTTTTTCTCTTTTTATGCCTTCTCAGCAGCAATTTATGTTCTAAAAATGGATGTTTATCACAAATTTACAAACAGGTAGACAGAAAACACCCAAGTTGGAACTTCTGCATTTTTTAAACTAACTAAACAGAAAATCTTATCTTTACACTAGCAAAAATGTAATTTGAAGCAGGTCTATCGTAAACAGACAAATTAACTACAACCCCAGCATACTGTTGTCTCTGTACCGTCTTACAGAACAATTATGCCAAACAAGTCACAAGCAAGTGTCACACAAACACACCTCTGAGCAGACTAAGAGGAAAATGTGAATTAAAGGTTCCAAATGATAAACGTCAGAGACAAAGTCTGGGCAATTTTTTTGGGGGTACTTTTTTTCTGGTCATGATGCTTACTGGTACACAAACTTGCTACTGTAGACTGGCCCATTAATCATGACGGATTCTGAGCTGGACGAGTTACAGCAACAAAAGGGCTGATACCTCCTTCCTCTTGGGCCATGGCTGTCAATCAGTCAATCACATAGAGATAATGTAGAAGAACATGGAGAGTGGCAAAAAAAAAAATATGAAAAGAAAAAGTGAGTTAAAAACAGGAAAGCCCTTTCGACCGGCGCTCCTAAACCCACATGTTTACTGGTCCTATGGTGGAGCATCCACTTCAGCAACAGCATCTGAAGCGGTTGTGAATGTCAGAGGTGACCGTCAGTCAGTAAAGAGAAAGAGCAGCAGGGGCAGGTAAGATCTACATCAGCCACAGATGCAAATGTAGCAACACCATAGTTTCAGGTAAGAAGTAATTAACTGCAGTCTGTCTGGGTGTAGATTAAGTTTCAGTGTTGTGTATTTTAGTACGGCCTGCTAAGTTTTTTGCAAGGAGTGGTGATCCTAGTGCTTTAAAAGCTTTATTTTATTACTTTATTTAATAACATAAACTCTATTAGTTAAAGAGGAAAATAAGTTGCTTTCCACCACATGAGCGAAAAATGGCATGTTATGTCATCATTTCCACTTTCAAAGTCAGAATTATGACGCAAATTATCTCTAAACAATGACTTTGTATCTAATAATTATGCCTTAACCTGACAATTGATCTAGAACAGAGGTCACGGATTAAGAGAACCGGGTCTGGATCTGGACCCCCTTGCTGGCTAATCAGGACCCAACCTGATTTAAAACATTTATAAATTGCCGCATGTTGTCCGACGACAGTGTCGAACTTCACTTGGGCTACTTCTGTTAATAGGGTAAAGCTGTCTGGAGCGCCGGGACTAGGCTACACGTGATCCAGATTAGCCAATGAGCTGCTGTCAGTCTGGGTTGCTGCTGCTGCTACTTTTAGACACAGTAGGCGAACCTGTGGTGAGCCGGGCGATGGGAAAGAATGAGAAGATGATAAGAAAAAGAGAGCAGAGAAAGTGTGGACTGAAAGAAGTTCATTGAACTGGTGAAAGAAAAGTGAAATGGCGTGCTCAAAGATGGCCGTGAACATTTTGAATATGTGTGGCTAAACCTGCTGCTCTGAAGCAGGATTCTCCACCATTACCTTAATCAAAAAATAAATATGGATCCAGGCTCATGAATGAGCACCTTGATATGTGCTTGAGAATGGCTTTTTCGCCATTCAAACCCAGGTTTAAAGCCTTGATTGTTGTTCTGTACTTCAAAAATGTCTCTGGACCTTTAATGGTTGTTGATTTTCTTTATTTGGACCCCACTTATTCGAATTGGTTACACCTAATCTAGAAGATCTGGTTTTATCAGTTAGTGAATTCTTAATAGAAAAGTATCTCAGATTTATACAACTGCCTTGGTTCAATTATTTCTTCTTTCAGGATCAGAACCTCTTGAACTGTAATGTTCCAAGCCTGTGTGTCAGGGTTGCTGTGTGTGACTGAGTGCGCTTTATGCATCTCTTCCAGAGAGGATCTTTGGGTAGAACCTGGGTAGCCTACAAAGGTGAAGATAAACTTTCTCATCAGAGTCCTGGGTTTAAAAGAGCAGCAGAGCCTTCACTCAGTGCTGGTCTTGTATTGCTAATGTAGCCTCATTGCTTTCTAGTCTGTTGCTTCCCTCAAGTAAAATTTTCCGTGACATTTATTGGTTTTTGTTTGGTTTTCAGTATTCTTGGATTTTTGCCTCTGTTCCCCTTGGAAATTCATTAAATCATCCAAACTCATCTGTGCCTACTCCTTTCTGCATTTTAAGCCTCCACACAACCTGACACTGTGATTCTTTTTCAATTCCCCGACCTAAAAAGGGCTAAAAACTCCTGGGCGGAAAAACACTAAAAATACCAGTTTATTTCTATAGCGCCAATTCACAACACATGTAATCTCAAGGCACTTTACAGTTCACCAGATCATACAGTCAGATTGATTCAAAGGTTTCTGTCTAAGGAAGACCAGCTGATTGTATCAACTCATTGACTCAAATGCAATCCCTCACACTAAGCTTGCTTGTAGCGACAGTGGAGCGGAAAAACTCCCTTTTAACAGGAAGAAACCTCCAGCAAAACCAGGCT
>NW_015150622.1:753900-792284 GCF_000732505.1 Cyprinodon variegatus
TTTTAAAAGTAGACAGGGTGTCTGCCTCACAGACTAAAACTGGTAGTTGGTTCCACAGGAGAGGAGCCCGATAACTAAAAGATCTGCCTCCCATTCTACTTTTAGAAATTCTAGGAGCCACTAGTAAACCTGCAGATTGAGAGCGAAGTGCTCTGTTAGGAACGTATGGAACAATCAGATCTGTGATATAGGATGAAGGTTGGCCCTTCAAGGCTTTATATGTGAGAAGGAGGATTTTAAATTCTATTCTGGATTTAACAAGAAGCCAATGAAGAGAAGCCAGGACAGAAGATTTATCTCTTTTTTAAAATGTTCATCAGAACTCTGCCTTCAGCATTTTGGATCAGCTGAAGGCTTTTAACTACAGTTTGTGGACTTCCTGATGGTAAAGAATGAACAAATATTGTTTTATGGTTTTAATGTCTTTAAAAAAGGAAAACAAGTAATTATCCAAAGGGAGTGTTTATCTACCTGATGGAAACATCAGTTTCCTGGAATGTCTTTAATAACATGACCTAACTGGACCATCTAGGATGGTGTGTTAATAAAAAGCCTACTGCTTGAAAATAAAAACATATTTAGCTTATCAACCACTCAATTGGAATCTATATAGTTGTTTAGTTTGAGACTTATTTAGACAGGGAAAATGTAAATGAGCTGACATTTGGGAAAGAGATGGGTTACGAGCTTGGTCTTACAATGACATCAGCCAATAGAGAGACTGGCTGGGAGCCAATAGAGAGACTGGCTCCCAGTTGTTTCTCCTACTAGGGTGTATCAGCACTCTAATAGCCACATTTTACTCCATGAGAGGATCATTTTAGAGGTCCATGATTTCTGTGGAGGAGAGATCCTCAGGTTTGTGAATTTATTTTTAAAACTTTAAAACAATGTATACTTCTTTGCTTAAGATGCACGTCATGGCATCGGGTCTTCACTGCAGGAGGTGGCCCTGTCTCAGTGACAGCATCGGGAGAGGGATATCGACCAAAGACGTAAAACTGGAGTTTTTCTGCTAGCTTCAGCAGAAGGCAGAATTGCGATAAAGACATTGCATTCAGATCCTTCTGAATTGCAGACATAGAGATGGTCTGGATCTGCTAGAGAACACTGAAGCTTCACAGAACGTTACGTAAAGGTTGTTTCCAACGTGACATTGGAGGGTGTGGTCTCCTTGCATTACAGTCCTCCAATCAAGCTGCATCCTTCTTAAAAGGGCATGCGGTAGTAATTTTCCAGCATTTATTTTATTTATCATTGCTAAGACTGCAGTCATGTAGTCCGGCAGTGTTTGTATAACAGCACTGGTTAGAGTTAAATATAATGGGATTCATTCATCTATTGCCCATACTTCCTTATCAAAGCAGGATCTGGCGCCTATCTCCAGCAGACAATAGGTTAATATCCCTTTATAGGGCACTCAGAGAAATACTTATAAAATCTAAATTTCAAGACAATAGTGTTCTTGGAATCGAGGACAAAAAATTATTACCTTTTTAACATTTAAATGTCAATTTAATAACAAGAAATGCCATCTTGCCCGAATATATCAAGAAAAATAACAAAAGTGTTTCTATAAGAAATTCATGAAAAACACTCTAAGAGCGAAAGAAACACATTTTTTGTTTTGGTACAACATAACCTTAGAGGCATTGATGCTGATACTCGCACTTAAATTTTTTAGTTTATAAACCTAAATATAACTGTTAACTAGGCTTATTAAATTTTTAACTTTTCAATTGGCTTTTAAACTTTTTTTCTTGATTTAACTATGATCCAAGGACTCATCTAATTGGTCAAATACCAAAATAAGATGTACAGCCATGTAGCAGTATCTTTGCTGAATGGCTGGATATAGATCTTGTGTTTCTAGACCTTACTGAGGGACAAGGGGGGAGACTTCATTTGTAAGCTGTAAGCAAGTGATCAAAAACGGTAACTTGCCTATAAAAGGATATAGGAAATATCAGCTAGGAAAGCTAGGAAACATTCATCTATAGGCCTATCTGCTTTGCGAAGTTAATCACAGTTGTGGAAATAATTCTTTTTTTTTTTTTTTGTGGAAATAATTCAAGAGCTTTTAATCCTTAAGCAAGACTCATTGTAGAACGTCTGCTGGGAAAACAGACACCCCCTTAGTCCCTTTAAATATTTTAACAGATCCTCAGCAGCTGCTATGATTACTATGACATTGGTCATAGCTGAATTATAACAAATAGAAATATTCAGAAGTCAAAATCTACACTTAAAAATGGAACAATTAGTTTTAACTGTAATAATTTCTTCAGGCAGAAGGACACCCCCTCAGGATTTGACAGAATGAATTCAGTATGATGAGTAAAGACAGCAAAGGTGCCGAGAGACATGAGCAGGAATCAGATCAAAGGTCAGAACCTGATATAATTAAGACTGATCTTTCAAATGCCTGTGAAAATGAATCCATCACTATTCTAGACTGATGAATTCCCTCCTGGGCTCTGTGGCCGAGCTCTGTTATCAAAGACCACATTAAAGCAGTAACGCTGGGGGAGAAAGTTACAGCAGTTGGTTAAAACATTGTTCTAGCTCAGAATATACTGACACCCAACAAAAGGAGTAATACCAGGGGGCCTGGAGTCCAGTCCTGTGAATCTACTATAACATGCATCCTTACACCAATCTACTTTACCCCCAAATGCACTCAGTGGACCAAAGCAGCTTTTGTAATGGATTAAATGGTAGCTTTGTTTTTTGCAGAATGTTTTTTTTTCAGTTTTAGTCTAGTATTTGTGTCATTTAGTTTTTATTAGTCTAAGTCATATTCAAACTTTTTTGTTTAGTTGACAAGAACTGAGCATTTTAATCTTATTTTACTTTGAATGGTTCATGACTATTTTAATCTAGTTTTTTTTTTTTAATGAAAACTGAAGAGTTTTCAGTCCAGTTTTAGTCAACGTTTTAAATCTGCTTTTAGTAATGTTATTCTATTTAATACAATTAATGTGTTATGATTACCTGGTATAGTTTAGGTGAAAACAAATTATTCTAGTAAAACCTATCAATAACAAAATAGCAACCAGTTAGAGCTAAATAACACATAGTTTTGGATTTAGAAAAATAATACTCTCTTACTTATAATTATTTTAGCAGTTAGTGTATTAGGAGGATTAAAAAGACATGAAAATGTGTTTTTGTCATCAGTGATGAAACAATTTATTACATATTTAATTTTTACACAACTCTATGGTCAAAAAAGAAAAAGGATTAAATTAGTTTTGCAAACAGCACAAATTGTTGCAAACAACAGGCAAAAACACCATAAAATAAATATTTAAACTCCTCAGACATCAGTGGTTCTAGACGGGAGCCAACAGTGCCATTTACGTATCCTCATTAATGAGGCGTGGGTCCCCAACTGTTACTTTCCACTTGAGGAAAAACATAAAATAAAATTAACATCTCAGCAAATGTGCATAAGTGCATGAAGTTTTTTTCACTTTGAGCTCCAGCTAAATTCAGATCAGATAGGAGGCCTGGACCACAAAGCAGGATTACTGGTTGATCAGTCTTTGTCATGATCGGTTTAACAAATCTGACCCACATGCAGAGAGACCACTCAGAGAGCACGGAAAAAGTTTAACAGGTTTATTGAAAGAGTAAATAGGATTTGGATCTGGAACTCAGTGAGCTGTTGACCTGGAAGTTTGAGGGGGGCCTTGTTAGTCCTTGAATCCAGACTGTGTGGTAAATCCAGAAAAGGGTGCACACGTTGGAGGGCGGACGGGTTGACAAGCGTTGGACCCGGAGGAGTAATGGAGCGGACTGTCGCTCGGATTTCTGATGGGTACTTGAACATATGGAGGTTTTCCCCTGCTCAGTGTAACTCTGTTTTTCCTTCCAGGGGAGAGGAGGTCCAGAAATCCCGTAACATAGGAAAGCTTCCTGCAGGGGAGCAAAGACAAAACTCGTTAGGCTCAGAGAAAACAAAGCTAGGTTAGACTCAGCTAAACTAAGCTTGTCTAGAGTACCCAAAACTGGCAAACACTCTGGCCTCGAGGTAGGGACAGCCCACTGCTCAAATACGCCTCTAGATAATGATCCAGATAATGATCCAGATAATGATCCAATGAGCCGCAGGTTGGACAGTGATGACAGGGCTCCTCCTGGTGGTGGAAAAAGGAAACACACAAACAACCACAAAAACAGACCACACAAACTGGATTCCTAACAATCTTAGCATGGCTTGTTACCATGGTAACGTTTTTTTTTTATTTTATTCTTTTTTTTACCAATTCTATAAACTTCTTTAAATCTGATCCTCCCTGTGCCCGGTTAAATGTTGGGTGTTGTTCTCAGGTGTAATTAAAACTGGGGTACCAAAGGGGGTGCTGGGCACAGTACACCCACCCTGTGGAGGACAGCCGGAAAGGGCAAACTGAGCCAGGCTCATACAATAAGTCCCACCCAAGGTGTCCTTACCCCCCACCCTTCCAGACAAATGTAGTAGATAAAAGTGTCTAAAATGCAAAATACAATGTCAGATGGGAGATGTCATTGACCAGTAACAACCGCATCCCCAAGGTCCTACATGTGTGGAAGTGTGATGGAGCAGGCAGAAAGAGTAGTACTCCAATAGGCACCCGCCTATCCCTGGCCCCCAGGCCGCAAGCCAACCGCTCACCAGGGAACAACACCACCACCCTCTAACCCGTCCACAATACCTCGTGGCTGTCCCGAAAAAAACAACAAAAAACCCTGCTTGGCCAGCACGCACAAACCATGCAGAATCCCACATCCAACAATGCAGCGACGGAGTTGATTCCTTCACGCAATAACTGCAATCCCACCCCTTTACAGGGGAACAGAAAACCTCACCTGTTCAGCCTCTGACGAACACCTTTCAGAGACATAGACAGGTATGGGGCATTGCAGCCTAACAAAGAAACCAAAATGACTCCCCATTCCAAAGGGCCAGACCCGTTCATCTGGTTCAGTTTGCATGTTTTCTAAGCTTTGGTGCACTCTATAAAGCCTCAACCTCAGCGCTAGTTCTGACATTTTGAATTGAAAAAGCTTCCTGGATGGGAAGCAAAACATGTTAAAACTTGGAAACAAAGTCCAGTGAATTGCTTTTTTTTTTTTTTTTTTTTTTTGGAATGTGGATAGCTTGGTTACCATTCTGCCTGGGGAAACTACAGCTTCTCGGATCGGGCGGCCGGACCTGTGACTAACCCTAACCCTCTGATTGGGCCTGCACACTCAACAGATGGCACGGTTTAAATTATTTCTTCTCTGAGGCCATTAGATAAAAAACTACTATTCAACATTTACATAAGAAAATCTTAAATCCTTCTAATTCTTCAAATTACTGTATTTCCTTTTATTCACAGGACAACCCGTTACTATGACCAGTTCAGGGCCATAGCATGAAGAGACTGTGGGTCTGCTCCAGGGTTTTGTTTGAAGGAGGTCAGACTTCATCTTTGAATTCTCCTTCCATGGGATCTGTTTAAAAAAATGTAAGGATGTAAAACCTGGGAATTCAGAGTTTTACCATTCTTTTTTCCTCTCTTTGCAGTCCTTGTTTACATTTATCTGTGAAATCAAACTGCTAAACCTAAACCTGTTTCTCCTGCCTCGTATTATGCTGCCAGTTTTTAACACATTAGGAGAGTCACTGACTGAGAGCGACAAAGCAGATCTCTTTATTCAATTTTTTTAATTTATTTTTTTATGTTTTTTTTTTTTATTATTTATTTATTTATTTATTTTTATTTTATTTTTTCTTATTTTTTTTTATTTATTTTTTATTTATTTTATTTTTTATTTTTTAAAATAAATAATAAAAAAAAACATCTCTTTATTCTAATTTCCTAATATCTTAGCTGCTGTCATCGTCCCTTCACATGAGTTAAAAACAATGAGAAAAACCCATACTAAGACAGGATACTGTCTTAAAAGCCTTTTGAAAGCAAAATTTCACAAATACTGATAAGAAGGACCACATTTTTATGAAGGGTGAAGGGGCCACAATACAATAAATAATTAGAATAGAATAGAAAATCCCTTTATTGTCTGACAATGGGGAAATTCTAGTGTTTACAGCAGCAAGAAGATTATAGAAAAAAATGTCACACAAATGTGGACCTTAGAAAAATGTATAAGAGTAATACAACAGTAAAGAGTTAAAAGATAAACAATAAAATCCTGTACTGTAAAGTGTTTTCAAAATTTAAATACTGTGCACTTGGAGAATGAATACCCAATATCCAGCTATGGACATTTTTACAGTAACGGATATTTGAAAATAGCAGCAAGATCAGAGATGTGCAAAATAACAGCCGCATGTTATTTAACTGGATAAGGTTAAAACAGTGCAAAATCAGCATGAATGTAACAGCTTATTAAGGTTGTTGGGAACAGTGGTGGTTATAAAGACTTACAGCTGCTGGGAGGAAGGATCTGTGATAACACTCCCTGGTGCATTTAGGGTGCAGTAGTCTGTCACTGAAGGAGCTCTCCAGTTCTGCAACAGCTTCATGCATGGGGTGGAAAACATTATCCAACAGAGATGTTATTTTATTTGAGATCCTTTTGTTTCCCACCTCCTGCACTGAGTCCAGAGTGCATCCAATCACAGAGCTGGCCTTCCTGATCAGCTCAACCAGCTGCTTTCTCTCAGCTACAGATAAGCCACTGCTCCAACAGACAGCTCCATAGAGGATGGCTGATGCCACAACAGAGTCATAGAAGGTCTTTAGTAGCGCCCCCTGCACTCCAAATGACCTCAGTCTCCTTAGCAGGAAGAGCCTGCTCTGGCCTTTCTTATACAGAGCCTCAGTGTTGTGAGTCCAGTTTGTTATTCAGATGAACACTTAGGTACTCATAAGAGTCCACTATCTCCATGTCCGTTCCCTGGATGTTCACCGCTGTCAGTGGGATGGATCTGCTTCTGCGAATGTCCACTACTGGCTCCTTGGTTTTCCCTGCAGGGAGCTAGTGGGGGACTTTTGCAGAAGCATAATTAATATTTATCAGATTAACAATTATCCCAATGTTTCATTAATTCATTCAAAATTTTATTAAAATACATTATTTATTTAATAAATATATATTAATATATTTTATCAAAGAAATGAATATAATTATTTCAGTATTTCATAAATTATTTTTTGTTCCTGCATTCAACCACACCATAAATTATTTCAAATAGTCACACATCCATCAAAGTCAAATAATTTAGTAAGTTGTAAACTAATTACACTCACTTAAAATAAAATGTAAATTTAACTGAGGCCCATATAATTAATTATATATTTATTGTGCAAATTCTGCATATACTTCTAGTTTTGATAAACTAATTGTGCATAAAAAACAAAAAATCATAAGATATTAAGACTATGTATTTCAGCCATTTATTTTTCCCCACACTTTTGCATTTGGCTTCTACTTTTATTTTTCGTTCTCTCACTTCACGTGATCATACTATTTAATGTGCATTCCAGACCTTTAAAAGAAGCATTCTGTTTTTGAATCATCATTCAAAGGGGGTTGGTGGGGTTCCCAATGAGCTGCTCATTTATAAAGTATGCATTGTAAAAACCTATATGATATATTTTGCCTCTCCTGTCTCTTCAGTCAAACTGCCATCCCTGCTTTGAACTCCTGCTCTATTTCAGCGCTTGTAAAAGTTGGAAGGCAGTGGATTTTGTTCCATTTTTGTTGGGAAGTACATATTTTGTGAATAGAAACATTAAAAAAGAAAAGGTTTCTTAACTGACCAACAATACAATCCACCAATTAAAAAAATTTTTAAATCAAAAGAAGTCTTTAAAAATAATTGCTGTTTTCTTAGATTGTATTATCAAAAAAATTGGAATCTTTTAGTTTCAAAATTGATGTCAGATTTTATATTTTAATTGCTTTTTTCGGTTGAGTTTCCTGAATTGTACTCATTTTAATGCAGGTCATTAAATAGATCACATTCGCTTTATTCAAACAAAAATTGATCAATAAGAATATTTAATGCAGATGAATAAAATGCTTCTTTGCTCTAAGCTTCAAATGAAAACCTTCCCCAAGAAGTGTTGAGAATGTGTTTTTAAAAACACAATTTAAAGGGATGAAATCAGTAGAAATATAAAGAAAAAATGAATAAAATAACTCTAGACAAGATCAAAGTTACTCTTAAAAACTTCTTCTGATTAAAAGGTTCCATTTCCTGATTGCATTTTTTTTTTATTTCAATTTAAATATGTTTTTTTTTTTTTTTGCTTGCGAGAAAAATGTAACAAAATTCACTCCTTATTGTAAATATAAGGGATAATTTAGGAAAGTATGATGTCACTGGAGTCATGAAGAGGGCTTTTATCTAAGCCCCCTTTTTTCAAATTTCTTTCCTCTCTTTTTTGTGGGAAATTTTGTAGCAACTCAAAAAGCAGCTCCGTGGCTCATCTTCCGACCAAAACAACCACTACAAGGTGCTTTCCACTTCACATCGGCTTTGCTCATCCATTTTTTAAAGGCCCTGAAATAAGCGGTTTGCCCCTTTCTATCATTTAAGCAGGACAGACAGAATTATAAATGAAAAGCTAGAAGTACTCATGGTTTCAATGCTCATGCAATTCAAATTAAAAGCTTTAAAGATAAAAAAGACAGAGGAAGTCACAGCGAAAGGAAGTGTTGTCTGTTTCAGGAGATCAAATGTAAGGACTGTGAGATTCCTATTCATGTTGCACACTCTTTTTGCTTTAATACATCATTTTATTCTTAGCAATTTATCAGATGGTCACTGAGGTGCAAACAACAGCACTGCTGTCATCTCCCATGTATTTCAGAAGTCAGGATTCAAAGTGAAGTATGCTATTATCCTAAATCTATGATATTCTGTTGCAGAAGGCTTGATTTCCTTTCTGTTTGGACACATTTAAATATGGTTTTGGGAACAACATTTTCTGAAACCTTTGGTTTTATCATGGCTGTCAGTTAGGATCCAGGTCCGAGCGGATCTTTTTCCTGCTGCAGTAATCTGTTTGTATTGAAAAAAGTGAGGCATGAACAATCTCTGGTTCACACTTAAAGTCCTGATTTATCTTAAATATTTAACTTTTCATCAAATCAAACTTTAATCATAGATCAACTTTATGAGATCCGTAGCCGCAGTTTGATAAATGCTGGCACTGACAGGTCCTGTCACAAATAATTTTTTAAAAAGCCGCTTAAATTCAAAATCAAAGGCTGCACAAAGCCTCGGTATCAATGCTCCTGGATCCATTGCTTCCCCCTTGCGGTTCACCTAATCTCCAACATAACAGAACAAGCAATTACTATTTTTCCATCTTCTGAAGCCACCAGCACTGTTTCTCTCTCTGGATACAATTGATGTCATACCCCAGTTCCCTGTTTTCACCTAAAACTAACTCATAGTTTCTCATTAAACCTTTAATATATTATCTGCCTCCTGTGAATGTTTTGTATGAGTGTTAACGCAATCTCTAAACACATGACAGAAAACTGGCCAAACAGACCCACCAGAAACTCTACCATGAGTCTACGTTATAGGTCTCATTGAAACAGACCAAAAATCTGAAACTACTAACCTCCCTATTTTAGTCTTCTAACTTCTCCAGAGGACGTTAGCAGTTCCCCAGCTTTCAGCAGGTTTCTCATTCCCTTCCCCTAACCTGAATAAGTTCTGCTATAGGATGGGTAATGTAAATGTGGAGGTTTACTCCTTCAGTGTAATTTGATTTTCCAGCATTGTCCTTACTTCTTCCAATATGATAACTCAATGATGTCAATAAGTTTCCTTAAAGACTTTAAGATGGGCTAATTACAGACATTTTGGATCCTCATAAGTTCATTGTGGAATTTCCGCGAATCTTTGCTACTGAGAATTCCCCTAAAAGTGTGTCATGTCATTTAGACAAGGCTTAAAACTTTCCTTTTTGATAAAACTTATAGTTAGAAGGTTATCCTAAGCTATATCTATAGTTATGCTGCTATAAGATTAGTCTGCTAGAGTGGGGACCCTTTTTTTCATCAGTCTTCTTCATTCTATCTCTATCGTCTCATTCTGCAGAATCTATTAGTTCAATCTCTAATGTTATGCTCTCTCTGATTTTTCTCATAGTTGCTTTGTCTCGTCTGTTCCTGTTTGGCTTTGACTCCATCCTGGAGAGAAATATCAGTAAATCGGTTGCCTAGGGCCCCAAGTTCCTGGGGACCCCATAAAACTCTGTATGGATAACACAATTATTCCTTATTTTTGCACATTAATTATGTTTCAGATAAAAATCCCTTTGCCAAAATGCCATCAGAACGAATTAATTTTGGTATCTGCCATGATGCTCTTTCTCTGCAAATATTAGCACCATTTATCTATACTCCCGTTACATTCCTATGATACTTTTTACGTTCTGGAATTTATATCAACTGTATGTTTGCTTGTTCATGTATAGCACCCTAAACTAAAACAGATTCTTCTTAGGTGTAAAAATCTACTTTGCATAAAAAGCTTTTTATGATTCTCACTACAGTCTTAAAGTTTGTGTGACTGCACATCCTGCTGTGTTTCAGTCAATGTTCTGGCAGAAATGTCCCACAGTGAAAGAGGTATAATAAGTAAGAAACCTCAAAAAGGATGTGTATATCATTTCAGAAGGGATATAACCACAAAGGTGTTAATTAAATACTTAATGTAGCCTTTTTTAACGCAAAGTTCTGCTTTATAGAACATAGTTGAAAACAGCTGTAATCAATGCATAAATAATTCTGGAGGCAGTAGAGCGAGATGCTTTTTGTAGGGTAGTAATCATTCGATGACAACCACTGATTGCGGAGGTTTTTAGATGAGGACTGCATACAATTTGAAATCACAGCTTTAATCGCAAAAAAGATTGTTTTTGAGATCTAGCTCTACAAAAGATTTCAAGTATTTTTTTTTTTTATAATTTCTGGTAGAATGAAGTAACGAAAATGAGATTAAAGTCACCATTGTGGTGAAAAAGTGACTCCATCTGGGGTTAGAAGCCGAGCCATTGTGCCACATGCGCATGTAACCAAATTAATGATTAGCTGTTAAGAATGTCGTCATGTTTGGCTCATTTAGCTGAATAAACTATTGACTTTATAGTGAAAAGGCTAAATTAGAGAGGTGCACGAGTTTGCCTCAGTGTTGTGACTCACGGGTTGAGCTATAATAGAAGGATGAATCTGACACAAAGTTCAGAAAAATAAGTTTAATTTAGATGAATGAAAAGAATGAAGGGATTTTTAATTGCCTAATTAAAGCGGTTCACATTTTTCACATTTCACGAACGGCTGTCTGCTGTGGAATTAATAATTGAGTCAATTTGAATATTGCGGAAAGTGGAGGTGGAAACAACTTCTAAAAGTGCCTCAAAATACAAAAAGAGAAGGCTCTGCAGATTATTGGTTATTCTGACACTGATTGTAACTCTACAGTTTAATAGCAACAAATTCAGTCAGCACACATCCAAAGTTAAATGACAACATGACTGGAACAAAGCTAGACATGTTGGGGGGGAGTAAAAATGTCTAGCAATTTGGTTTTAGCACACATTCATTTCACAAAACAGTAATGTGCATGTGTGAATTAGCATCCAACAACATTGCTTGCTCTTATGTCGATGATTACAGGCTGCTGCTTGTTTTATGCTCTATGTTGTCAAAAATTACTTCCACTTATCAGGCTTTGTGAGTTTTCAAACATTTGAACTTGCTCAGCTAATTCCAGATTTCAGCGAGCTGTGGGTGAAACAAACTTACCAGAGATGCAGATTCTTTTTTACCATAGAAGATGCCTTAATGTTACAATGGATTATTCTTTTGTCTGGTGGTTTCCAGCATTGTTGCATGACTTTTTACACGGTGGAGACACCCTAGGTTAAAGAAGCGCACATTGTAGGGCTGGAACATTTAAAACAAGTTTAAGACAGGGTTATATTGCAGTTAGAAAGTGTTTATCCCTCTAAAGATTCCTAAAGTTTGGGTTTTTTATTGTTGTTGCTCTTCACACATTTAATATGATATAATATATACCAAATAAATAAGTACTAAATAATATCAGGCATGATTTCAATAAGTGAAGAGATCATTTGCAGCAACTAAGCTTGATTACTTTCTGACCTGTAAAAACAAAAACACAAAAAATAATTAGAATGCAATCAAACACAAAATTCAATTCCAAATCATGATTTCATTTCCTTGAAGGACAAAAACTAGGTTGAATAAAGAATGGTAAAAACAAAATGTACTTTAAAAAAGCCTAAAAATAAAAAATCCAAAACACATTTACATATACTTCCAGTACACACCCCACCCACACATTGACATAATAATCCTGCCACAAGGGGTCCACAGTCTTATTGTGCTCCTGGTGCTGGTCCCAAGCCCAGATAAACAGAGAGGGTTAGGTCAAGAAGAGAATCCGGTTTAAATTATCAGGATAATGTTCATACAGGTGTAACATTTTAACAAATTGAGAGAAGGAGTGGTCTTAAATTTTAGTTTTATTTTTAATAATCTCTCAAAAAATAATTTTTGTGTAATAAATTACACAAAAGGCTTCATAACATTCCATGTATTAATTTTCCAGTATAAATGATTGGGTAGTTGTTAAGGAGTAAAGCTTAGTGCTGTATTGCAAAAAAGGCTTAGATCAGAAGACAATCTAGCTTTTGCTCAATTTTTTGAAGACATTTCCACACCTATCCAGTAGTCTTTGTCATTTCGGTCGGCTTGCACCAGTGCAATCAGTGATTGAAGTGCTGATGTATTTAAGCAGCATAGAGGTCCATCCTACTAGGATCATTTTGACCAAATAGCTATCCCTTGTCTTCTGGGTGGCTATTTGGTTTGGATCTGACTGATAATGTCATTAAGAGGAGTCTTATTGCTGTATAAAAGTTTGATCATCGTGTAATTTCGCACTTCATCCTCGACAATTCTATGACATTGGATTGCATTAAGGATCAGAGCATAACTTCTTGTTTTCACTAATGAATTTGAGGATTTTTTTTTTAGATAATGGACTTAAAGGTTGTTGGAACTTAATTGCAGTGTCTAGGGTCTTCCCAGGCAAAGATGCTATGGGTCATATGTCAGACAAGGAAAAGTTACCCCTTATGAGTTAACATTAAAAAAGACTCCAGAGTTATGCCTCAAGTTGGACTTCGTCAGCAAGCACCTAGTGGTCAGGTTTTTCCTAATAGGACTTGGCTTGGCCAAGGAGTGACTCGAGGGCCTATCCCATTGGGCCTAATGCCTTCAGGGAGAACCATGAGGGATTGGTGCTACTGTAAGAGGATTGGGCAGTCAAAGGCTGAGGCAACCTAATTCAAGATTGCTTAATGGATCTAGGAATGTGGAATGTCATCTCACTGGCGAGCAAAGAGCCAGAGCTTGTGCAAGAGGTGGCAGGATTCTGGTTAGAAATAGTTGCACTAACCTCCACACAAACCTGGACTCTTGTGCCCAGCTCCTCGAAGACATTTGAGACACTTCTACTCTGGAGTGGTCCATGGGGTTAGGCAGGGGGCCATAGAGGGTTTATTTGCGTACCCCTAAATATACAATACAACCTCGTATCCAATCTCGTACCCCACCAATTCCAGGGATTATTGAGAACAGCATACATGGATATGTTTCTAAATAATAATACTTAATATACATTGTTAACTGAAAGTTTTACATAAAAAAAAAATAAATTAAAACAGATATAAGAATAGGATTTATTAGAACTCTAAATAAATTAGGTGTTGGTTTGACAGGAACACCTAAATCTGAAATACATCTATGTTTCTGAGGTCACAGCAGTGCATTTCCAATCCTTGAGTCCAATCAGCAAACCGTTGTGCTTTCTTGTAACAGATCATTTCTGTTCTCATACAGAACAGCTGTGTCACATCAGGCTTTTTCTTTTCCTTACTTACTCCGAAGTGTTTGGACATGCTGGCAGTCCCATAAAATTGGTCAAACGAACAGTGGGAAGATATCCGAAAGTTAAAAGCACTGCCCTCTTTTTCCACGCTAAAAATGTCTCTGAAATATGAATAAATAATGCTTTTTTTACTGAAAGACTGGCTACCTGGATTGGCCTGTTTACATTCTGCAGAGTTGTCCATCTGAGTGAGCGGCTGCCTGCTGAGCACCCTGAGGTGTGAAGATGGATATCCTTATCCAATGATAAGGGAACAAACCTGCCACAGAGCAACACATCAGTGACAGCGACAAGGCACTGACTCAGCCATTGGAGGATCCATTAGCTGCCCCAGCTGTCAGTCTCCATTTAGAATAAAACAGCAATCAATACTGCCTCTATTCACCCTGCTGCACCTGCAAGGAAGGCTTAAAGTCTGCAAGAGCATAGTTAAAGGTGCTGAAATATTTAAAAACTTTCCTGTGTCCTATTTCTCTGTCCTCTTTAATTAATGACATTTGCTGCCATGAACACTTGTTTTATTAGCTTCCCTCCTCTTGAAACAAAAGCCATAAATGTTATTAGGCCAGCAGAACTCAAGCGGCATTCAAACTGCACTGAAAAGGAATTAACTGTGGTCTGACTGAGCGATAGATTAAATGCTGGATGTATAATCTGATTTTTTCAGACAAATTTTTGTACATATAGACGCAAACAATGGTTCTTTAACGACAGGAGTCAAAATTAATGTCTTAAATTAGGATGTAAACAGCCCCCTGAACTTCTTTCTTTTCTCCTTTAAAGGCATAGACATCATCAGACCTGCATTATGCCATAAGCCATGATATTAATTCTGGACATTGAGGTCCATACTAGTTTTCTTTGCAAGCTCTTTAGTCTGCTGAAACATGTGACAGGATCATGTAATCCCACCGATCATGTTTGTATAAAACCTGTGTTTCAAACCGAGCTCCTCTCTCTATGCCCTCCCTGCAGGGTTACATTGGGGAGATCTGTCAAATAGCAACACCTCCTGACTGCTCTAAAGTCAAGCGAACCTAATCTTAGACTCAGATTAGGCGTCATGAGGCGTCATGAAGCTTTTTGCCACATTGCCAAACTCTGTTGATATCTAATGATAATGTGTCATTGAATACTGACACCTGTTGGGCCTTGAAACTTCCTACATGCAGCCTATTTCATAGAGAAAACTGACAATGGTATGATGACCTAGTACAATAATATAATTTAAGTATTAGTATATTATATTGTACTATTTAATATCTTTGTTTAAATTGACAGTATTTTTGATATTTTCAGGTGCAGCCAATAAATAATGTCAATATGTATCCTAATGTGAAAATTTAAGTGAATACGTGAAGGAAGAAGCTTGTGGACTAGGATAAAAAAAAAAGACAAAACAATAACTACAGTAAAAATGGTAAAGTAAAAGTCAATTTGAATTTAATCTAAATTCAGACAACTTTAGTTATGAGTCAAACTGAGAGGACTAGGATGAGACAAAAGAAAATTAAAATAAATGTGAGATCAAAATGGCCCCACACGGCTAAAACCTTTATTTTGCCTTTAGGCTGCTCCATATATTTTTTTTATGAATTTGATAATTAACTGAAAAGGATCAAAAATTTTTACTGGCAGATACATTTTTCTCGTCAGAGTCACTTCAAAAAAGCTCCTTTATCAGTCATTTGACTTTCATGATGAAACAATGTGCTCATCAACACAGGGATTGTCTCTACGCTTGTGCCTATGAACTGGTGTAGCTGGACCCATCACTTTTACAAACAAACTTTCTAAAATCTTTTATAGGAATAACTTGGAGGTATCGGGGACTGGAAAAATATATCATGTGAGAGGACATAACTGGCCCCCAGCCTAAACATGCCAAACCCTAGTGATGGCAATTTGGAAGCCCCATAAACCAATGAACCAAGGGGGAGTGTTGATCTAGGGGTTAGACAAGTGCACTTGTGCTCTGAGAAGTTTGCAAGTACCTGGTTTGATCCTCACAGCCTGCACTCTGTGTTCCTGAGCAAGACCCTTAACCCCACACTGCTCCACTGGTGCCACACAATGGCAGCCAACTGCTTCCCAAGGGGATGGGTCAAATGCAGAGATACATTTCTCTAGTTTGAGATTAATAAAGTTCAGTTAATGTGACTATTTGACACAACTGGCTAAAGTTTGACACCATGCTTTATTCATTTGATACAGTTTGTAATGGTGACATTTGTTGGATGCTATGAAAACTATATTTTTCACAATATTTGTGCTGATTATCCCAATATAAGTAAATAATTTTGAAAAACAAAAGTCTGAACTGTGAAATTGTAATATTGGTCCTGTCACTATGTTTCCAAATCATAAGACGTTCCAGCTTCTTAGCCACAATTACATCTGCTTGGACAACTGCTAAGCATGCAAGACTTGCACCTGGGAATCTTACAACCGAGCCCTCTGTTGTTTACATTGTCATATAAAGATGTTTTTGCAAATTTTTCTAACTTATGCTGGCTTTCTGTGGTCTGGTAAGCATGATCCTTTCCACATGTAAAGTGAGAAATTACCAGTGGATTGTCTTCAATTGCTCCTGACTATATGATGAAATCAAACAATAATCGTCATTTGAAAAAATGACACAAGTTTAAATGGTGGTTTACTGAAAAAAAACATATGTCACAGAGTTATGTAGGCTACAAACACAACGGGGGAAAAGGTTTAATGACAGAGTACTACTACACAGAATCGTTACTCTGCTCTCCACAAATTTGAAAGTTCAAAGTTTATTCCATCTCAGCATCTTGGGTATTGTACCATTTTTCAACATTAGAACATGAATGGATGTTCATGTGCAATTTTGATTTTGGGCTTAGATTAATTGATAAATTGTTTAGATGAGTTTGCAGACTGTAATCTGTTGAAAGAACAACCAACTAGTCCAAAAACTAAGCAAAAGCTATACATAAAATATACACATAAATTGTTTATCTGTAAATTTATTATAAGCAGAACCTCTAAAGTTGTGTAGTTCTAGCTCCACCTGGTTAAAAAGGAAAACTCTTTCATTTAGCACAATTTGTTATTCGATGATTAATGGAAAAAATAATTAACAAATTGATCAACAAAACAATCCTTATTTGCAGGCTTACATCACACTGCCGCTGCCAGACGTATTGAAGTAAAAACAGGACAGATCAGATCACTTCACCTTCTTTCTTTGCTATCTAGTCCATTTCTGATGTGCCCCTTGTTGCTGCTTTCAGTTTTGGACAAGGGGATAACTGAAAAGCATTTTAAATTTTAAAATATTCTGTATTAGATTCAGTTACATCATGAGTTGCATAACCCTGCTGTTAAATGAATCACCCTTCTTCAATTGGCCCACTAGTGAGGAATTATAAATCTTTATTTAGTACCGCTCTTTGATGCTGTCTTAGAAAAGTAAAACATGCAATATTTAAAGTTGTTTTAGTTTAAATGAACAGAGTAGTGAGTATTATGTCAGTGTAGATAGCCTGCTGTTAATGGTTGCTCTGCTTTTGTCATGCTTTGGTGTTTTTGTTCTTGTAATCTTTCCAAGCACTTTCAATGTCCTCAGTTGCTCCCTTATTTCCGTAGCTCATTTCTCACCATCCATCATTCTTCATCTATTTCCACTCACTAATCACGCCCTCAACTGTATCTGCTCTTTAGGTTTCTGGGTCACACCGTCACCTCTCTTTGTCTTTTTTTGTGTAAAGCTAATCAGCGTTCATTCAGACCTTGCCGCCCTAATGTCTTTGTGTGAGTAATTTCCAACAATAAATTGTGACAGAAATAACAAGATGAAGACACAGAAATGGAAAATTCTAGCTGATATACTTCCTTTTTTGCATTAAAAAGTTCCACTGCTTGGTTAAGTGAATACAGAGGAAAAAAATTTCATGAGCCTACTCACTCACAAAAGTTTGATCATTTTCTACATATAAAAGTACAGTGAAACTTCATATAATCAGGTACATTTTAAAAGTCCATATTAAAAACTATGGATTCAGTGAAGCAAATTCAAATAAAAAGATTAATTACAAACTGATCACATTGTTGAATAAAATACAATGATATGGCATAAGTAACATTTACGTTTATGTGGACCCCCTTTTTTCTTTGATTGAGTGATATTAAAGGTGTAGTGTAGGATGTTCTTTTTCCAGGTGGATCATCAAAATAAGTGGTCCTAATAGTCAATCATTCTGGTGATATCCAGGGAATAAAGTAAAAAAAATCCTGAGCCTAAATTTTTTCGACACAGGCAAGAAAATCATATATATATATGATTTTCTTGCCTGTGTCAAAAAATTTATATGTATATATATATATATATATATATATATATATATATATATATATATGTGTGTGTGTGTGTGTGTGCGTGTGTGTGTGTGTGTGTTTTCCAGCCATGCCAGCAGGGTGTGGGGGCATGGGGTCAGAGATTGCATGGATGATTGAAGACTAAATATCACTTTTGAAAATCCCATACCAAAAACTGCCAGAAGATGGAAAATGTGCATCCATAACTAGTGTGAATAAGAGGTTGTGTTCGGCGAGGAAATCACAAACCCTTATTTTTAACTCGCATACACGCTGGTACATCAGCTGATGCCGTAGCTCCCGGCAAACGTGTAGTGTGCGGGCCCGCACAAACAGCAGCTTGATGACCAGGGTCTAATTCCTGTTTGCGTAGCACCTTTTTGCTGCTAGTTGCGTAAATAAGCTTCCTGGAGCACAGCGTGCCCGAGTTCATGAACTGTATTGTGCCCACTCCATGCAATTCCATTCTCTCTATCATCCTCCTCTCTAAACACAAAGTTCCTTTTATTTATTTTTTTTAACTTTTAACATGTCTCTCCGTTGAATGGAGCCGTAAATGGCGCAAGGTGACTTTCCCCCCAGCTCTGTACCACAATCTATCTGGCGACTTTAGCAAGAAACCAGAGGAAGTACATGCTTTCCTAAGACCTGCCTCCTTCTTTTTTGTCTAAGACTGTTAGTTTCAGAGCGCTCCTTTGCTACCTGCTTGCTATGAAATCCCCTTTGCGTTTGTCAGCAAACGTAAGATTCTTTTTTTTATTTATTTACCGTCAAATTATTTTCAAGTGATTTTTTTTACCCACGGGCAATCGCTGTGAGCCAAAATCCAGCCTGGGGCCAGAATACTTTAATCTCTGGATGTGTTTACATCAGGCCGTACTATGTGCTCGTCCTTAGTTATCTTTTTCCATGCAATGCCTACTTTTATTCGCTGAGCGATGGTTTCAGAAAGTTATTGAAGCTTGCCTTTCTCACCGCGGTTCTTAGAAAATGACCAAGGGTTATAAGAGAAAAACTGTCTACTAAGTGTACGAGAAGAAAAGAAAGGCGTCAGAAGAGAAAAACTAGATCAGAGTGTTTTGGGGAGATTCTTTCACACTATGGCGTTCACTGAAAACACAGGTCGGGCTTCCCACTGATGCCTCTGTTGTGAAGTTTTTACTCAACAGGTAAAATTTATCATGCTATTAGGAGAAATCCATTTCATATCACTGCTAGTAAAACCTATCTAACTCTATGTTGTAAATTTCCAGGGAAGATAAGCTTATTTATTTAGTAATTTCCATTGTTAGTAGATATAAGGTGGCCACATATCCTTATTTACCTTGCAAAGATGTCCAAATTTCCACTGCAGTGCACACACACACATGCAAGCATGTCAGGCATGATTTTTTAATGAACCAGTAGTCTTATTTGCGGGGAAATGTCTTATATATCAATTTGGGTGAGATGAGATCCATCCGAGCGACTGTCTTATCATTGCGTACCCGCAGATCGTTGAGGAGAAATGGTCTTGTCCATTCTCTTGCATGCAAAGGCGTTCCCTCTCTGGAGCTTGTACAGGGGTTGTGCATGTGCGTTTTTTGTGGAGACTGCAAATCTTTTTAAAAATTATTTGTGAAAATCATCCACTATACCTTAAATGATAACTACTAGAATCAGAATCAGAATCAAGTTTATTGCCAAGTAGGTTTGCACTTACAAGGAATTTGACTTGGTGTTGTTGGTGCAGACAAAAAACAAAACAAAATAGCAAAATAAGATAGAACTAAGATATCTAATATAAATAAAGCTGGTTACTACCAACCTCTGCCAAGGATAAATCATCTATTTCTGTAAAATTTTACTCCATCTACATCTTAAAAATGATAATATTTTGACAAGTTAGAATAATTTGTTAAGTTGCATCTTTTATGGAAATTATATATATTTACTGCATGCCCGTAATTCATTCTTATGGCATGTTTGCTGCCCTGATAGCTGTCCTAATTGGTCACTTCTCTTACCTGCAAAACCTTCCCCGCTCACTATATTTGTTCTTATCCACCTGCACCTTATGATTTTTATGCGGCTCAGCTCGGCCATCGGGATCAAATCATTGATTTTCTGTATGATGTTTGTTTATCAGTTTTAGTGTTTTCCAAGGTTCATGTTTTTGTTCTTGGACACCAGTAGTTGAAGAGTGGTTTAGTTTAAAGCTCCATAGTCCTGGCTCTTTTCCACTAAGCATGCCTTGTTACTGTTTTGGCTTAGTGGAGGGAGCCAGTTTAAAGTTCCACAGTTATCTTGGTATCATGTCATGTTTCTGCCTCTCAACGACTGGGCCTGCGTGTTCTCCATCCGAGCATGTTTCCTCACATGGAGCCCTGAACCTGCCTGTAAACTCTGTGGATTCCCAGAACCCTGGATCTCTCTGTTTGGGACTTCTGCCTCTTCACTGGGGCTGCTGCAGCATTGGGGACACTCTGGGCAGCTCGCGCCGCATGTCGTTGCCAGTCCATCGGTTGGATCCTGCCTCATTGGAGAGGATGGACGGAACAGTTAAACCAGGTAAGTGACTTACATTGATAATCATCTTCTTTCAGGTTATCTTGGTCACTTACCTGTGTATCCCCCTCAACCAGAGTGCCGGTGATGGGTGACACTCTGCCTCCCACCGCAGCCGCTGCAGATACACAGCTCCGCTTTCCGTTCTGCCGTTACCTGACATCTTATCCCTTACCAGTATGGTTATAACTGGGAAACTTCTGCTTATGAGACAGATAAATATTTCTGCCACGACTAACATTTACTTATTTTTTCAACCAGGCTTATACTGTAGTAGTTATTTCCCCCCGTCTGTCACTGCTACTGTAGATCATGTCCTTCTCCTCTCCATCTGAATCCACCTGTATTACTCCTCCCCCTGGTTTGCAACTGTGAACAAAAAAAATATGCAATTTTGCCATATATGCCTCTTATTTTCACACAGTCCCGCTAAAAGGCAAAGTTTGATCACCCAGGTAAGTGATGAGGGGAGGGACAAGTTGATGGGGCCATTCTTTAAACAAAATGATACCGTGCTTCATGTATCACAGTTGCATTTTACAGAATTTAGCATTAAATGTATTAATCCTTTGAAAAGTAGTAAAATGATACACTATTTGATATAGATGAATAGATTACATAATTAATGATGAATACATTATTGATTACAGAGTTGGAGATTGGGCATGCACTGTTCTGTTCCTTTGTTTCTGTTTTTCTGAATGTTGTGTGTCTGACTAGAGGTTAGTGAATGAAAACACTAGTTCAAGTAACCATGGAAATCTTACAACATTTTTCATTTTAAAATATTTTCACAATGTGACCAACTTAAAAAAAACCTGTGCTTGTTTTAATGTGCGGGATGCCTTAAGGGAAACAGGTGTAAATACTTTCTGTGAAGTGACTCTATCTCTACACTCTATACTCAAGGGCAGTTTTCATGCAACCTTTAGATGTTTCCATCGCCCTAAACACCTGAATCCACTAGTTAAACTACTTCACTATCAGTTTAGCTTTGCAGACTTCTGCTAATGAGTTCCTACTGGAGTCAGGTGTGTTGAAGCAGAGATGCATGGAAACACTGCCAGACACCGGCCCCCGAGGTTTGGAGTTTGACACCAGTGCTGTACACCTTCCAAAACCGAGAGAGCAGAAGAAAGGTGAACAAGAGGGAACTGGCATAGTGAAATGTTTGAGACCAGATTATTTGCTGTTTTGTCACAGATATTATGGCTCTATTGAGTTAGCTATCCTGTGTTTTCCTGTCTTTTTTTCCACAGTTTTGGTGTCATTCCCCACCAAAATCCCACTGGTTCCCTCAGGCAATCTGCTTCCCACCCACAACTGCCGCCTGGGCCTGGAGAGATTAGCAACCTGCTCTTTGTTCAATAAGCAGTACCGAACTTTTACAGTTTTTCAGCTCTTTTTCACATTCACCTTTTTGTACTCTGATGGTCGGGAGCGTTACTCATTATTACCGTTTCACATTGTGTCCTGTACTTTAAATTGACATTAATCTGACCAGTTAATAACCATCTACTGTGATTCTCTACGCCTCCCACTTGTATTTGGTTCCATATCAGCCACATCATTTCTTATTTAAGTGAATTGTTAATATTCACCACATTCCATTTGTGGAAAATCCATGTCCAGCAGTAAAAACTCTGCATTAGTTTCCCTTCATCCGTTCATATAATCAGGTGAGTAGTCCCTGTTTATATTATGGAGCCAGAAATGAAAGCTGGAACTAATTTCCAGTGTTGGGAAAGTTCTCTTTCTACGTGAACTAGTTCAAAGTTCAGTTCACACATTTTAAAATGAACTAGTTCAGTTCATAGTTCATAATTCAAAATTTTGAACTAAGTTCATAGTTCCAAAAAATGAACTAGTTCATAGTTCTTTTTTTTTCATATATTGCTCAATTACACCATAGCCTACTGTAGAACCACAGACAGCAATTATTTTATCAGTTGTAACTCTGTTGTAAACTGTGCGTCAGATTTAATCTTCATATCCAGTTTTGAATCCTTATCCAACCAGGGTTTAACTTTCGTTCAATGAACGCGTTCAGGCACAACACTGCTAATTTCTGTGTAATTTCTTTCCTTTTTGGACCTAATTTTACCTGTACCTTCACTGTTCATTGCTCTCATAGCTTCTTCTGCATAAAACATTTAAACTTATACACACCCCACCACATCTAAAGAGATCAAATTGCTAAATTCATTTAGGTTGTATAATAAACAAATTCTGGAAATATTTTCCTCCTGTTCTTCTTTTTTACTCTCTGTTTGGAGCCCTAGGTGTCCTAGGTAATCCTAGGATTAAAACAAAACCTTAAATGTTTCTCTTTTTAATCTTTGGTCAGCAATTTAAATCTCTTTAATATAATTATTATAAAACCTGTTAATGTTCATAAGTGTTTTGATAGCTGCTGGGGGTCCTATGTTAGGTTTATTTGTTAAAGGCACCTAAAAGGACAGATACATTGTAGTGCTGAGTCATGATCCACTGAAGCACTGTGGTTGATTCAACATGGATATTTTAGAGAAACCTTTATGATGAAGCCGTATTTCCTCTCCCTCCTTTTTTGTTGTTTTCTGTATAAATTCAGATCAATTTTAACTGGCTGAAGCAAGCCAGCTAAGCAGTTGATAAATTAGATACAGGATCCAAAAGCACATCCACTGGATATTCTCTGTTTGAAATCTAAGGACTTTAAGGATAGAGCAAAGCTAAGCAGAAAAACAATGTCACCTTAGTTACTAACCCTGTCTGCTACCCCTCACCCAAACACCAACCAAGCAACCTGACAAATAATATTTGTCTGACAGTGAACGAACCTCAGCTCCTACACTAGCATATGACAGTCAGGACAGTCAAAAGAAAAGGTCAATTACAGTTGTGTGACCAAGGACTCTCGATCATAGTTTGACCTTTTTAGCTTAATGTGACCGAAAAGCCTCTGGAGCCTCGTTCAAATGTCACATACTTCCTGACAGTTTTTGATTCCCCGGGCTTCAGAGTATTTACTGTGTTCCCTGTCTGTGCTGATTCACTGTTTAGAAGTCCAACAACGACAGAAACAGTTCTTTTTTATGCTGTTTGTCATTTTTTTCAGTTTTACATAACTGGGGAGTGGTGAACTAGTGGTTAGGGCATAGACCTTGGAATTCTGAGGTTCTGAGTTCGGGCCCCACACCAACAGACTGCCACTCCGGGTCCCTGAGCAAGACCCTTAACCCCACACTGCTCCCCGCACAATGGCCCTGCTACCCACATATTTCTACTTTCAAATGGTAAGTTGGACAGTATGAGTATAAAGGAAGATATTTTTGTCCTTTTAAATGATTTGGGAAAGCCCAATGATAATATCATGGCTTGGAAAAAAAAATCTCAATGTAATTCTGGTTGATGAACAATATATGAGTTTAGCAGAGGCACAGCTACTGAAAGGAAGCACCTTAAATGTTTTAATTCCTTGCAATGAAATCATGAAAAATGGGAAAATATCAGCCGAGATATCAAGAGAAAATCTCTTCCAACTTCAGGTGGAAGTTTCCATATACTCAGCATTAAGTATTTAAATAATTATGCAGTCTGATGAGCCTGCTTTGTATAATAAGCATTAAGTGGTTAATAAAGATACTTTTCATGAATCACACATTTCTGGATTCAAGTTGAATTTTTGTTTCTAACATTCTAATCCTTCTCACCATGCTCACATTTACTGTGAATGAAAAATCACAACAATTACCAGAAACAAAGGCTTAACAATATAGCTCTGTGTGTAAATAATCAACATAATGCAGTCCACTAAAAGAAATAATGAGCATTTTAATAATATTCTCATGTCATAAATATGACTGTATGCTGTTACTACTTGTTGCATGTTGCAGCAGCTGAGAATATATTACATTGAGCCAATTAGCAGCCTGTGTTGGAGCTGTGTGCAGACGGGCTAATTAAGCCATCTGACTAACATGTGACTCCTGTAAAAGTTGATGGACACCAGGCCCTGTGAAGTGGGCTTAACAAGACTAATACAGCATGACTTGAAAACGTTTTTAAAGGGATCCATGACTAGCTGAAAATTCAGTGAAATGACACCTTACTAATCCCAAAGGGAAATAAAAGTTTGAAGCAATTTTTCTTTTAGAAGGAGGTTTTTTTTTAACACGTTTGCCTTAATATGTTTTGATTTAATAGTGACTTGATAAATAACATTTGTGATATGTAAAAACTCGTAATTACTTCAAAAACTATATATCCTTTGTTATATTTTTCACCTATGGAGGTGCACATTTTTTCACCTGTGCAATGCCTGTTGGGTTGATGACACTGTTAGGTGATGTCACTACCCGATCCTTCCAGGAAGCACGATCCATACCAACAGCTCATCTGCACGACCAGATATACATCTGTGTCCATAAATAATGTAATAAGGGTGTTAAAACTATTTATTTCTATCCTTATGTCACTAAACAATGCTGTTACAAATATCTAAAACATTTTTTATGAATTTTTTTTAAGACAGTTTGATGCTTTTTTTTTTTTTACATTTTATCTGTTAAACTGCTTTTTGACATCATAATTGGACATGCTTATAATAGTCCGGCAAAGTTATTATCTGCATTTTGCTTCTTTTTTTTAGGCTACGCACTATATACCATAATGTTAAAAGTATATTGGACTTTTTTCACAATTTCTAGAAAAGAAACCATCCTCTCCACTTTCAAAAATGCACGTGCACAACCCCTGTACCTGCATCCGAGAGGGAACGTAAACACGTGCGCCAGCATGCACAAGCCAATTTGTCCTAATGCATGCTCTGTTTAAAAGTTATGCTTTGCATCACTCATAAAAGCTTACTTTTCAAGACTTGCACTTAGGACGGCCTTATTTAAACATATCACCAGAACAGGGGCGGATTTACCATTAGGCAAAACAAGGCAGTTCCCAATGGCCCAAAGTGTTATGATTTTATCAAGAGCTTGGACCCACATGCAGAGAAACCAATTCAGAGAGACCAGGGAAAAGGTTCTACAGATTTATTGAGGAGATAATGAAGAATCTAGTGTTGCTCTGAGCACTGCTCAACTGGAACTGGAAAGTGAAGGGAAGACACTGCGGTTAGTTCAGGCTCAGTGGGAAATTTGATTCTTGAACTTGAAGAGAAGAATTAGATTGCTGACTCAAGTTTCCAGAAAAGTGGTTGGCAGTGGCTTATTTAATTTTAAGCATCTTACTGTATTTTTACTGTAGTGTGTTTACATAAAAATAAATATTTCTATAAAGTTTATTGTTACAACTAATCCCTTCAAATATTTGTTCATTTTCAGGCCATTTATCTAGCAATAATTAACAACTTAAGTCATACCACAAACCTTTTAAAGAATTCAACTTTATATTATGGCATAAACTCAGTAATTTTTAGCTCTTTTAAGATTGCAAACATAAACCCAAGGTTACCTTAATGTGACATACAATCAAGATCAGATCTGCTTTAAAAAAAAAGGTATTCTTTTTACCCAGTCCATTCATTCTGATACACCTAAATAAAACCCTACACATTTAGTTACCTAGGTGTCTCCAAACCCCTCCAGTGTGCAATTTATGTGCTGTATAAACACAGATGTTCTGTATCTTATCTAATGGGTAGCATGGTTCATTAAAAAAAGATATCAAATAAGCGATTAGCACCATAAACCCTCAAGTAAAAGGTTTACAGAGGTCACAGCTCATGTAAGAACACTTTTACCCCTCAGTAAGAGATTTTTTAATGGGAGTGGAGTCCTCTGAGCTGGAAATGTAAGACAGGATGTCTAGCGAATTCCTCTGTAGGGTTTGTGTTCCTGGAAAATGTACAAATAATACTGCTTATAATAATGCATCTATGGCCTCTTTACCTGCAGGCATCCTTTAAATGTACGTGGCAATATTCGGTATTAAGGAGCAAGTGTAAAGAGACATAAAGCTAGTAAAATCATTAGAAAGTAACAGCCAGCTAGAACACATCTTTATTGAAACACCATGTTAAAACCCCCTGATAAATAAGCTGGTTTATCTAAGAAAGGGCTTCTGGTGTAAAACCTTGATCAACTTATATCTCTTAAATCAAACAGGAATAAGACTTTTATTGAGGATCCTTCAGGACTGCCTTCAGTATTGCCTGTAGTCCCACCCCCAGCAACTTAGGCCAAAATGATTCCAATAGAAATTGTGCTGCTACTGTATCGGCTAAAGACAAAGAGGTGGGAGAAGATGGGAGATTAGGAGGGGGTGAGAGAAAAAGAAGAGCAGGACTAAGACCAAGGAGAGGCTTCTGAATATAGTGAATTTTAATAAGTAGAGGCGACAGAACAATGGGAAAGAACAATATGGAGAGAGATGATCTACTGTGGTGACCCTTCTTATGGAAACTCCTTTGGGGATTTGTATTTACACATAAAACCATCTCTGTTACTGTTAGGAGAAACTGAATGCACTTCATTTAATGTAAATATGGTCATCATATCTTTGTTGTTCCTGCATACCGATTATTCAGACCTTTTTCCCCCCAGAAGTCACAGCCTTCCAGGGGAGAATCTAATTTAAAGGTTTTTCTTTTGACAGGAAATATATGCAACAAGGTCTTGAATGTTTACTGTTTACCATATCCACTGTCCCCTTCTGATGCAGATAAGCAACGGCTCTATTTTAAACTAGATAGGAATTCCTCCGTCTCTCTCTAAAGCTGAATGTAGCCAGCCGTTCACCTTTACCACTTCCGCACCCAGAGGAGATATGCTGGAGCTGTCTCCTCCGACAGGCCACAGTTTTTCTCTGGCAGACTAAGAGTCATGAGAGGCTGCACCAACAAGCTTGAAAAGTTTTTTTTTTTTTTCATAGTTCTGAAAAAATTACTTTGGGAATACATTTTCAGGCATTCACACATCCTCCAAGTCCAATAAATCCACTATGTACAGTATATTCTCAAACAACATTTCGTTGTATCCTGTACAATGAATGTATTGGAGTTGAAATGGAACAAAAATCTAGGTTAATTAAACATATAGATATTTGGATTTTAGAGTCATGGTTTGCTATTACTTTTGTTTTACTCTAAAGGAAAAATAATCAATACATAAAATTTCAGTCTGCAGAGATGTCTGGACCTTTTTCTTATCTTAGACCTGTACAACGACAAGAGGAAGTTCAAACCAAGAAGCTCAATACTGAAACTGAAAGAAAGACATTTAAAATAGCTGTATTCCTTTTACTTATCTGTGCATTATTGAAATAAAGGTGGCAAAAAGTTATTTCTGTTTATACAAAACTTTGTGAAGGTTGACTAGATAAAAAGCTTTTTTATTAGGGTAAGTAAAGGAAAATGCTGTAACTTTTGAAATTTCAGTCATTGAAAGATTAAAACGATTTCAAACCAAATCCCAAAAGAGCATAAAAAAAGCAAATCAAATGTCATTTTATACACACACACACACACACACACACATTGAATATATATATATATATATATATATATATATATATATATATATATTAGGGGTGGAACGGTTCACAAAATCCACGGTTCAGTTCGGTTCATGGTTTCGTGGTCACGGTTTTCGGTTCCGTTCGGTTCGGTATATGTTTATTGTTACACCGAAAAATAAAAAAATTCATAAAGATTATAAAAATTTATGAAAAATGTTTTTAAATTAAATTAATGAAAAAATCCCCCAAAATTAATGAATTGTAATTATTTTTAATGATTCGCGGAAACCCTGGATCATTTCCACATGTTTTGCTGCTTTGAATGTAATCATCTCGCGCATGCCCTCTATGATCTCCAAGGAACTCAGAGCAGAGCGGTCAGGAGCCACAGCGGAGGCTGTAGGCTTTGCTTTGTGCAGGCGGTCTGGAGCGCAGCGGGGCGGAGCGCTGATGGAGTATGTGGGATTTCGGGTTTAGCCTGACATGTTGTCATGTTGCTGTTAGCATAAACAAAACATGTTGCACAATGCTTGCACACTGTTGCACTTTTATCCACAACTTTCTTTCCGCCGTCATCGTAGGTCACTCTAAATGCAAAGTGGTCCCATACAGCAGACCTATAAAGTGCTGCTGGCGCGTCTGCCAACTCCTGTTCTTTCCCACTCACCATACCCACACAATTCTCCACAACAACTGATTTTTTTCTGCTACACCCGGCTACGCTGCTTCACTTCTTCTTCTTCTTCTTGTTTACTACTGGTGGTTGGCTTTGATCGCAGTACCGCCACCTTCTGCTCTGGAGTGTAAACGCTTCGCCTATGAGAAACCGAGACAGTCGATCCGAACGGTTCGGACGGTTTTTATAAACCGTTCCATCCCTAATATATATATATATATACTGTATATTAAACTCTGGGTATTGTCTGTAAGACTTTCCTGAAATATAAAGAGTCAAAACTAAAACTAAAATTTCCTTGTCATAGCATAAAGTATTATGTTTTTGAAAATGCTTTACTGGTACAATACTGTTTTTTTTTTTTTTTTTAATATAGATCTAACGTATAAAAAATGCTGTTCAATGCTGTTGGCATTGAAACTTTGAGCTTCCTGGCTGAAGAAGGACAAAGTATCGGTTCCTCGAAAAACCGGTTCTACCTAAGAGAGAGACTTAGTGTTTTACTGAAGGCCACTTCCTCTTTTTTAAAAGTGCTCTCAAAGCACTAGGCCTGTTTGCAAATAAAGACAAATTTCTGATTTTAAAAAATTGCTCTTTTTGTCCCCATGCAAGACAGGTTGTATCTTACTTGTGTAGGCAGATTGATTTGAAAAATTTAGTTTGATTTATTGTTAAAAGGGATTAATAATTTCCACTCCATTAGTAAGCCCTGGTAATTGATGAATGGCAGCATCACAAGAGATGAGAAGTTTCATTCACTTTCATTAAAATCTCATTACATGTCTCTCTGTAATAATTCAGTGCTGGCATACAGTCCCTGCTCAGGGATAATGTGAATTTGGAGGTTTTTCTTGACTCTGTTTCATTGGTTGCTGTTGTTTTAGGAGAAACCTGGCACAAAAGGGACCATTTTTATCATCAAACTAACTGAGGGATACTTTCGGAAATGTTTCTTTTTTCAAATTTGGATGCCCGTGCTTCTAAAAAAAAAAAAAAGAACTTCAAAAAGCAATAGAAGATGCACTAGATAACTTTAAAAAGTTAAAGAAAAAAAAAAAAGTTCATCTGCCTCTTCCCAACGGTCCCCAGAAAATGATCCCAGTTGTATTTTTACAGCTGGCATCGGGACAGTTTCCTGGTCAGAAATGACCAATAAGAGCCTGGAGGAATGCCTATGCAGTGTCAATCATACTGTGCATACACTGCTTACAGCCCTCCCCCACACAGCCCGTGCAATTGACAAGAGGTAGTAGGTGTGTGGCAGTTGTGCGTCAATGTGAAGCATATCTTTGATGTTTCAATCTTACCAGTTGCAGTGAAATGTGCCCTAACTGTTTATCTGTGATAACGGTAGCTCTGTTTACTAGCCTGTATGTTTATGGCTTTCTCTACTGTGTAACAAGAGCTGAGGACCAAAGGGCTGGTTATCCTCCTGCAGCAGTGTGTCGCAGTGAGCTTGTCACAGATATTTTTGATCTATGCCCAATATTAAACCGTGGTCTGTGCTATGTTATTCCATGCCACAATGCAAGAGAGACAATCATGAACTAGCTGTGGGTCTAGATACGGCCAAGGCGGTGAGGAAGTGGGGGCAAGTTTGTGCGATAACTGAGGTCACAGCTTTCCTTTCAGCACATTGGTCTCTGAGTCAGCTGACTGTGCAGATCGTGTTTGTTTCCCAATAAGAGCAAGGAGGAGATGAGCTTTAAAGTGTGGTTGTTAAACGTTTCATGCTAGGTTTGTGGTTTTCTCAGAACTCTCTTCTGCAGTTTTAAATATGTGTTGCTATTGACACCACATGTTTTTGTGTTTACCAACAGCTCCTTTTACTCCTTTTAAAAGCGCAGAATTACAGTCTGGAATAAGACAAGAGTAAATGGGTTTTAACAATGGCTTTTGGCATTGCCCCATATTCCCCTAAATTGCTGAAAATATGCTCTATTCAAAATAATTTCAATAATTGTAACTCTCTTACCTCCCATAACACTATCCCTTTAAACAGACCTGTGTAGTTTCAGCAGCTGACTGCAGTGATTTTCTAAAATTCTCCCATGCATGTGCACATCACAGGTGTAATTTCTACTTGATATATACCTATATACCTGTAGGATTTCTGAAACTCATGGTATGCTCCCTTAAGAACGTCAATTTAATGAGGGGAAGCTGAGCCCAACCATGGGAAGGACAAGAACTGAAGTGCACACTAAATCAAGGTAACTCTGAAAGTCCACACAAACTCTGAATTACAGCTGAATTACATAAGACACCTAATTTAGTTTCTTAATTTGGGACAGTTCTCTTTAAAGAGCAGTTATCAACCCTAATTATGGAGTTTGCCAATTTGCTGAGTTTATGATGCAGATTGTTCTGATTGGATTAGAACCTTCAGAATAAACACAGGTAGTCTAACATTACCAGAGCTGCGTTTTTAGGGTATTGTGTTCAACTGGTGTAAATTTAGACATTGCCAGAACATGCAAAAAGTTATTTGTATTAGCTCTGCATCTGGGGTAGAATCTTCTAGCAGCAGCCACTCAAACACCAGCTTCTTTGGCCAACTCTTCCGCTGTTTGGTGCTCTTCATCTTCATAAACACCTCTGATTTCTACATTCAGTTTTAACACACTCTGGTTCAAACTGAAAAACTTTAATGTTTGTCATTGCTGTTTTAGCTGGATGGAGCTAGCACTATAGGACCTAGAATTTGTTGTTTACTAAGAATTAATTGCAATGTAAACGACATGGCAGCAGCCATATTAAAACAGCTTCAGGTATGTTTTACTGTATTGCATTTAAAAGGAAAATGTATATCTTTCAAAGTATGCTGTTACAACTAATCGTGGATCCCTTAAATACACATCTGTGCATAATGTTGAACTGCCAAAGCTTCTTCTTCCAGAGATAGTTGTGCTTGACAATAAATGGATAATTTGGAGCTTTGAAAATGAGTGCCTGCTTAATAACATTTTTTATAAATCCTCAAGGGGTAGCTAGTATCTACTTATCTTTCTCATTGAACTATAACTCGAAGGGCGAAAACACTGATTTAAGGAAGACCCAATGTTAAAAAACACACAAAAAATGCCACTAAATCTTCTTTGAGTGTAATTTGTAGCTCTGCTGGGATACTTTCTGACTAATTCCTGACTATCTGCTGGGTATAGGTGAGCCATGAATACGGTCCAACAAAGAAAACCCCTGGGGCATGAAAAGCCCTAATTTCCCCACAGACTACAATTATTAAAGAGATAAATGTGGACAGGACACCTCGAACTCTAAACAAGGTCGTCTTTTATTCCTCGTTTATTTGTTTAATCTGGGAGTTTTGTGGTAATAAAGCCAGAAGGTTGCTGCTAAATGGTGCCATCCCATTATAATGTCAGGGGTTGATAAAAAAAAAAAAAAAAGCTGATAAAAAAATTTGGTGTATCAAGCATTTTTATTCAAGGAGCACTATCTTAAATCAATGTTTTTACATATCCCGATTTTGTTTCCTCACAACAATCAAATCTTAGCAAAGTTAAGAATTTACCATAATACTTCAGAGCTTAGTTTGGACACATTGCATTTTTGTGACAGTGCAGAGGACTCTGATAAACCTCCACATTTTGCTGCAATAGCCCCTCCGTATTGTTGTATATATTTTTTTTAAATGTCTCTCTCTGCTCTGCTGCTTTCTTTTCCACATTAAAATCAGTGGAAATTTGTTGGAATTCAGACAGAGTCCCTGGGGTTTGCCCTGATGTTCAATTTGTGGCCAGTCAAGTTGATAGACAAGGACGCAACATGCCAGGCTGCTAATGAATAACCGAGCTGCACTTAGCCACTCAAACAAAACCCACTTCTGCAGTGGAGAAGAAAAAAAAAATCACTTTTTTCTTTCATACACACACATCTCTTTTCTTTCTGGGTCCTTGATGTGCACCAACACAGTATATCTCCACACTCCCCATCTCTGTGACTCTCCCGTGCTTATGGTCTCAGCCTTATTTCTCCCCATGGAGTGGTGTAACTCCCTGCCATTTCCTCCCAATCTGTTTGGGAAGGATAGCTCTCTTTCTGTAGCAAGAATCACCAAAACCCTCAAACCTTCCCACAGCTGAGCAGGGCATATTTTAGTTTTTTATGAGGGGGTGGGGGGAAATAGGTTTGGCATTAGAGATTACATATTTGAAGACTAAGCTGTGCTTTCCAGAATTGATTTCAATGCCAGTATTGAAGCCTGATTACTGAATACTAGCAACATACATTCCTATAACTAAGAGCCTAAGAATGGCATTGCTATCACTACTATTTCATAAGGCAGTTTACTTCATCTATCAACTTAGCAGCAACATTTTTATTATTATAAAACTTAATCTTTCACTTCAATTTAATTCAATTCAGTTTATTTCTATAGCAGCAATCCACAAAATCATTTCAAGGCACTTTACAGTTCACCAGATCATACAATCAAATTGATTCAAAGTTGATTGCATCGACTCATTGACTCGAAGGCAATCCCTCACACTAAGCATGCTTGTAGCGACAGTGGAGAGGAAAAGCTCCCTTTTAACACTTAAGTAAACCCGACAACGTAACACTGCACCTACAGTTACATAGACTTGGTATGGTAAATTAACAAAGCCATGGGTTTTACTTACAAATGGAGAAAAAACAAAGTTTAATTCATATCGATCAATTGAATCTAGCTACAGAAAACCAGTAAACCAGAAAACCAGGCCTAGCTATACCAGCCAGTATAGCTAGGCCTGTAACATAGGCTTGCACCCTGCACTTGCCAGTGCTGTTCCAATTCCAATTAGTCTCTTCCTAGTTAGGTAAGATCCCTTGCCAACAAACTGGATGATATTCGACAGAGGATCACTTAACATAAGATGAATAGATGTGAAGTGATCGTCACAGACTTGGTAGTACAGTAACATTCCCAATGCTTCAGCAGAGCCTGAAGGCCATGCTTTGTTGTGAGCTGTCCGTATAACAGCTGTAGGAAAGATCAAAGGTGGAGGTTGGACACTACATTTAAATCTCCTCCTTCTGCATCCTTCTGCTTTACCAATTTAAAATATCTGAATGTGAGGTGTATGCCATTTAAACTGCTGTGATAACTCAGCTCTGCTATATAATACCCACCTACATACCACCAAAAGGTCATGCAAAGCTACACCTTTAGGAGTATTTCTGACCTGCAGATAAATTAAAGATGCTTTGACCAAAGTCCTAAAGTTTCTTATTGGAGACCAAAGTACATTAGCTTGTCTACTGAAACATTCCTAAAGCTACAAGGCTGCAGCAGATCAGATCTTGTTGGACATGATCCCTATCTACAACCTCTGATCTGCAGAACCAAACCCGTATTCAGAACCTGTCTCAACCTCGATAGCTGATCTGATTACTCACTTCATTCACCTGCATTTCCCTCCCTGCTTTCTAATTACCATTCATCTTATGACTTCATTCACCTGCTCCCTTTGCTATATTTACAGTTCAGCCCAGCTATCAGGGCCAGATAATTTTTCCTGTTACATTATGTGTTTGTGTTAGTTGTTCATGTTTGTTTGACCCTAGTTAATGTGCTTACTCTTGATTATCACCTGGCTCTTCTCTGCAAAGCCCTCTGGTTTTGGCTCGGAATACAGGGGAGGCCATTTTTAATTACTATAATCCTGGCTCCTAGGAGGAGTACAGTTTAAACTTCTGCATTTATCCTGGTATCATCTCTTGTCTCTGTTCCTCTCAACCAGTGACCCCACTTATCTCCATCTGAGCGAGTCTGTCTGAGCTCACTGCTGGACTCATTGGAACTCCGAAACTGCCTGAATGCTCTGTGGATTCCTGGAATCCTGGATCTATCTGTCCCTGTTTGGATCGGAACCCCAGACCAAGCTGCAGACTCCTGAACCTCTGACCGGTCCTGTACTGAACTGTTTCCGTGACCTGGATCGGTCTCCTTCCTGCTCACTGGGGTTGCTGCATCAGGGACGCTCTGACCACATTTAATTCAAATGTGGTCCTAAATCTGACTTTTGGAATGTGGCTCTAGCTGGAGCAAACTCTGTGGTCATCATCTCCTGCGATAACAACGTCTGAGCAAAGAATTAAAAAAAGCTCAACAAGCTAATAAAGAAAGCCAGCTCTGTTCAAGAAACTCATCTAGAACACCTGGAGCTAATTTCATAAAGAACTTATCATGAAAGGAAGAACGTTATGGACAATGTCAGCATCCTCTTCATCGGTCTGTTAAACAGCAACAGTGTCTTCAGTCAGAGGCTTCTCCAGATCTGGTGCAACACAGACAGCTACAGAGGATCCTTCCTGCCTACACCTATCAACACCTACAACACCTGGATAAAAAAAACAAACAAAAAAAATCATGAGTTTTTGCATCATGTAATTTCCCTTTGGTATTAATAAAATATTTTTGGCTCTTATTATCAGTATTATTGGGTTAGAATGTTAATTGAATTATCCTGTCCATCACATTTCACACAATTTTGCACGGTCAGCAGGAAAAGGTGGCAGTTAGCAAAACAGAGGGGAGTTAGAGCTCTTTAACAAAGTGAAATAAAACATTTTCAGGCCTAATAAAAGGCCTGATGGAAACCGTATGGGTATGCACAATATGGTTATATAATAAAATTTATTTTCCAAGCCCTTCAAATAGAAGGGCTTCAAATTGCTATAAAGGTTAGCAAACATGCTGGTTTTCTACAATGGATACACTAGACTGAATCAAGAAATTGTGAGAAGACATGATTATAATTTGAATAAAGCTGTTAACATCCTTGTTCCAGCGTTGCAGGCCATGTCTGTGCATCCAAAAAGCTTGTTGCGGTGAAATGATGGTCTTATCTACTTACAAGACAACAATAAAGAGTTTTCCTCCTTTATTCATGTGTTTACCACATGGCACCTGTTGACAACCTATGTATTTCTCAGTTTTACTGTCTGCGAGTTCCAACACACTTGATTGTATGCACATATATGTCTAATATAAGCAATATGTCTGCCAAATATTGTATTAGACATTTAACAAAAATATGACTAGGTAGAACATGATTTAGTCAATGATACATCTTAATGCCACAGCAGATTCTCTTTTACCATTAACTTTACTCATATACATTTCTGTGGTTTAATAAATAAAGGAATAAACTGTGAATATCTTGGTTATAGCCAATTTAGTCTGTAGGAGTAAAAGATTCATAGCTTGTTAATCATTTCATTTGAATATTCATTATATTTTAATGTTGAAGTAAATGTAAAACCTTGCACTTTGTGCTTTTTTACATCTTGACTAGGACATCATTTTAAAAGGATAATTAGATCTACACATTATTTAACATTAAAGGTATACTGGAGGATTTTTGCAAATTTTTGACAAGGCCCGCCCTCTCCACTTTTGGAATGCACATATACAACCCTGTACCCACTCCCGAGAGGAAACACCTATTAAACGCATGGGAGAGCGTGCACAAGCCAATTTCTCCTCGTGCACGCTCTGTTTGAAAGTTGTTGTTTGCATCGCTCATACAAGCTTGCATTCTAAAAGAACATTTCAAAATTTTCCACTATGTCAGACTCACCACCGGTAAGTGAAAATGGGGACGAGCATGTAAGACGGCCTTATGTACACACATATCACCAGAATGATTGACAGGACCACTTATTTTGATGATCCATGTGGGAAAAGAATGAATGCACATATTTTTTTGTTTAAACAGAAGATTTCAGTAAATGTACCCAAAAAAGCAAAAATCGAATACATTACTTCAAAACGTTTGAGTTAGAAAAAAATTTGCCTCAAACTTTACAGTGGGGTGGATTTGAAAATATGTAGACCTAGTTATTATAAAGTGTTACCTGTTAGTTACACAGTTTTTATCTGCTTAGCAGATGTTTTCATGTGCACCTGCACCTTTTATGTATGGATTAATTCCCTTCTGCTCTGCCCAGTTTATTTTCAGATTTTTTCTTTTCTTAATTGGCCTGCTGTTTTCTTTCCTTCTTAATGATTTAATTTGCTCTGAGGATGGCATTCTTTTTAACTGCCTCACTTTAATCTCTTTGTCTTTTTGTTTTGTTTTTAGTAGTCTTATATGAGCCTGTATGCTTCCATATACATGTTCTCATTGCCACTGACTCACCTGAATTTCCGCACTGAGCGACAATAAAATATATTTTTATTCTTTTCACAAAATTAGAGGGAAAAGCCAAACATGAACCATTGCAAGACAGCCCGCTACAGCAGATCCTTCCTGTAAACATGTAGTCGTTAAAAAAAACAGAATGAGTTTCAACAACATTTAGTTAATAAACCTTTAATAAAGCTTCGGACATCTCGGCTTTCACGGATCTTGTGTGACGCTGCTAATTCTACCTTAATCAACCTTTCCAGAGAGAATGAAAAATAATGAAAGAGCTCTTTTTTGTCTTCACTGGTGTTTAGTGTTTGTCTCCAAACTGCTGAGCCAGCGCACATTTACGCAGTTATCCAGAACTCCAACAGCGCAGGATATGAGCGCAAGAACAACATGTCTTAAAGCTTAAACTTTTGTGCCATCAGTTGCCGAATTAATCAATGCAGTGGTTTATATCAGTGGAGCATGAATAAATAAATAGAAATCAATGAAAATAAGAAGAAAACGAGAAGAGAACACGAGGCTGCAACCAGTGCTGCACAGTGACGTTTCTGTGCTGCTCAGATTTAAACACTTCAAAGAGGAGTCAGCACCATGGACAGCGTTTCTCTCTCTTTCTCTGTTACCCCACCGCAGACACACACACACACACACACACACACACACACACACACACACACACACACACACACACACACACACACACACACACACACACAGAGGAAACTGGGCAGAGGCCAGCAAGTCATGACAAGAGTGAACCGAGAAGATGCATGGAGCTGACTGAATGAGGGGGATGTTAATAAGATAGAAGGTATCAGAGCAGATAAAAATGGGTGAAGCCATGAGATGTTGTTCAGGCTGCCATAACCTCTGCAAAACTACTGGTCTGCTCAGACAGAGGAACTCATATGACCCCGTTTTAAAATCAGATCTAGTTTTCCTTTTTCGAAGCAAGGCTTCATTTTGAGAGCTTTGCAAAAAATGCTCCTTTTTATATTTTTGATTTAATTCAAACTGTAGTCTGAGGTAATCCTATCTAAACCTTTTAGTCATCTCTTGAACCAGCTTTAGAACTCCAGGGGACAGATCTATCCAAGCTGTTGCAATCAGACCTTGGAATACATGGCCTTACTTCTCACCCAGTTTAGACTTGATACTTTAAAAATACATTTTTTTATTTAGGAATTGTTGTTTGTCTTATGTTCTCATGTTATGATTTTCATATTAAATCTTTATGATAAAATTGTATTGTGTTCTGTTTAAAATAGAATCT
>NW_015150622.1:792294-804144 GCF_000732505.1 Cyprinodon variegatus
AAAAGAAAAAACATCCAGGCGGAAAGCCGAGGCGTCACTTTCTGCAGAGCGACCTGAGTGAGCAGAGTTGAGGTGTCGGATAATCAGGTCTCCAGTCGTACTTCACCCTTATCTCTGTTAGCGATGGAGACCTGGGCTGGCTCCCGCATTTCTCCGGGTCTCTGGCTGATGATCGCCGCTTATGCCCTCCAACATGCCAGGGCGGAAATAAGTAGCGGATCTTGTCCGTCGCCTGTTCAACTTCGCCGGCAGGAGCTGCAGATGCAGCAGTGGGTGCGCTTCAAGCCTGCGGAGGAGATGCTGGGGGTCAGGGAACCCGGGGTTACTGATCAGGAATTCGGGGTTCTTGGTAGTTTTGGCCCTAATTTGAGTTTGGATCAAGTTAAAGCAGCCGCTTCTGAGTCTGAGGATGCTGCGCTCGGGAGAGCAAAGAGGAGCGCTCCAGACTTTAACGAGTTCAGCAACAGCGACTGGAGCGGCTGGACCGCGCAGCTGGAGAGCCAGAAATCCGGCAGGTCGGGATTCGGGTGGAACAGGGAGGATGGGAGAGGGAATACCCGGCAGGAGGAGCCCAGGCTCAGCAGCAGCACCTTCGCTCTTACTGGGGACTCTGCGCACAATCACGCCGTGGTCTACTGGACCGGACAAAACAGCAGCGTAAGTCCAGCTTATCTTTCACCCAGGCTGATGGGTTGATCTGTGTGGCCAAACTCCTCACACCACACACACTCTTGCTCCGCTCCTAACAGGTGCACCAGATGCGCGCTAACGCACGCTGCCAGACTTTCAGCAGCACTGCGACCTGTGCGCACCAAACCTCCCCGCCACTTCTCCTCTCCTTTTATTTTTCTCACTTTAACAATCGACTCAGCTGCTTTCCCCCCTATTTTCCTTCTGTGTGTGGCCTTAAAGGCGAGAGTAGGTTAAATATTTTATCTTGAAGTGCGGAAATATTCAGAGCAGATCTAAGATAAGCCAATACATGATTTATTCCTCCCCGGTGATGCCAGCTTTTCAATCCAAATTAAGTGACTGGGGACTGAGGGAGCTCTCAATTATTAAAAACGATTCAGAGAAACCCAGAAATCCATCATAATCTGAATGGATTCTCTTTAAATCTGGCACTTTATGATCTTGTCATAGGTATATGTTTTAAGCAAATGATTTCTCTCCATAGCAATCACACAGCTGGCTTTCTTTGAGACGCATATTTGGTAGTAAAAATATGTTTTCCTTAAGAAAACAATGAAATAAGGACGCCACCCCTTGTTGCATTACCACAGGCTTTCCAAAGGGGGTGTTTGGAGATTTGGTCCAAATCTTATCTGCATCATCACACAGATATGTGAGCCTTATTCAATCAACTTCATACAAGCAGAAATAATCTAGCTGCTTTATATGTACATAAGAAAGCAGCAATGCTCTGTTTCAGACTTGCATACCGGGTCTTGAAGGGCAGTAAAATAAGAGTGCAGGTCAAAGAGATTTTGTGCAGCATTATGTGGTTTTCTTCACTGGTCTCTGTGATACAGACCTCATCCAGACCCAATCAGATGAATATGCTGCACACACTGCTCAAACAAGCTTTTACAAAAGCAGTAAATCAGAATCATTTTCAGTTGGCTGCGTCTGCTCAATAGAACCCCATTGGGTCTTTTTTAACTAGCTTTATTCTTTCATTTTTTTGTGGTTGCTCTTTTAGACTTTATTCTGTTAAAATAAGAGGAAAATGGTGCACATTCAGTCTTGTCTGAGCTGATTATTGCATGGTTTGTGAACTTGTTTTTTAACCCGCAGTGAAGACCCAGGCGCTGTCTGTGTGTGTGTGTGTGTGTGTGGATGTATGTGTGTTTGGGACTGTGTGCTGGATGAAGAAGTCAGGGGGGTTATGGAAGTCTATTGCCCCTCAGGTTTGAATCCTTAATGCTTCTCTTGAAGATTTTTTGTTTAAGAGTCCAATCCTCTTATAATAAATTGGGACGGAATCATGATGTTCTAAAGAGAAGTGATCTGCTGCTGCTGATGGTTGTTCTAATGAATATTGAGGTAGAGATGAACCATTTAACCTAAACGTTTCTTGGAAAAAAGTATTCATATCCATTTTATTTGTTCACATATTGTCACATTCATCCACAAAGGGCAATGTATTTAAGGGAGTTATGTAACAGACTAATATAAAGTATTGTAATGGGAAGTGAAAGGATTTAGTTTTCCTGGAATCTGAAAACTGAGGTTATATTCAGCTCATGTCTCTTTGCCTGACCTCTTTTCACTGCAGAAACTGCTTCAAGGGGTTTGGGGAATGACTCTTACAACTTTATAAATCTACCTACTGAAGTTGAGCCAGTTTTTCTTCGCCTCATAGTTCGATCTTAAGCCGACTGGACGGAGAGCAGCTGTAAACATACTTTTTTGAACTTTCCCCAGGATTTTCTATTTTAATTTGGTCGGAACTTGGACTGGGCAATTAGACCGAACATTATGCTTAGATCTAAACCATTCCATGAACACTGACTATTGTTCAAGGTTACTGAAGAGGAACTTCTGAACCAATCTCAAGTTTTTGCAGGCTTGTTTTCTGAACCTTTACTGAAAAAAATATGGCATATAAGAATACGACTTGCTATGCTTGTTAAAAGGTGTTCATTTACTAAAAAATGCACTGGAAACGAAGAAGGTTCTGCTGACTTGGGACCAGTAAAAGCCAAACAGTTGATGGAGGGTCTGTGAAAAAAATAATGCAATTGTTTTTGCAATTTACTTAATCATATTTAGTTACTTTAACGCAATTGTTTCATGTTAGCAAGGTAGGAAATAAAACGATTCAGTTAAAGTAAGAAAATAGAATTAAATAAATGCCAAAAGCGGTTGCATTTTTTTTTCAGTGTTCGTATAAAATAATGATTATAATAATGATGATTACGGCTGCTCAGTGAAACAGTAGATAGAACTGCTGCCTTGCAGCAAGGAGGTTCTCGATTGGATTCCTGGCTCTGGGGTCTTTCTGCATGGAGTTTGCATGTTCTCCTTGAGCATGCGTGGGTTCTCTCCGGGTACTCCGGCTTCCTCCCACAGTCCAAAAACATGACTGTTAGGTTAATTGGCTTCTCTAAATTCTCCTTAGGTGTGAGTGTGAATGGTTGTTTGTCCTGTTTGTCTCTGTGTTGCCCTGCGATGGACTGGCGGCCTGTCCAGGGTGTACCCCGCCTCTCACCCATTGACAGCTGGAGACTGTCAATGGACTGTCAACCCCACTGATGATAAAGCATGTCAGATAATGGATGGATGTATAATGATGATTATAATAATGATAAATTAAAGTAATCTGAGATTTTGGAAGCTAAATCATAACATTGAGATTGAGGATTTAAATTTTAAAGTTGTCGACTTTTTCAAAACTATTTGCCACAAAGTTTCTTCTAACTTTATCAACAGATTTTAATATCAATATTCCAGGTGCCATCATTGCAAAGACTCCATAAAATATAACAGCAGCCTCCTTAATGGTGTTGAAGCTCTAGCCACGCCCTCTACCAACTCAACTAGTAAGCGAATGGGGTTTAGGGGTAAAAATTTGCAAGAACAAGTTCTTCTTCCAGATTGACGAGTCTGACCAGCGCCATCTCTCGGTTCTGAGTTCAACGTGTGGTTTTTAGACGTACAGTGTGAGCAGGTAGATCACATCAGAAGGTCGGGTCACACAGTGTGAGAACATGCACCGTGAGCGGTGAACTTTTAAATCCTCTGGTTTTGTCTTACAGTTTCAGTTGTAGCTTCGTGCAACGATTGAAAAAATCGTACAGTGTATGCCCGGCTTTAGAAGAATGTGACTCCACTCCATCACTGATATTTAATACTTAGGTGAAAACTTAAGGTAGGTGGTTTAGGTCAATTTTATTTAAAGGTAGAATAATGAAGGGGACTGATTAAAGTGAGCTGTACTTTTTAGATTTTTATTTTAAAGAAATAGTAATTTGTGGTGATCTGTGCATCAAGGTTTGTAGCTGTGACACAATATGAAACAGTTGTAGCCTGAATAGTCTTGCACTGTGCCATGGTTTAGGTTAGTAGCTAAGTGACAAGAAAACTTTATAGTATGTTTGGTTGGTTTAACCTTTACTGTCTGCGTTTTAAGTCAGATTTGATCTGAAGGAGAGAAAACACCATGAGCTATTTGGTCAGACGAAACCTCCTCAGGTGCCGTTTACTCCAGACGGAAGCAGCTGTTGCACAGCATGCCCTTGTCATTCGCTTCATGCTGTACATTCTCTGTGAGATCTACCAACATTGTACCAACCTTTCATTTCCAGTGTTTCACACATTGAGACCTGCCAAAGTCATGTATTATTGTTGTTTATCTACCATGTTCTAAAGTGATGTTAATTCAACCTTAAATAGACACAAACAACATGAAAAGAATCTAAGCCTTTTGCCTGCTTGTTTGTCTCAATTGAAAAATTCATGTTCTGCACAGCTAGCACATATGTGAATTTATCATCAACCCAAAAAAGTAGGATTTTTGAGCGGTTGCTGTTGTGAGACTTATATATAAGTTACAAAAGCAATACCAAAATGAGAGGTCATCAGAAATGACTTAGACATGCAAGTTTGTGTTTAAAAAGGTTGTTTTTTTTATAGCAAAAAGGTTAAAATCAGACAGCATGACTGAAGTAGGCAAAGTAGAATTTCAATGAGATATGAACCATGAGGAACAATGTCCTTTAGAGAGATAAGATCAAAGTAAAAAGGTTTGACCTTAAAGTCCAGCACAGGAAAAAAAACAAACAAACAAACAAAAAATGCCCATAAACCTCACAACATATCATCACACACACACTGCATTCTGTCAACCGCAGGGTGGGAAAGGTGAAGCTATGGACTGATTAAGTTGGTAATCAAGGCAACAAAGCATTCAGAAAAAGAGATCACATTATATGGTAGTGTTATGGCAACACATCGACTAGGAAGTTAAAGTCGAACACAAATAGATCTTTCAAAGAGACAACAACCCTCAACATATGAACTTGTGGTTAGAAAGTAGCTTCAGGACAGCAAAATCAGTGTTTTGGAGTGTCCATTATAAAGGTCATATGAGAAGTTGTGATTAACAAGGTGACCTATGGTGCTCAATCGATTACAGAGGTTTTGTCAGGAGGCAAAGGTCCTAATTTCAGCAAACTATTGTGGAAGGGAACCCTAAAGCTTTGACTCAAGGCATAGAGTTTGAAAGTAAAATCTTAAATATTGAGAAAATTGTAATTTTTTTCACTGTTCTTTGTTTTGGCATTTAGTGGTTATTGTATTATGGTTCCTGAATGTTGACGAGATTTATCCAGGTTAAAATTTGAGCCGACCCTGTGGCAAGCAAAAACTCTCTGATGAATCACTGCAACAGTCATGCACATGTTTTAAAGTGCTGACAAAATGCTAAAAACTGACACAAACTCGTAGAGGCATGCTCTCGAGGGCACAGGCCCCATTCCACTGACCTTTAGTCAACATGTCAATCCTCTGCACCATGCTCGACCATCTACCACTCCAGGCCTAAATGCCAAAAATATAAACGCAGCTGAATGCGAGCTGGCCGACTTGCAACCTTTTTGGTTGACTGACCACAACATAGAACATAAATTCACAACCTCTCCGGTCGAGAGAGTTCCCACTAGTCATGTTTCATCCGGACTGGTCAGCCGTGTCTTCTCTGCTACCTGTGAGATCGTGTGCGCTGCAGTGAGCTCCCAGGGGGCTTGTGGTTCCTCCTCTGAGGCATGAACACCAGACTAATGCACTCTCACTATCTCTCAGTGCCTGTCCAACTGACTGTCTTCACCCCCAGCGGTAGGCTTCATGCTGCCTGCTGTCAGTCCGGCCCTCGTGTCACCGCCCCAGGCTGCTTCAGGTTGAGCTGTAGCCCTAAACCCAGATCATGTAACAGTAGCCATGTTGAGACTGTCTGTCATTTATGATCCTGATGAACATAATTCGTATGAAGCGCCCCTGCAGCGAAGTGACAAAATCCTTCCGAAAGTATTTCTGAGGCAGTGTAGCCTCCCAGCCTTGGCAGTCATGAACGTAATGGCATTGTGAGTGACAACTTAAAGGCAAAAATGGATGGCAGTGTTATCCTCAAACATTCATCTGTTCTCTGGGAACCTTGAGATCACCTCTTGACAGCATATTGAAAACACGTCTCTCTTTCAGTCCTTTACAGCTGCCACAACTTCCCTTACGTCTCTGAATGTGTTTAATGTGCTCAGGTACATTCAGGTCTTGTTGTTTTCAATGCTTTAAGAAAATCAGCATGAAGCACAGCAGATACTTGCAAGACTCAAGAGGTCTTTTAAACGGGTAGAAGTCACACCGGAGCAGGTCATCCGTATCTGGCAGGTCATCAATAGAGCCGACTGTGTGTTTGAAATTCCTAAATCCCCCTTTTGAGCAGCAAAGGAACCCATGCAGACTCTCATGAGCAACATTTAAAGTCAAAAATGTCAAGCGGCAGAGACAGGCGGGCTGGTGTGAAACATTAAAAGCTCTTTTCTCTGCAGGTTATTGGATTCTTCAGAGCAGGTGTCGATGAATGATCTCATTTTGTGAAATGGAGGGGGAAAAAAAATCTGTAGTCTTGAAATTGTTTTGTTGAACACTCCCTTTTAGAGCTCATTTCACAGTTTTCCCTTTGAGAAAAAAATAAAAACTTAGAGACCTGAGATACAGATCCACATGTTGAAACCCTAAACAAGTTAGAGACATCTCCTGTTCTTACTTTCCATTAAACCGGCTTCGCTTTAGGACTGGCAGAGAGTAATACATTATGCAGCTTTCTTTTCTTTATTTCCCTGCTGCTGTAGTGGCTCTGTTTTGAAATAGGATTGCCTGCAATGTTTTTAGATAGGTTCCTGCTGAAATAACTTCTCAGCATCTCATAAAGTTCAGCAGCGACCTGCTAATGAGACTTTTTTTTCTTCCTTCAGCTGTGTTAAACACCTATTAGTTAAAGGACTGACTTTTGACACCTCTGTTCTAAAAACAATGTGGTAATGAAACCTCACCGGCCTCACCCCCCTAGGCTTTGTAAATATCTCAGTGCTGAGCTGAAAATTGTTCAGATTCCCTCTTTCTGCAGTTTGCAGGATCTCTAGTGAAGTGTATTTTTTAGGGCATCATTGAGTCCAAGGCAATACCTCCTTTTTTTTTTTTTTTACGATTTCTGATCCATGCTTTATCACTTAAAACCCTTAATTTTACAATAATTGCAAGAAAATTAGCTTTCTTTAACTAAAGTTGTCATTGAAAATTCTGACAAATGAAAAAAACTTTGAATGAGCTATAGCTATAAGATGAGTGAAGCCATCATTCGTGATACCAAAGGTATTTCCATAGAGACTCTAAATGTGTCTGATTGTATACATCTTTTTTTTTTCAAGAACATAAATTTAAGACTAATGCTACGTTCAGGAGCAGCAAAAACGCGTGTGCTGCTTCATCTTTGATGCTTGTACAAGTTTAGTACTGATGTGCGGCTGAAGCATCTTTGTGAAAAGTGAATCTGATGCGTGTTGGGTGGAGCTACCCTTTCCTTTCTTTGCCTGTTACAATGGCAGCTATATTTGCTGTGATCAGTGGGTAAAAAGTAGCTTAAATATGTTTTTAAGTGAGAAAGTCCACCTGAAAACTTAATCTGTGCAGTCAGTTAATCCAGATTACCGTCCTGCCTTCTAATATTATTTGTTTGTTGGAGCCGCTTAGACCCCCGTACACCGGAGGTGCTCTGTCACTGGGAATCCTGTTAGACAGCAGCCTCTGGCCCGGTCACCTCTTTGCGGTTTTACGCTACAGTTCACAGCAGCTGGAAATAGATGGCACCAGGATAATAATAGCGAACATGTTTTGCCGGCAGATTTCGGCATTTTAAGTTAATTTTGGCGTTAATAAACTCTTTCTGTGGATTAATCATAACTAGCTGCTTCTTCTGCCTCTGCTGCTTTTGGTGTGAACGTAGCATAAAGTTATACAAGCATCATCTATCAGATATGATATGCTTTGTGTTAAAAATTTAAAAGCTAAAAGTTAAAAGCTAACATATTTTGAGCTATTGTTTATAAGGTCATGAAAAAAACTTACTTTCAATAACGGTTTAAAGGATAGTATGATGCTAATGTTTATGTGTTATCTGGTCCAGCATATTCACTGCTAAAATATGAGTGATGGTTTCTTTCAAGCGAGTTCCCCTTGTGTCTGCTAGCTATTAGCTCCATTGCCCTAATGAGCTCAACTTATTAAACAGATGCTAAATCCTCTGCCATGTGGCTTTCTGCCTATTGTTATTCCACCAGGAACAATCACATAAAGTAAAAAAAAAAACAAAAAACATTTATCTAAATGGTTATTGATTCCTGGTATGGGAAACCATTTAATAAATTATAATTTTACCATATAATGTTTTTTTTTTTTTTGTTGTTGTTTTTTTTTTACTTCTATGATTTGAATTGCAAATTGGTTAGGACATATTAAAATTGTTCTTACTGTAAAAGCTAATTTGACCTCATTCCAAAAGCTTCAAGATAAACTTTTATCTTTGCATCATTTTATGTATAATGGTTATGTGGCATTTTCATTTACTTTGTTTGTACAAGGTAGACCATGAGTTTTAATTGAGTTTCACTTCAGAATTTTATTTGAAATATGTTTGATCTGGACTTAAATTTTGTTTTTGTTATATTTTGAAAGATGACATTTATTTATTCCATGCTGTATTTGTTCAGAGTTATCTGTGTCATGATTTTATCAAGAGCTCGGACCCACATGCAGAAAACCAATACAGAGAGACCAGGGGAAAGTTTACCAGGTTTATTGAGAAGATTGTGATGAATCCATTGTAGCTCTGAACACTGCTCAACCCGAACTGGAAAGTGAGGGGAAGACACTGTGGTTAGTTCAGGCTCAGTGGGAAATTTGATTCTCGAACTTGAAGAGTAGAAATAGATTGCAGACTCACGTTTCCAGAAAATGGTTGACTCTTTGACTCCAGTCGGTGTGGGGGTGTTTCAGTGTTTGTCTCATTTGATGGAGGGCGGACAGGGTTTACCTAGAATGCGGTTGTTTGTAGGTGAACGGAGAAGCTGACTGCCACTTAGATTTCCTGCGGTACTTGAACGGGTTGTTGTGGAGATAAATCCCCTGCTCAGAGAGAAGCCCCAGACATTCCCTGGGGAAACGGGATGATCAGAATCACACCCTTGAATCCTCAGCTCAGCTTGATTCTCAGAAGATCCTTCCAGGGGAGAGAAGGTCCGAAACACCCAGTTGCAGGATGACTTCCTGCCGAGAGGCAAAGACAAAACAACGAGGTTAAAACTCAGGTAGACAAAAACTCAGTTTGACTCAGCAAAACTTAGCTTGGCTAGAGTATCCAAAACTGGCAAACACTCTGGCATCGAAGTAGTGGCAGTCAGCAGCTTAAGAACACTCCGTTAACGAGGTAACCCTCTGCAGGTGTGTGAGGAGGCCAACCAGAACCAGGCGCCGCCTGGTGGAGGAAGGAAATCAAACACACAAAACACAAACCACACAGACAGGAGTCCTAACAATCTGCTTGACTGTGATGATTTCATCTGTTGTCCTAACATACAGCCAGTTGGGTATCTGTTCACAGAATAAAACATAAAAGTGTGAAAGTTAACTCATTAAATATTAAATACAGGTCTTAACAGCACGTCTCAGGAAAAACATGGACCTTCTTTTAAAAAAAAAATTATAATTGAAATCCTGAAAAAACTGGCTGATATTTGAGTTTCAAAAAGCTACATTTTTAACTAAAAACATCAAACCTTATTTTGGTGAAGCTTGCATATCATTTTCGGATGACATCTGCAAAATTCCTGATTAAAAATTGCTATATTACGGCTTCTATGATTCAAAATAAAGTTTTAAAATTATTATAGGCAGGGATGTAGCTTTGTTGACGTTAAATTTCAGCTCAGTTGGTCATGATTTAACTGAATTTATAAAAAAAAAAATCGTCCATCGTTTTCCTGAAACTTATAACCTGGCAAGGTTTTTCCTAGAACTTGAGACCTGAGTTTTTTTTTTTTATTTCCTAATACCTCATATCTTTCTTTCTTGAGCCTTGAAAAATTTCTTAAATGGACCCTGTGCTCTAGTAGTAAAAATAAAAGCTAAATGACAAATTGAGTAGAGTGTAAAATTGGTGAAGCTTCTTTTATTCAGCACTAATATCCTTATTAGCTACCTTCTCAGATGCAAAATAACAATAACTTAACTATATTTTGTCTCATTTCAACTATGAATTGCATTGTATTCAATTAACTTATATTATAAACCAACACAAAGTTAGGAGTACATGTAAAAAATATGTTACATGGTTTCTAAAGTCTCTACAAACAAATAATATAAAAAGGTTCCTTTACTTTAATAACGTAAAATATAGTCTGGTTTTATAGGGTGCTCTCTAAAGTCACATACATTTAGTTATGTGTGTTTATTTGTGTCCATTGATTCCCAAAGTATGTTTCATGACCTTAGTTGGGCACCTTGACCAACTATTTTTTTTTTTTTAATGTAAAACTTCCTTTACTCTTAAAGCTTTGCCTGTAGTTTGCTCAAATATTAACTTGTTCATATCATTTGAAAATCTTCCTAACAACCTTCACATCCTTAGCAGTCTTATATGACACATTTGATTCATGCTACGTTCAGGACGCAAGCGCTGGCAGCAGCTAAAAAGCGACTGCTGCTTCATTTTTTATGCTTGTTCACATTAAGGTCCAACGTGCCTCAAGAGCAGCTTTGATGCTCCTGCAGTGCATCCAGTAAAGTGTATCCAGATGCATTGATGCTTTTGGTGCTCCTGTGTTCAATGGCAGAGAGCCGCCTTGCTATATTTGCTGTGATCAGTGGGTAAAAAGTTGTTTTAATATGTTTTTAAGTGAGAAAATCCACCTTAAAACACCATCTATGCAGTCAGTTAATCAGAATTATGATCCTGCCTTCAAATTTTTTAACAGATTCCTGTCTGGCAATGTGGCAATAAAAATAATTGTCTTGATACCAAAAATAGCCCAACAGATTTTGCCTTCAAAAGTGGTGCAGTACGGCTATCGCCATAGTGTTCTGCTTGATTTATTCATATAAACAGCTTTATTATAATTCATGCAGGGAGTATTACAGATTATACACTGCAATTTAGGTAGAACAGGAAAAAAAACAGGAAAAAGGAGAAAAGATGAAAGAAAGAGGAGATAAAAGGGAGAACATGATTAAAGATGTAAAAATAACAGCTCAACCAATAGATATAGTATAAGACATACAATAAAGTAACTATTGCTGAAGTATAAGTAGTAAGTAATAAGTAATCTGACATGTATACTGTGGTGGCTGAAGATCAAAATATGGGCTTTCTGTATGGAAGTGAATCTCTAAGTATCTGAAACCAAGAACTATTAGTTGTTTGTGAGGTTGCGCTTGTGCATGTATAGTTTATCCAAAAGAAAAAGCTGTTTAATGAAAGGTGGAAAACAGCAGGTGTGCCTGGTATTTAAAAAGGTCTTAAATGTAGTTCCAGTAAACTTTAGCACGCCATAGTCAGTCCAAACGACAAAATTGTAGCTAATAAAGATAATGAGTGGCTAGTAACTTCTGAAAACCACTAGACACAGTGGTTTGTGAGCAAAGAAGTTCATGTCAAGCTCTGGGTGTGGGTTTAATAGTAGAAAATAGGATTGTTGAATTGTTGTCATTGTGAAGAAGGTTTTTCTCAATACTTGCTTATTGTTTTCCTCTTTCCAAACAGGATGACTTTGTTTATATTTAGATCTCAAGGGGTTTAGA
>NW_015150622.1:804374-805694 GCF_000732505.1 Cyprinodon variegatus
CTGTTGCATTCACGAGCTGTTGTGAATTAATCACAGAAAGTAAAGCTGGATCTGGTATTACAGTTATGGTCAGCCTGGAGCTCCTTCTCCACCTACTGATCCCATGTAGTGTTGGTTTAAAAGCACACTTCATACAGCTGCACAGTGTAAATGACCTGTGAAGGATGTGTCATAAATTACACAATTTGGCAGCAGTTCAGCATGTGATTTTAGCCATGCAAAATGTAAAGTGAAACGGTTCTGTGTGGGATGAGGAGCATTTGCTAATTACATCATTTCTAAACTAAAACAAGACCACAAGCTTTCAACAACATCCAACCTCCATGGCTTCACTCACAAATATAAAGCTTTTTTTTTCTGTCAGAAGTTTACCAGGTCAGCGCAATTTTCAGTAATTTGTAACTCCCGCTAAAGGTCACCAAATGCACTTAACAGAGCCACCGTATGTTAAAACTCCTCTCGCTGCAGAAGAGCTACTACATTAAGAAAGCCATTGAGAAGGCCATCCAATCAGGGTGCATTGCACCTGCAACTGCATCACGGCATGGATCTCAGATCATATCAAGCTGCTAAAAGGCTTTCCAGCAACGTGTAAAGTAGAAACCCTGCCAGCCCGTCCCGAGGCTTTAAAAGGCTGCGTTCGCCAAACCTAATGGCCTCATTATGTTTCCTATATGATTGCTGCAGTGGCTGCCGGGGAGGCACCTCGCTATGACTTCAGAGTGTTGAGTGTAATCACACGCTTGGCCACTGATCCTGGTTTGCAGTACAAGGGTGCTGATGTTATTTGTGTGAGAGAGAAGATGTGTGTGTGTCTGCGGTGCCACGGAAATCACAACCCTTCCAGGTTAGACTGGATTAGGATTCAATTGAAAAAAGGATAGTAAAGTTTTTTTCCCTCATTTCTGTAAGTATTACGATTGTTTCTTCCTTTTGCTTTTCAGAAATACAAACAAGAAATGCGTGTTTGTTTGTTGACTTGGGAATTCATTTGTTACTATGGGAGAATAGATAGCTCTATTACATGTGAGCAGTGGCGGTTCCAGACAGAATTTAAGAGGGGGCTTTCATGGGGACAAAGACAATAGACTAACAGGAAAGAAAAATGAAAAAACAGGGTTACCAGAACTTGTCTTTTGTATATAAAATAATGGTCAAAGCCAAGGTCGGTGAAAACTGTGATCCTATTTTATGACTGAAGCCTAAAGCTAATGGCAATTTCTTATAATAATTGAACTCTATTGATCCCACATTGGAGAAATTTACCTGCAATTCACCCATATCCTTGGGGACCAGTGTGGGGTTAACGGTCTTGCTCAG
>NW_015150622.1:806632-807488 GCF_000732505.1 Cyprinodon variegatus
AAAAAAACGTTTCTACGATATGTCGTGATTTTCGGCTCCCTGTTATAATATCGATATTTCAGTTCCTAATATCGGTTAAAAAAACACAAAATATTTTACCAAAAAAACAATGAGGGAAAATGGCAGATTCCACTATAGAGCCCTTTTGCTGTGTGGAGCATCAAAAGGGCTCCACAAAAGCCACAAATGTCTTCTGATGAACATATACTGCACTCTCTTTTTTATCATAGTTTGATAGCTGGAAAAAAATATCGTCATAATATCATATCGTAGTATATCGAAGTATTGGGACATGTATTGTATTGCAACACCCATACTCACCCTTAATATGGAATTGGTCTGAGGGATTAATCAGTTATGGTCTCATCTATCATCATAAGAAATCGATTTAATATTAAACTGCGGAAATTTACCAGTCTGGTCCATCGCAGCGCAATGGACTGGTTACCAGTCCAGGGTGTACCCTGCTTTTCCCTCATGGACAGGTGAAGGGTCACCATGACAGGTGATGGGGCACCATGTCAGGTGATGGGTAATGATGTGAGGTGAAGGGTCACAATGTCAGGTGACGGGTCACTGTGTCAGGTGAGGGGTTACTGTGTCAGGTGATGGGTCATCATGTCAGGTGATGGGTCATTATGTGAGGTGAAGGGTCACTGTGTCAGGTGAGGGGTCACTGTGTCAGGTGATGGGTCATCATGTCAGGTGATGGGTCATTATGTGAGGTGAAGGGTCACTGTGTCAGGTAAGGGGTCACTGTGTCAGGTGAGGGGTCATCGTATCAATTGAGGGGTCACCATGTCAGGTGATGGGTCATGATGACAGGTGACGGGTCACAGTGTCAGGTGAGGGGTCA
>NW_015150622.1:807551-826950 GCF_000732505.1 Cyprinodon variegatus
CAGGTGAGGGGTCACTGTGTCAGGTGATGGGTCATGATGACAGGTGACGGGTCACAGTGTCAGGTGAGGGGTCACTGTGTCAGGTGATGGGTCATCTTATCAGGTGAGGGGTCACTGTGTCAGGTGAGGGGTCACTGTGTCAGGTGAGGGGTCATCATATCAGGTGATGGGTCATCGTATCAGGTGATGGGTCATCATGTCAGGTGATGGGTCATGATGTGAGGTGAAGGGTCACAATGTCAGGTGAGGGGTCATCATATCAGGTGATGTGTCATCGTATCAGGTGACAGGTCACCATGTCAGGTGATGGGTCATCATATCAGGTGACAGGTCACCATGTCAGGTGATGGGTCATCATATCAGGTGAGGGGTCATCATGTCAGGTGATGGGTCATCATATCAGGTGAGGGGTCATCATGTCAGGTGATGGGTCATCATATCAGGTGACGGGTAACAGTGACAGTTCTTTATGTTTTCATTTCATGTGAAACACATTTGTCTCATTTGACTCCAAAACTCCACATTTGAAAAAAAACAAAACAAAAAAAACATTAATTGCATCTTCATGGAAAAGGCCTTATTTACTGACCAGGATAGTGGCTCAGTTCTTTAAGTTCAGTTTGACCATTGATAGACTGACCTATGGAATACTGAGTTTTAAGATGTCCTCATCCAGAGGCACTCAGCATATTGACCTTTTCCATCTATTTATTTATTTATCTGTATTTTTCTTTTTTTTAAGCCAAGTAAGGAAGTTTGTAGCAATAATGTCCCCTGCCATTTTCCAGCTGCGGGGGAAGCCAGGCCGAGCGGCCAGGTGATGAGCGCATAATGATGTCAGACCACAGCAGATCCATAGACCGCACACTGTGCCTCCACATCCATCTGTGTCTTCCTCACTAAAAGCCCAGGTAAAAAAAAAGAGAGAAAAAGGTAGAAATACACACATACTCTCTTTAAGGACCACAACTCACTGGGTCGGATTAAATGTCTCCCTTTGTGGAGGAGGTCGTCATTGATGGAGACTAATGTTGACACATCACACCCCAGGACCTGCAGTCAATTAACACATTGTCTAATTAAAGTGATCTACCGGTTTATCTATGAGAGATTGAAAGTGGCTGTAAAATGAGTCCATGCTGCATTAATTTTACAATCAGCTCTGCTTCTTTATTTCCATTTGAATTTTAATGGTGATAACCTGCTTTAACTTCCCCTCCTATTATTGAGCAGGTGCTGAAAGCATCTATCACGAAAGGCAGAGGCAGATGATTCTGCTGATTTTTCATCACCTGTTTGAGTTTGGATTATTATTTCCTTGGTCTTTTTTTAGCATCTGAATCAAGACAGATTCTAAGTGTTTGTTTCTTTATCCTCTGTTAATCTCCCTATTTGTAACAGACATCGAATTTCCCCTGAAAATCATCAATGAATGAATATCTCCATTATTTTCTGGCTTGAAGTCTTTTCACGATTCCTCCAGATGAGCAAATCATTTCTATTCTTAGATGGTAATTGTCTTTTATAAACCCAGCTGCCATGCTGAGCTGCTTTTAAAAATTTCATAAAGTGATAGGAGTTGTTTGGCTTGCAGGGGAGGCGCTAATATTGGCCGCTCTCATCAGCACAAAGTGAATGGTCATGGATATCAATGACTTATTAATCCTCCAGGTATTTTTTTTTCTTTTAGACATCACCTGGCAGGGGGAAAAAAAAGTGAATTGTTCTCACCTTTTCTTAAACCTACTGAAGATGATTTCCTCAGCGGTTAAAATGGGCTCAAGGTCAAATAATGCAATATTTAAATTCCACTCAGGGTGCTTATTTTCTGTTCTGGCTTCTACTGAAATCTAGAAATGCTCCTTGACTATGTTTAAGATACCAGTCCTGGTTAAAGCTTAAGTATTTTTTTTTCTAGCTCATATTTTGGGGTGAAGCAGATTGGATTTTAGACAGAGAAGGAAACCAAATGTTGGAAACAGTTACAGGGTTGGCAATGATTTGCTCTGGTCTGTTGAAGGAAAGAAGAAGCTGAGATGAATGATGAAGCTTGCTACTGCTCCAATGTTGATCATAGCTGAAATATTGACCAAAAATGTCAGATGTGTCGCTCTGTCTCTGGTTAGAATACATATTAATGTTATATAATTCACAAATCCAAACACTCTTTTTTTATTCATATTCTTTATTTTTTTTCTTTCTTTCGTTCCTTATTTATTTTATGTTATTATTTTTGTTTTTATTTAATCCAAACATTTCTTTTACAGTAGTAGCCATTCAAAATGTCCCCACTTTCCTTGATGGGTCCTTGGCTGGTCCCGTACAATTCGTAACATGGCGCCCCGTCACCTGTCATGGTGCCCCGTCATCTGACTATGAGGGAAAAGCGGGGTACACCCTGGACAGGTTACCAATCCATCGCAGACTGAAAAAATACTGAAATAAATGTCAATATTTCTTAAAAAAAGATAATTTTCTCTTGATTTGAGCAAATTAAACTATTTGCCAGTAAAATAAAAGCATTTCTGTTTAAAATAGGAAAAAAAATAAACTACATGACTTATTTAAGTGCATAATAGCCAAATATAATAATAAGTACTCCTTTTGGCAGTTTAAATACTCATTTTATGACATTTAAAATTTCTGCAGTTTAATATAAAATCGATTTCTTATGATGATAGAAGAGACCATAACTGATTAATTCCTCGGAACAATTAAATATTAGAGGTGAGTATTGGCATGGGTGTTGCAAAACGATCCTTGACTGGTCCCCTACAATTTATTTTTTAGACATCAATCTTTGTACTATAAATATTTTTTCTGTCATGATTTGTGGACATCAAGATCTAAAGAGAAGCGTCATATCCCGGTCAGACCCTGTAATTCAGTGAAACTGTGGAGTCAAATAAAAAAATATGCAACAGGGGGTCACTCCAGTGGCTGGAAGTTGGAGGGGATTTTGCTGGGAGTTGACACAAAAGCTGATGCATGCAGGCTGAACTTACTGACTGAAAGCCTTCGAAGAAGAATGTATGTCAGTCAGATGAGAAAGCAATTATGTATAAACAAGGAATCTCTCCAAACAGCTGCTATCAGCTTTTGGTTTCTGTTAGTTCCACCTTTCTTTAGTTTTCAGCAGTGGTGGGCGGTCAGGGCCTTCACTGCTGGCCTAAAATCATTCAGAAACACTAACCTACATTCTCACCTTAAAGATTCCTTTTATTCTTTCCAACTGTATTCATTTATTCCAAACAATCATTCTCTTAATTTCTGTGAGTTTCTCTTGGCTGTGCTGCTTCCATTAAATTTATATGTTTGCTATATTTTTTGTCCGATCAGATTTCAGCCTCTGTGTGTTGCTGTCAATCAAATCTGCCCAAAGCCTTTACAATCAGCAGTTCTTGCTGAGCTTACCTTAATATATTTGTGAGGAATGTTTTCTTCAACTAATCAGATTTCAGATTTGCTCCGCTGGGCCAGCTAGAGGGCCCGCCCTACCGTCAGCATTTTCTGTCCTCTGATTGGTCAGTTAAAGCAAATGTTTTATAGCCAAGTTAAGCTAGCGACAACCTACATTTTAGATCTTTTGCATTTAGTAGCTGATATTAAATTTATATACTTAGACTTCCTGCACAAAGACGGAAGGATGGATTTAGTTTATAAATCATCTGCATCTCTGTTGAGTGTTATGTTTTTTATTTCCATGCTTTATTCTCTGTTTTATCTGGTAATTAGATGCATATTGAATCTGAACGGCTCCTGATGATGTAAATATGGTGGAACTGTGGTTATAGAGTAGAGGTTTGCTGTTGGGTTAACTGGGCTTCTTGCTAATTGATCTCTGTATTCACCCTCACAGTAATCTTCCTCTCGGTTATATCTGCGCTTTTTACATTTCACATTTGAATACTATTGGACACTGAAGTGGTTTCTGTTATTAAAATGCAAAAGTGGCGATATTAAGAGACAGAAACAGAATTTACTGTTAAATAAGTGTAATTGACTGAATATTTTGTTTATTTTGCTCTACTTTTTACATTTACTGTAGCTCAATCTGACATCATCATGTCAGAAGAATTCAGACAAAGGAAAACAGGTTTAGTTTAGACCAACAAGAATGAGACATACTTTGTATTATATTTATTTTTATCTTGAGTTTCTTTCAGTTATCTTGCTTTAGTTTTAGGTGTCTTATTTTATTTTTTGTGGTTTAAGTTTGTCATTATTTTTTTATTTCAACTTAAATAAATGAATATTTGTTAATAATAATAAATTCATATTTAATATTTTTTAAACGTAAAGACCAAAACATGCCGATAAACACAGTATTTAATTCAATTTTTAAAGCATTTTAATACCTAACATTCATCACACGCTACAGAATTTCCTGCCTGATTTTACCCTCAGCAGCAGGTCTGGAAGAGCCTGCTGTGGTCTGCAAAAGCTGGGGACAGTCTGCAGGGCAAGTTGGCACAAAATCTGTTAGTGTGGAGGTGAAGAGTGGAGATAGCAAGTGTGAGGGGAACTGACCTGATCTGACCTGTGATGCAGTCAGACGAACATGCTTAAATTATTTTAGCCAAATCTGGATGTAGTCGGGTAGTAAGAGCTGCTCACTGACCCACTGCAAATGTCTATTGCCACTGGAAAAAAGAGATTCTTTTTATTAATTTATATTTACAGCTTCAGTTTTACACAGATTTACCAAAAATCTAAGCAAAACAAACAAAAAATGAAAGAATAAAGAAAGAAACAAATGACACACTGGGATAAAATAAAGCATAAAAACCCCACAAAAAGCACTTGATTTAAAAGACTAAAAATTGTTCATTTATAAGGGTGTTCTGATATAAACAAGCCACAAATGAGATTCAAGTCATTATTATAGAAAATAAGCTTCTTTTCCCTGCACCACTCAGCCTTCTACCTTTTCCCATTATTTAGATATGAGGCACATAAAAATAGAAAAATGGGTTAAATAATGAGTGCCAGATGGGCTTGTCTGTTGGTTACATGACAGATGGATGTTAATTGACTAGAAAGTTTATGCAGTATTAATGCAAAACACACAACTTAATAAATCCCAACTTGAATGCATTTGGTTCCGTTTATACTGCAACGGTTAGCAACACTTGTCTTTTTAAAGCCATTTCAATCAATTCATTTTAAAGTCATTTCAATCAATTCACATTAAACAGCCAGAGCTGATCAAGCTGCAGAGAGGTAACTAAAACCAACCTGGCCAATCTTCTTATTCCTGCCTTCTGTTGTTTTGCTCAGAATGGGTAGCACTCAGTGGACCTGGGTTAAGACATAGTGGAAGATTTTAATGAATGTTTTAAAAGACCCACCCTGTCCACTTTAAAAAAAAAAACCCTGTACCCGCTTCCAACAGGGAAGGCATATTGAACACGTGTGAGAGCACACTCTGATTTAAAGTTTCTGTTTGCATCGCTCATTCAGGCTTACTTTCCAAAAGAAGATTTGGAATTTTTCCACCTTGTCAGACTATAATGATGACCAGCACGTAGGACGGCCTTACATAAAGATATCACCACAACGATTGACAATTAGGAGGACCACTTATTTTGATGATTCACCTGGAAAAATAACATCCTCCACTATACCTTTAAGGCGTCCTGTTTGGACCTACGTATTTACAGCTAGTTTTCTCACCAGGGCTTCTTTTCACAAGCAGGGTTAGTTTTGGGGTAAAGTCCTGCATTCCCTGGCTTTTCCATTTTAGAAATCCTGATACCATTAACTTGAGTGAAATTATGGCAATAATAACTCCATGAAATGTGACAGGGATTACCCTCTCATCAATAAGTGAGAGGGTTCATGACAGGCTGTAGCAGGAACTTCCAAAAAATTTGATTTTACTGAGGTAAAAACTTACCAATAACCCACACCTTACCTTTACCCTAATCCTACACAGAAACAGTAGTATACATATTACCATACACTCCTAAAGCTAATTTTGTAGGCTAAACATCACTTTTTTTACGTAACACGCTGTCCGCGACCTGTATGGTTGACCAAGCGTCAATATGCTGGTAAAGATTCTCAGCCATACAGTTCATAGTCATATAGTAGCCCAACAGTGTTGGTCTACTCTATAAAGCCTTGAACTCAACGCTATTCCTTATATTTTGAATTGACCAAGCTTCCTGGATGGGAAGCAAAACGTCTTAAAACTTGGAAACAAAGTCCAGTGGATTGTTGTTTTTTTGTTGTTGTTTTTTTTAACTTTTTTGGAACAAACATCAATATGTGACGAATTGAGCTTGAGAAGATCTTGAATTTGTATCCAAAATTTCCCTAACTTTTGGGTTCCCACCCCATATCAAGTAGTTTATTTGTATATTCTTCAACTTCTACTTTTTATATGATTCTTAAAATAACAGTAATATTCGTTATATTTTTGTTGTGTTCTATTGTTTAGTGTGGCAGTATATAACCCTTGTAGGAAGTGACAGATGGATTCAATAGAAAACACTTTATGCACGGAGGACTAAGGCTGTTGTTTTCTGCTCCATGTCACTGTTTGTTGTCTGCAAACAAAGAAAATGTGATGACATTCATGTGCAATCCATGGACCTGCAAAACTTGTGTGCAACAGTAATGCTTATGGGAAATGGAAGGAAAACACGATTAAACCTCTACTGCTAGTAATAGATGCAACAGTTTAAGCATAACGACTAAGCATACAGGATGAATTCTAAGCTTGTGGTTATTTCCCTGACAAATAAAACCTCTGAATTGTGAACAGTCTGAAAACTCTTTGAAAACTTTTCTTGTTTTCCGGTGGGTCCTTTGTTTGCAGCATAATCATAAAAGCAGAAGAATAGAACTGCATCCAAAACCTGCTGTAAATGGATAGAATTATGCACAACCAAGCAATAATGAGAAAGGAAAAGCAGATGTCTCTTCTGCTTTACAAGAACCCTAACAGCTAAGTAACTTGTCTTGCTGGTGTAACAAATTCCTCCCCAAGTGGCCAAGCTTTAGAACGCCACATTCCTCCCCCCCATTCACTCAGTCTGTTTTTACATTTGACTCCCAGCAGCCGGAGTTAAGGTTGTACAAACCATAACTTTGAATAATGAGCTGTAACATACAAGCGACTGAATAAATAGTCCAAGTTGGACACTTTTTATGTGCTCTGGCTTGTAGCTCTGGTTCTGTCTAAGTCAGCTGGGCAGTGATTTTCTGCAGAAAGCAGCACATTAAAGCACTGGGGACAATTTTTTTTACTTGTTAATGTAGAACCTTATCTGCTTGTTTAGCAGTTATATTAAAACAGCGTTCCTAAATGTTTATTAGTGCTTTTTGCCCTTTGATCACATTTACTTTAGCATGTTTTCTGCTCGAGCTTCCTCTCTCTAATAATTCTCAGTAAAGGTTGCCTCGGTGCTGCCCCAGTCCTGTCATACAGAGACTGATAGTAGGCCTTTGTAATCATTTGGGCTGTGTATTATTCCAGGAGTGTTATGGACCAGGCTGCAATGAAAATAAGCCAGGTAACCACTTGGTGATTGAGAGACTGAGATGTTGCATTTTCTTTTGGTCTGGGGGCAACATAAACATACAGTATAAACACCATATTTGAGGTTGTCAATGAATATTATGTGCTAAAAATGCTAAAAGTGCAGCTAAACCAACCTACAATGGTAGAACAGCACATATACAGTTTCCAAGATCACTTTGCATTTGTTTTAACACGTTTTTCCATAAAGCAGGTTAGGAAAAGATCATGTAAAGAAAGAGGGTTGTTCACAAAACACTGAGTCAAATATCACTGCAAGGAAGGTGATGTGCCTCTCAACTCGACTTTGGGGAAATATTTAACAATGGTAGTCTAAAGAGAAGAATTATGTTAAAGTGTTGCTGCATCTCTTTAGAGTAACTAGGCAGGCAGACCATGGTTCTCCAGTTGGGACCAATTTATCGTTCTCACATTTATAACACTTTTCAAGAGGTCTTTGACATCTTTAGGAGCACTTACTTGATAACACATCTGTACAGTTTTCTTATTCCAGCTAGTTATTTCATTCTTTAAAGAGCTCAGACAGGCTTTTTTGGTAAAAAAATTAAATTAAATAAAAAATCAACATAATCCAATAAAAACCCCCTCCTAGAACGGAAGTACTAGTACTTGAATCCACTGTAAGGTAAGTATATTACGCTGCAGGGCTTTCCTGGGGCATCTAAAAGACTCCCAGATGGCAGAACACAAGAAATAGATGAGGTCAGCGTGTCAATCTGTCATGGTCAAAATACCTATTTACTGGGGTCTGTTGGACCAGGAAAACACCTTAATATTGACAGATCAGGGACGAACTATTATATAGGGATAGGACAATATGTTCCACCTGTTGATTGATGACAAGTTCTAAGCTTTCCTGAAAAAAATAAAATAAAAAATGCTTTAACTTGTGGGAAGTAGGTACTGACTGATTGTCAAGAATCTTAGATTCCCAGGCCACTTCCAGAGCTGATCCAGTCTGACCAGCAGTCACTGTTTTGCGACTTCCTGCTAATGCCCCCCTCAGGAAACCTGCTCTTTGTTAAAAATTGACCTTAAAAAGCTGTAGGACTGCTTTGACAGGAGCAACTGGGAGATGGTTGAAGATTCATTCTATTGAAGTCTTCATAGACACTGGAACTGTGGAATAAAGCATTTAGGTCTGCAAAAAGCTTTGGATGACCAGGGAAGCCCAGCAGCCACTAAAGGAGAGAAATGTAGTAATGGTTTAATAATGGTTTTAAAGCACAGCCAAGGAAAACCTGCAATAAGGCAATAAGAAAGCCAAGTCAGACTATAGAAGGAAGATCTAGTATGATGTCAGTATTCTGCCAAAAGTTCACACTCCGACAAGCAGCTTTACTTCATACAGAACCCGATTAACTCTTCCTCACACACGTTTAACATGTTACATGTGCAATTAGAGTACAATGGGGCCCAAGTATGTCACACACGAGTGCTTGTTTCTTCTCTCCACGCATGTGGTTTGATTTGTGCGTATGATCGGTGCCTCCCTTTTCCTCACGCTTGGACCTGTCTTTGCTCTTTCCTGTCAACTTTTGTCACTTTAGAGGTCTTAGGCACTGGACAAAGCACCCTGCCTATGATTGGCAGCTTTTCAGGAAATCTCACATCTTGCATTGTGATGAGTTGGCAAAGTAACCAGGGTAAACTGTCTTACCGTTTCTATGTTATGTTTGAACTAGCAGGAACTATTGGGCTATTTAACCTCAATTTAACCTCCGGACTGGAGTTGTGACATGCAGCCCGGGCAACAGGCGGCTACGCTGTACCCCTTCTATTCATTTGGCTAGCTAATCTGAATCGTTTAATTCCATTTCGAGAGCGAGATCATCTGTGGTTCGTGCACTAGACGTCTTCCAGGCATGTGAGTAAAACTAGCTGGAGTTCAGCGGACAGGATGAATGAACGGTAGCCGGCGCCCGGATGACGTCATACACGTGCCGCTTTGTTTTTAAAAGATATAAATATATCCCTGGTGATAAATATATCACTGGGGGACAGTGATTCGCCTACATGTTCTGAATGCTGGCGTACCATAAATGATCAATTATGAACAGTTTATTTTGTGCCTTCAAGTCGTTGCCCATAGGAAGATGTTAATTGGATATAACCTAACGGAATATCTTCAGAATAGCTCCAAATGACACAAAACTCATATAGGTGAGTAAAACATGATGTAATAACGTAAAATCAAGGGCCCAATGTAAAAAGAAACGGCGTTCCCCTTTTAGTCTTTCGCAAACAAATGTACGTGTTTTTACTGTTAATACTGTTTGATTGACCGTATTTTAACCTGTAACTATTGTACTAACTGTTTTTGAACACTGATACAATATCACTACAAATCAATGCAAAACACTTTATTTTGTTTTGGATTGAGATAGCTAAGGGAATAATAAACACTGGAGTTTTAAAAAGTGCACTATTACATTTCAGCACTTAGGTTTTGGAAAAAAAGCACAGCACAATCAAACTTAATCATTTCCTTGTGATATAAAACAGTTCACTTAAAGAAGAAACTATACCCAGATTTTTGTATAAATTAGTATTGTGCCAATGTCATTTTTTGGCCCCGATACCTGGCTGTGCAGTATTTGCTGATACCGATACCATCTGTTTGAAATGAATGTGTGAGTGTGTATATATGAAGAACTGCATACTACTTGGATGTAAAATAATTGCCATCATGGCTTTGTCAAGCTGCTGCCTACCTTTGTGAAGCAGGAAAAATTCTAATACAAAGTCTATCTGGAATGGATGACAATAGTTTGGCTCTCAAAATGGTATCGGTGCCCTATTTGTTGGTACTCGCTGATACCGATACCACCATTTTAGTGCTGGATCGGGGCCCTGGCCAATACTGGTATTGGTATTGGTGCAAGACTAGTATAAATTAGTCTATGTTTATATTTTTAGAATTTAGGGAAAATGACAGATTGACAAATTGAAATTTCCTCCCTGCTTACGGGAGGGAAGGCATTTCTCAGACTGGCTGCTCTGAGTAGAGCTGTTGGTCCTCTGTACAAAGCAGTAAGTTAAACTGGTTTGGGTCTCTGATCAGAAAAACCTGTGTTCTCCTCTTTTGGAAGTCTCCTAACAGATCTACTTTCCACAGGAAGGTACAGTAACCCTGTTGCAGATCAGAGACTAAGTTTGAGGAGCTCTGTACTTTGTTTTCTAGCCTTGGAGAGGCTTTGGATTCCCTAGAATAAACAGAAGAAGAGTCTCATTGTCATTGGAGGACAGCATTTTTGGATATCGCTCCTGAAACACTTTGCCCTTTGACTTAATCTTTGATAAGTCAAACGCAGAAGCCTAATTAACTTTAGACTATTGCTATGCTTTTCTCTTATGATTTAAACAGATTTTTCTTTATTACAACACTGTGCAGTATAATAAGGTTTTCAAAAAAAGTTTGAACTTTAACTGGACCATTTCAGCAAATTCATTATTTTTTAGCAATTTATCGTAGATCTGCTGCTATGTTTTAAATGATCAAACAGATGGTCTAACATTTTAAAACAACATCTCTATTGGCTGCGTTTCCATGTTGGTCATTTGGTGGTCAGCTCTATATGAGATATAGCCTGGCTCACTGGAGTTGCTTTGTTTTTTCCGATGGTTTTCTCCCTCTAACAAGGTACAAATTACTCCCATTGTGTCACGCAGCATGCTTGCGATGGCAGCCATATGCCAAAGCCCTTTTAATTATTACACATTATCCCAGCCATGTCATATTGTAACAGCAGGAGCATTAGCTCCAGCATGACCTTTTCAACAGGACAAACTTATGAAAGCAGAAACAGGCTGAATCCTGTAAAATGCCAAAACCAGTGAAGTCAAATTTCTACATGGGTAAAAAAAAAAAATAAGCTGAACATGTCTGTCATGTCTGTTCGTATATGACTGTTTGTAGCTTATGCCCCGACCGCTGCTCTCATTTTAATGTCAAAAATGCTATCGTGTTATGTGTAAAAGTAAGTCAGTTGCATAAAACGTAATAAATTATAAATAATGTTCCATTTTCTTTGTGTGGTCGGCCGAGACTCTGGGCATATCAATTATGTTGAAAAGGGATTGATCTCATTTCACAGACTGTTCCAATTTTAAACATGTCAGAGTAAAGACATAATGGCATTTAAATGAGACAACTCAAATCGAAGCCCTATTTGTTGCAGACAGATAGCTGGGTAACAACTCTGTTTAATGAATCCAGTTCACTGACTTCTGACTCACCATTTCATTTGTTCTGCAGACGATGGTACGTATCAGTGCAGTGAGCTCCTTTCTTTAGAGAGAATCTGTGATCTGAAAACTAGATGTGAAAACAGTAACTGATGGCCTCATAAAGCAGAACACATACTTCTTCCTCTCAGCATTTATCATCAATACTCCAGTATTAATTTGGGGAATACAGATGAGAAAAGTGGAACTTGCATTTTGATAATTAACATTTTCAGAAACAGAGCCACGACTAAAGGCGGTGCTACATCATCCAGAACGGTAAGATGGATGATGGGAGTAGGTGTTGAGGGAAACAAGGGTTTCTCTGGTCCCCACTGAGAGGCTTCACTGAATTCCATCAAAGGTCATTATCACTTTGTGCTACTTAAACAGAAAATAAAACATTTTTTCACACTGCAGAGCAGTTTGAATAAATTATTACCCTTACAATCAAATCCCATGAATTTTATATGTGAAAATCACTTTTAAAACTGACATGTAGTAACTATAAGATCAACTAGTGTACCAGGAAATGCTTACATATGGATTAGGAACATTTTATGTTAAAAAGCAAATCTGATTCACATGTTTTTGTGTGCAATTTGAATGTTTTTCAGTGAAAATCATGTGAAATCTGTGGAACACATGTAAAATGATCAAATCAAATGAATCAAAATATAAAAGCATGTGTACAGTACATTTTGATTCTGAACGTGAATCATGTTTTCAATGTCATTCACATTCAATACGTATCTCAAGGTGAATCAAATGTGTTTCAATTAGGAAACATTTGAAAACATGTTTTTCACATAAAAAGGCTCCAAATATACACACATATACATGAACTTTTAGCCGCCATTCATAACTTCAATGGTAAACTTAAGACATGACTCTACCTAAACTTCAGCTGTGACTTAAGACATAAAAAAATTTTGTGACAAAGTAGATCAAAGTATTTATTTGTACTGGAAGCTATTCCGGATCAGAAAAAATAACTTAAAACATCCAAATGGTATTTATATTTGTGTATCATTTTTGACGGAAATTATAAATTAAACCGAATAACTGTGGGCAATTCCAGAAATCAATTTAGTTTTTCTTTACAGCGCCAACTCACATCGCATGTCCAATTACTGCACTTTATAGAGACAATTGACCCGGATCATAGTCTGATTGGTTCAAAGTTTTTTATTTAAAGAGAACCAATTGATTGCATCGACTCATAAAGATGCATCAGTGTTTACTTTCGAAACTCTTTGTTCCATTTCTGTAATTTTTATAATGTGCACTTAAAGTGCATCATAAGATCATAAGATAATACGTTTAGATAAAAACATACAACGGTATAACAATACACAATATAGAAACCACTAAAACCTCTGACTTTTTGACAGGTATAAAAAAATATTAATCAGAGCACAGTCTGAATAAAATCTTAAAATGTGATGCACATGTGAGAAATATGCAAGTTCCACATTGGATCAAAAGTTGAATGGAAAAGTGACCCACACGTGGAAGATGGGAATCACATATGAACACATCAATATTCACAGGATTTTTATTAAATATTGGTATAAACTCTTTATACTCTTAAACTTCTTTCTGCTTTTATTCCTTCACAACTACAAACTTTATATCTACATATTGTTTACTTTAATCTCATGTGATTGGCCAACACAAAGTAGCACATCAGTACAAAGGGAAAAGCAAATGATGGAAGGTGAATTTATCTTATCTATTAATATAAAATGTGTTCATTGCAGCTGTTTTCTTTAACCTCGCCACCTTCAGAAGTCACCTTGCAGTAAGTAGGGACGACTTGTTTGAAATTTAATCTCTGTATAAATCCAGCTGAAGGCCTCAGAGGTTTTCTAGAGAACATTAGTGAAGGAACAAAAAAAGACCAAGGACAGGCACAGCGGCGGTGCGGTGTTAAACGCAAGTCACATTTACGGAGGACTCAATCCCCATCATGGCTGCCATGGGTTTCCTGTCAGCTGCCTTCCTAACAAAGGCCCCTAGTGCTAAAAAAATCTTTTAAAAAAATACCAAGGTTGACAGCCTACAGGACAGGGAGAAAGCTTTGGAGAGCTTAAAAGCAGGTTTAGGTTTTAAAAGGATTTATCAAACTATGAACATCTAAGAGAGCTACGTTCAGTCCATCATCAGGACATTACAAGATTTAGCAAGACATGGACATCCACCTGCACTAATGGGGGGACGTTTTATTTCTAAAGGCGCTGCGGAGATCTTCAGCTCAAGCTGAAGAATCTGTCAACAGGAAACCATTTATCAGCATCAACCAACTAAATACCAGACAATTCAGTTAGAGGCTTGACAATAGTCTGCATATGGTAAAAAGCTTCACAAAGTCCTTAAAGCAGAACTAAGTAACACTTTTACATTATTAGATCCTCCTCTTAGTCTTTGTGATGGTAATCTAAATGTTTAAGAGGCGATTGAGGGGTCTGTAATCTCCCCCTTCTGGCTCACCTCAGAGACTGAAATATATCTCTATCTTACCACACCCTGTGCATATATATATATATATGCGTGAGCTGCAACACACTCAATTGATATTTAAAAAAAGAAATGTATATATGCTCCGAAGAGTAATTTAATTTAGGGACATGAACTTTAATGCACTCAAAAGATGAAATGCAATAATACACACAGAAAAGGAGGCAGTCACAGACAGAGAAAGAAAAACTTCCAAACTTTTAAAGTTTTATGAATAACAGTAGGCAGTAATTCTTTTTGCAACGATGAGATAGTCGACTTTAGCAAACTTCATTGTTAAGTTCCACTGATTTCATCATGTATGAAGTTCATTTAAAAATAAAAAATGTAAAAAAAATGTATAGATTAGATTAGAACTCTGCTAAAGAAAAGACTGAAAAGGACTTGAAATTTGAAGTTTTAGACTTGGGACTTGGGCTAAGATTTACAGTAGCAGCCATTCAAAATGGCCTATCCGCATCAACTTCACCCGAATAACAGCCCACTTCCCTACAACTCACAGTAGAATCCCCTCCAACTTCCAGCCACTGGAGTGACTCCCTCTTGCACATTCTGTTACCCTGACTCCACCCTTTTACTGAATGACAGTGTTTGACCAGGAGATGGGGCTTCTCTTTAGATCTTAATGTCCACAAATGATGACAGAAAGAGTATTTTCGTACAAAGATTGATGTTTAAAAATTAATTGTAGGCTACTACTGTACCTGTTTTGATTTGAGACTCAGCTCTTACTTGATAGGCTTCACTTTAGACTGAACTTGGGACTTGAGGGTAATGTCTTGAGACTAAAGACTTACAAAACCACACCTTGGTCCCACCTTTGTTATTTACTAAATGTCCTGTAGGGGGAGCATCACCAGAAATTTACTTAATGCTGCTCCAACTATATTAAATTAAAAAGATGAAGGCTTTAATTTGTACGTTAGATTCTCAACCATATTTCTTGGGGAAACACCTCTTTTCCTTATTGAAGAGCTATTTACTAGAATAATTTCTATGGATATTTAAGTCAGTCTACTGGATGCGCCTGCAGAGCGAACACTTGTCCACCACATTGCCTTGAACAGAGCACAATGCTGGGGTTTCCTGCAGACAGATTTGTGAGCACTCCTGAAACAAGTGCTCCCAGCAGCCAAACATTCAGCCTGCAGCGAGCGAGGCTAACTCATCCTGTCATTGTAGTGAACCCACATTTGCTGGCTGCCTTCCGGCTGCTCCTCAGGCAGTGCCTTTGCCTCTCACTAGAGGGAGTGGCTAGCCTTAAACAGCATGCAGAGTAACAAGAGGCATTGGACAAGAGAACAGTGGAGAGGAGAGCAGGAAGTTCTGGGATACTTTGGAAACAGGTCTTACTGTGGCTGAGTGGTTTTCTTGTAATGGTTAGATTAGAACACGTTCCCGTCCTTAACTGTAAATTGCCTACTAATCTATGTCTGAATCTATGTTAAAAGGGCTTTGAGTGGTTAGTATGATAAGGACAAAATCAGTCATTTTCAGGGGGGAAGTTGTGGAGGAGATCCAGAGTGGATGGATGCCTCTGGCCTAATCCTGCAGGGACATAAGTCACAGGTTTTGGCAGATAAAAAGAGTGATTAATGGAGTCAGAGATTATTCTGTGTCTGTGTGTGACGGAGTGTGGCAGAGGTAGTCAGACAGATGGATGCAAACATGACAGCAGTAGACAAATGTTGTAGAAATTTCACAACTGCCTGGAAGCCGTACAGTGCTGCATCCTCTGCAGAGTTTAATGATAAATACAATATTCAAGTGCACCCAAAAGTGATCCCCTACTTTCTTCTTCAGAGGTAGATCAGGCCCCGTGTTAATCATCACAATAAGGACATTAGGGTACAGTCAAATCTGAGCTTGGGGATCCCGCAGTCATGATTTGGCCTATGATTCCACTGCCATCCCGTCCTCAGAGAGAGGTGTGTCAGCTGTGTTGGTCAGTTTGCTCACTGGCCCAGTTAGTTTGTCTGAGGCAGGACACAGAACATCCACAGATGGCTTTAAATTTCAGGATGGCTACTCACCCTAAGAGAATAGGTTAAAATAGTTTCTGTGAATCACCCATGGTGCCTTTACAGTCTAACAAAAGAACAAAGTTACATAAAAAAATAAAAAAGATGGGGGGCTTTGGGCCAGTTTGAGGAGAAGCCAAGTTAGGCCTCCTGGCTGATGCAGAGGAAATCTGGAGGATATATTCAGTCTGCAGGCAGAGCTAGATTAGCTGCTTTACCAACAGGATTCAAGTCCATAAGGGTCCATGTTGAATTCCTGACATAGTTTCTATCCACACTTACATATTATTTCATAAGGAAAAAATGTATCTTAATCGTTTGGCTCTACTACCTTTTTTTTATTTTTTAATGAAATGGGATTCTAAAAAATCCATTGGCATTTGATGGATCATATAATAATACGTTTTATATCAACAGCAGGTGGTGTAGATTGGAAAAATATGTTCCTCTGAGAAATTCAAATTTGTTTTGTGATTTTCTTTAGAGCGGTCCTACTGTGCTATGTAAACATTATTAGTTACTTCTTTTTTTTCTCTGGTATACAGAATGACTGTGAATGGTTTTTCCACTGATATGCAATATATTAACTGGCATTTAGTGACATTTAGTTTAAAGTTATGAGAAATGCACAGAAACATTTCATGTATTCTATTCATAACAATGAGATTTTATTGGAAAAAAAAATATCTCGTGCAATTGGTTTTCATAAGTACCTTCAACACCTTTTGCAGTTTTATGTTTTGTTACATCTCTAACTAATCTTTCTAAAGCCCAATGTTGTTTGTTTATCATTTCTTCCTACTACAGAGTTAATTCATGATTTCAGATGTTGTTTCATCAGCATTATTGGTTTAAAATAACCAGTTCTGGTATTGTAGACTGCAAAGCTACCGACCTCAGCTGTAATTTACAGGATTATTAAAAAATGTGGGTGAAGTTTTCCCTAAACGTATAAATGGTACCTGATTTAAGCTGATTTGGGATAAAGGGATGGTAGTTGCTCAATTATTATTTTTTTAAGCTTTTGCAAATGCATTGCGCACTTTGTCCACAGGGTTGCTTGAAAACGTTTTTATTTCTAATTTATTCTTCACCATTTTTGCAGTGGTACCTAATGTTTCTGTTTCAGATAAACTCTATATCCTTACATTGAAATGTTGGTACTAATCCAACACACACAAACGTCCTACAGACTGATTGAAAACCCAGTCAGAGCATTAGAAATGTAACCAGCACCTGCATGGTCTTCCCCGGGTTGTGTTTAGGGAAGAGCACTTTGTGTGAATAGGAGTGTGGATCGCCATGCAGCAACACATGCTAATTCTGTCCAGTTTATAGTCTCATTTTTTTTGTCTAATTTGACCAGACAGTTTAAAATATAACTTAATCTAGAAAACCATAAGAAAGAAACAGATCAAACGTTTATTCCAGCCAGCCTGCATATCTGAGATTTTCTGGTTGGTTCAATCTAACGAAGTTTTAATGTTAAACATACATTGTCAGATATATTTAATATAAGTATTTAACTGTTTGAACCAAAGAAGATAAAATGCAATCAATAACAGTTAAAGGTCCAATATCAACAGCAGGCAGATAGATGATGAAACATTGCATTTGGTACTGCTGTACATTTGTTTGTTATACAACATTAGTTTTCTTCCAACCCAAAAAAAAAGACAGCGGCTGCTTTGCTTCAATGCACAGCCTATCCCCGTGTGAGTGCGGCCAATTCTGCATGATAGAAGCCATTTAGAAGAAAGTCAAACAGCAATTCACTTTGGAAAAAGTAAGCTATAATGATGCCAACATGCTTAGTTGCTAACAGTTAGCCCCTAAGGATGTTAGCCACTGTCGTCTCATAGGAACACAGATCTGTCATGTCTTGTGTACCCTGACTTTGTTTTCTTTCTTCTGCTGATTGGCCTAAGGTACGTTCAAATAAATTATTTAAGCGTGTTGGAGTGTCTCTGCTCTGTCAACAAACCAGGACATTACAACAACCTCTTCCTCTTTTACTTCAAATTAAAAGTACCAAACAGCACAAATCCAGCTTATTGAACTCCTTTTCAAATCTGTTTAATAACAGATAGGACCTAATTTATTTAAATCATTTTACAGTATACTGTGATACATAATATGTTAACATCAACAAATTACTCAATACTTACTCCGGTGCTTTTTACCTGATAGATACTAAGAATAAACAAAGGTGTAAATTAATTTGTTATTTTACAAGGTTAACCATAAGATAAAGTAAAGATTGTCTGAACAGAGATGGAATGGTGGCTGGCTTCCAGTATGTTCCCCAGAAAGCATTTAGAATGACAGAGCCATGCCTCCCTTGCAGCTTAAGGAAGAAAGGTTGTCAACACAAGCTCAAAGGTCAAGGAAAGTTTGGTTACCAGCATCTCCCTGTTGACAGAATGATGGGCCCTGTGGGAGTTTAAGATTTTATATGAAAGGCATGACAGACATTGGACCCCGGAGGTAATATACAACAAGGTTTTTCATTCAAATGCAATTCAATTTCAAAAATACTTTATTGACCGAAAAGGAAATTAGGTGTTGATGTAACACATAGAGATTTTTTTTTTCAATGAGTTGTTGAAGATGCTGATAACTGTAGACAGGAAGGATCCTGCAGCTATGTTTAAAAAGGAAAACACAATACTATATTGTTACGGCCCTTGGCCTCTTAACCCCCAGATTCTATTTACTCCCTTAGTGCTCCGCCCGGCCCCGCCCCGCTCAAGTACGTCATGCACAGTACTTGTCTGTCATGTTAATAAATGAGAACTTTTCCACATCCACCAGTACTCCTTCTCACGTCTCCGTCCACGTACGTTTTCTCTATCCTTCACCATCAAAATACAGAGCCGAGCTATTTTTTGTCCGGCCAGCTCAAGATCCACAATTGCAATTGCACCAAACAGGAAAAAGAATGTGGAGGAGATCCGTTTTATGAAATTGAAATATAGTAACGATGGATTGGTAACTGCAAATTAGAGCATAATTTTATATATTCCCAAAAACCAAGACCGGATAATTAAATGATTGGATCCAAATTATTTGTACTTCAACA
>NW_015150622.1:827810-833645 GCF_000732505.1 Cyprinodon variegatus
TTGTTTCTATATGTGTTTTATATAAATGTCCCCAAATTTCAGTACAATATGTCATATAAGGCATCGTAAGTGAAAAGTACAGCAAATGAAGAAAGTTGTTATTCAAAAATCTCTAGTTTTTGTCAGAGTCTGCATCATTGCTGCCTTGGAACCAAAATGCAGGAACTAATATTATCTTAAAGTCGTAGGGAAGTCATATTGAAATGACTAATCATTCTGGCATAAACATGTATATAAATGTACTCTTTAGACAAGATTTTGAAAATTTCTATAAAAAAAAAAAATCCTGTCCTAAAATCTGTGATTTTTTTTTTGTTATCTTATGCAGGCAACTTACTGTAGTTATACATCAGCCTGAACACCTAAATTCGGCCAATATTAAATCAAAGGTCATCTGTCAAACAAATCTTTTCAGTCATAGCATCTTGATTCATATGTCGCAGCTAATATACGCAACGTTTGAAATAAGAAATAACAATAATTTCCTTTCCCATTGAGTTCCGTCCCAGTGTTCACAGGAATGGACGTCTGTGTCTTCAGCAGGCGTAGAGCTAACAGAACTGGCAGCTTTGCGAGGCAAGGGCTCAAACATGTACGGCTGTAAGCCTTCTACACCAAACCAAGCTTCTGCCGCCCTGGCGTCTTCTTCCACAACATCTTTGTCCCCGCTTTCCTCCACTAAATAAAAAATATATGATGGAGGAGACTCATCCACGACCTCTGATACAAAACTCTCCTCCTCTTGTATGTTTCCGCTGTCCATAGCGTTCCTTGACAGTGTCGTTTCTTAGTCACCAATTTAGTGCTACTCGGTCCCAACGGAATTTCCCATTGGAAACCTACTAGAACTGAGTTGCTAACTGGTTAGCACGAAGCTTCCGATAAACCGGCCACAACCAAACTTGCTGGAAAACCTTCTGCCTCAGCAATCCTGCCCTCTTGATAAACGACCAATCATATTTATTTTATTCACTCTTGTAAAGTCGGGCACCACTCTGGAAATTTTGGAAATGCAACCATTAGAACAGCCGTTTCCCAGCAAATTTAAAAAGTATATAAGTAAGAGCTACTTCTACAGCCACTAGAGCAGCACAATTCAAGTGAATTCTTGAATTAATTCTTAATTAATTCTTGAAAGGTAAAATATTTTTCAATGAACCAGTCCAGGTCAAGTAGAGTTAGTCAAATAAATCCAATTTCATTGGAATTTCTTTCTCTTTCGTCAATCTTTTCAGTGACTTAAATCAAAACCGAGTTTTAAAGCTGGATCGAACAAACATCAGCTTATAATAAAATTTCAATGTGTTTTTATAGCTGAACACATGCAAAAAAGGCACACATGCCTTTTCATATATTTTTGGAAAACAAAGGATCAAAGATTGTTATCAGCTTGATAACATACTGATTTTAACCATCTCAGGTTCTGTTTATGACTACGGAGGTGGGGGAGTGTCTGTTGGAAAGACTCTGAAAGCAGGATTCAGGAGAGTCTGGGGAGCGTTATTTTTTTCTCTGCTGCGTGGAGTCATCATAGAGTGGGTAAATCAGCGGTGTGGAAAGGGTTCTATCAGGGGGCACACAAAGAGTGTGCCAACATGCATCTGCATTTAGACCACATTACAGGCAGAACTAGAAGCACTCTGAAACAAGTGCAAAAGAAGATGTAGCAATTTATTACACTCGCTGCTGCTCGGTGTGATAATTCTGATGGGAACGTTGTGTGTTTGATGTTTTCCATGTCCTGGACATGAGAGGGAGTACATCTTTGCAGGAGAAGATACGCATGCACAAAAATGTGTAAAAGACCTCTGTGGCACTTTCAGTTTTTTTTTTTTTTTTTTCTCTTTTTCTGTGTGTGTGTTACACTCACATGAAGTGTGGGCGGTTTCACAATTTCTGAGTCTCTCCTCAGGCTCTGACGTGTAGGGAGGGGGGCTCGGACTGGAATGACTCAAAGAGCCGACTCCATATTTCTCTGTGTTCCCCATGGATCTCAAACTGTAGTGGGAAACTTTGGCCATGGCATAAGTTTGTTGTGCAGGCTTAAGTTTGACTGTCAATGCTCTGACTGTCTGAAAATCTTAGTGAGTCACAGATGATGTGAAAAAAAATCTGCTTTAGGGTGACAGAGGTTGGAATGCTGAATGTGTATGAATGTCTTTGGTCATTTAAACAGATGACGGGTGCTGAAAGTGCAGAAACTGTTTCTCCAATATACTTGATGCAAGCCATTTTGTTCTAAATTTTTCTTCATTCTCTCCCCCTCAAAATACATATACAGTGAGGAAATTAAGTATTTGAACACCCTGTCCATTGCCTATTATGTCCATTGTGAGAGATATAATCTAAGGAAAAAAAACTGAAATCTAAAGGTAGGATTTTTCTAAGATTGGTTGTATGATACAGCTGCGAATAAATATTTGACCTGTGTGAAATAGGTATTTGAACATTGAGAAAATCAATGTTAATATTTGGTACAGTAGCCTTTGTTTGCAATTACAGAGGTCAAATTTTTCCTGTAGTTTTTGGGATTTTGCCCTTCATCTCCACATAGATCTTCCCTACTGTAGATCAGTCATGAAAGATTCTCTATTGGATTTAGGTTTGGAGACTAACTAGGCCATTTCAGAACCTTGATATGCTTCTTCCAGAGCCATTCCTTAGTTCTCCTGGCTTTGTGCTTCGGGTCATTGTGATGCTGGAAGACCCAGACTCCACCCATCTTCAATGCTTTAACTGAGGGAAGGAGGTTGTTCCCCAAAATCTAGCAATGTATGGCCCCGGTCATTCACTACCTGATACAGTGCAGTCGCCCGGTAACATTTGCAGAAAAACAGCCCCAAAGCATGATGCCACCACCCCCATGCTTCACAGTAGGGATGGTGTTTCTTGGGATGTTACTCATTTTCGACGGTTAGTGGAATTATGACCAAAAAGTTCAATTTTAGGTCTCAACTGAACAAATTACTTTCTCCCATGACTCCTCTGGATCATCCAAATAGTCATTGGCAAACTTAAGATGGGCCCTGACATGTGCTGGTTTAAGCAGGGGAACCTTCCGTGGCATGCATGATATCAAACCATGGGTTCTTAGTGTATTACCAACAGTAACCTTGGAAACGGTGGTCCCAGCTCTTTTCAGGTCATTGACCAGCTCCTCCTGTGTAGTTCTGGTCTGATTTCTCACCTTTCTTAGGAACATAGAGACCCCAGAAGGTGAGATCTTGCATGGAGTCCCAGTCTGAGGGAGACTAAAACTAATGTTTAGCTTCTTCCATGTTCTAATGATTGTTCCAATACTGGACCTTTTTTCACTAAGCTTGTTAATATCCCCATAGCCCTTTCCAGCCTTGTGGAGGTGTATAAATTTGTCTTTAGTGTCTTTGGACAGCTCTTTGGTCTTGGCCATATTAGTAGTTGGATTCTTACTGATTGTATGGGGTGGACAGGTGTCGTCATGCAGCTAACAACCTCAAGCAGGTGCATCTAATTGAGGATAATAAATGGAGGTGAACATTTTGAAGTTAGACTAACGTCTTTGAGGGTCAGAATTCTAGCTGATAGACAGGTGTTCAAATTCTTATTTGCAGTAATACAAATAAATAGTTAAAAAAAAGTCATACATTGTGATTTCTGGGGGGGCATGGTTTGTGGAGTAATAATAACAGTGTCTGGAGAGTATCTGACTACCATTGAAAATGGGGATTGACATTAAGCCAAACAGAGAGGCTGTTCCAAAGCATTCGGGCCATATGTTATACAGCATGGTGACACTTTAATTTGAACTCCTAGCTGCTTTGACATTTACATAATAATAATCCTGATATTTTCAGCTACTTCTGCCCACATCACCACGCCCTGTAATATTTTTATTATTTTCTATATCACACTCCAGGGAGCTGTTAGACACTCTGCTGCACTGAAACCCAAGTTGACCCATATCCAACACTACCTATGTTATATATAACAGCATTTTCTGATGGGATTGAAAAGTCCTTGGATTAAAAATATTTATACTAGCTTAAAATTAAGTAATCCGATTATAAAGTTTTTTTTCACATACGGCATATTTTATTCATAGAAACACATTGTTGTTTCCCTTAGAAAAAGCTCACTAAAGGATACTGTTCTTCAATCTTAGTTGAAAGAAACCACAAAGAAACACCTAATGTGTTTTCTTTGTGTTTTCTTGAGTGCCAAATTCTTACAGCCATTGTGAAGTTATTGCACTCCCCACTCTAGGTCCAGGCTGACTCAAACTTGCTGGTGGTCTGTTTAACAGCGTAAAGAAAAAGAGGGAAAAATCTTTCTGCAAAGCTCTGTACTGCCTCCTTCTATATTTCTACTGCCCCCTCCTCCACCAAAAACAAGAAACCAGCACATGGAAGTCAGTTGTGAAAGCTGGTGCGCACTGGTGGTACTCACATACTGTAGTTCACAGATCAGAACTGGAAGTTAAAATTTCACATTAAATGATTGCAGTTGTGCAATTTAAAGGAGTAACTTAGGCCCATACGAGGTAACTATGCTAACATCAATCCCAATCAGGACGCAACTGACATTTGTACTATAAAAACTGGGCAGCTATGCTGAACATCCAGTCATTGCAAATCAGTTTGGATTTAGTAAGAAGAACACTGAAAAAATGTGGGTCAATTACAGAGGTAGGTAGAGTAAGCCACAATTTATTCCAGTAAAAATACCGCTACTTTAATCAAAATGCATGATATATCAAATCAATCTTCCAGCATGAACGTATTAAACCAGCCCTGACTGTTGGTAATGCATTCATTTCAGGAAAGGATAAAGAACTTTTAGCTACAATCTTTACTGTATTTCCACCTGATCTCCAAAAAACTCAAATTACTGATGGTGGAGGGGCTAACCAGAATCTTTGCTCAAAAGCATTGAAATACTGACAAGAATATTGATTAAGTTAAAGTCAAAAATACTTTAAAGCACTACAGTAGCAGCCATTCAAAGTGGCCTCTCCCAGTCAAAAGCCAGCCGAATGGCAGCCCAGTTCCCTGCAGCTCCCAGCTAAATCCCCTCCAACTTCCAGCCACTGGAGTCTGGGTCTGACCAGAAGATGGCGATTCTCTTTAGATCTTAATGTCCACAAATCATGACAGAAATAATATTTATGCCATCGCCCTGCTCCTCTCTGACATCTTTCAAAAGGCTTGACTATATTGCCAAAGTAAGGCTATCTAGAATACTATAGTATAAAATAGTGTTGTTTCTATGAACCATGCCTTTAAACAATTAGAAGGTTAAACTCTTAATAATTAAATATTCTATTTTTGTAGGAAGTAAAGGATCTCTTTGTTGTTGAAGACCCTGCATACTATGATTTTATATGAGTATAAACTCATTCTGTTAAATATTGTGATATTTCATTAGATAATAGTAGTGTTGAATTCACATGTGGTGGAATGGATCTGACTTCTTGGTGAGGCGGAGATATAATCCTATGGATGGGTCGCCAGGAAGCAGCTGTTTTGTGTGGTGACTAGAAAACAGCGAACAGACTTAACTGGTTACAACGATCCATCTTTGGTGCACATGGGAGAAATCGATGGCCTCGGATGTGGGTAATAACTAGGTACTGTTATTGATCTCACCTTGGAGAAATTGACCTCTGCATCTAACCCATCCCATTGGGGAGCGGTGGGCTGCCCCTGTGCAGCGCCCGGGGAGAAATGTAGAGTTAAGGGTCTTGCTCAGAGACTCAGAGTGCCAGTCTGTAGAAGTGGGGCTGGAACCCCACTTCCACACAGTGCAGTCCTGTTTCTCTGACTGTGACTGGTTGGATGTGCTCTCTTCATCCTCTGA
>NW_015150622.1:833655-871757 GCF_000732505.1 Cyprinodon variegatus
CACTGAAAAAATGTGGGTCAATTACAGAGGTAGGTAGAGTAGGCCACGATTTAATCCCGTAAGTAAGTCCGCTACTTTAATATTTTGTTAAAAAGTAATAGCAGACTCTCTGACTGTGACTGGCTGGATGTGCTCTCTTCGTCCTCTGTCATGGGAGCTGGCTTGGAGCTTGTCTGCCTGGCTGTGTGTTTCCTGGACGGGGCCGCCTTTTACAGTTGCTTTTTGTATCTCTGCTTCTGTTTCCTTGAACCCCAGTCGGCCTCGGCAGATGGCCGCTCACACTGAGCCTGGTTCTGCTGGAGGTTTCTTCCCGTTAAAAGGGAGTTTTCCCTCTCCACTGTCGCTACAAGCATGCTTAGTGTGAGGGATTGCATTTGAGTCAATTAATCGATGCAATCAACTGGATTTCCTTCGAAAACTTTGAATAAATCTGACGTTATGATCTGGTGAACTATAAAGTGCCTTGAGATAACATCTGTGGTGAATTGGCACTATATAAATAAACTAAATTGAAATTGTATTGAACCCAGAACCTCAGGATTAAAAGCTCTATGCCCTAAACACTAGGCCACCACTCCGCCAACCATACTTTTTACTTTTAGCTAATTAAAATCTTAATAAATGATGAATAAACCTATCTGAGTACAATAATTGGCTCCTCCATCCATCATGAAAAACTTCACTGAAGAACAAACAAACTTTTTTTTACATGAAAGGTTCCTCAGATGAAGAGACACAGTTAATATTCATGTCAAAATTAGTGCTTTCCTTTTCAACACAACCTTACTTGAACTTTTGGAGGTCACGTTAATAAACAGGGGGTACATAAAGTCCCTGGAAGTGCTGGTTTTATGATTTATGAAATAAAATTGAGTTTGAAAACTATATTTTCTATAGATTTTTTTTATCACGTTATATGTTTTTTTATATTTTATAATAGTCTTTAAAATACGCTCATAGCTTGACACTCTGGTCTGTCTTTATTACACGATTGTAAATATCAGATGTTATAATTTTAGTACTTGAGTAAAATTTTTTCCAAATACCTTTTAACTCCTGTGTGATTCATTTCTTGGATTGTTGTATTTCATTCTTACCTGAGTAATATGATGAAGCAGTCCTGCTCTCCCATGAGTACCATGTTTGGCAGGTAACTTATTAATTTAAAACTGCTGATAAAAGTGGCTCTCGTGATGAAATTGCTTTTTTAAACTTTTCATACAAGGTATAAACAAAGCTGAGAGTTCTTAACCCCATAAAACCAAGCGTATTGAATTTGATGCATGTATTTTTGGTACCTTTGCATCATCAGTGTTATATTTTTTGTTGTTGAAAACCCTGACACACAATCATACACAGATAACAGAAAACGTATAAAAGATTATACAGAACATTTATGCAAATAAATGATCTTATTTACCTTATATAAAATGCATGTTTTTTATTTCAAGTATCAGAAAGTTCAATGAAAAAATTTTGTTTTCTCACAGTCAAGGCTTTAAGAGGTTAACTATAGAGTTTCTCTAACTGAGTTTAAAGGAATGATAATTAAAAATCTTTTCTCTCTAGTAATAAGCTAACCTTCAGAATGAAGTAGGTGTCAGTTTGTTTAACTAGAAATTGTGAACTTGATATATTGTTTTTACTATATATCCTCCTCTGCTGTTGCTTTTGATGATTTCACTGGATTCATTTATAAAGTTAACTTTTACCAACAAACTGACTTTTCTGAAAATTGAATCTTCTTAAGCAAAGTTTTCTCTGCCTGATTGCACCCTTTAAATGTGTATTTCATGACAATTTGTCCGGCTTGTTAAACCTCTTAAAGTCAATTTATTTTGTTGTTTTCCTTCATCCATTTCGATTTTATATTTTCACTTTTCTGGTATTCTGTCTCCGTTTTGCTCATTAACTTTCCATTTTTATCATCTTGACGACTGCCTCCCCTCTGAAACCTCCAGCTGAATTTTAACGTTGAGTTTTTAGGCTGACCTGTTCTGGTACATTTATAGTTGTTCACTCTGCATACTGATCACAGCACTGAAAAATTCTACAACTAAACCTATTCTAGCAACAGTCTATGTTGAATCAAGAAAATAAAGCTGCTATTATTGTCTTCAGCCATTAATTAGCTCATGGTTTAAATTGGTTACCTATGCTTTTAAGTCATAATTTAAATGATTAGTGTGGATTAGTTCTGGAAGCCCTGCAGACAAATAGAAATATCCCACTCAGGAACAGAGATAGCTATAGTTATATAGCTCCTTCCTTATAAAATAGCTGCAAATTTCTACATTAAAGTTAAAATGCAATAAAAACAAAACAACATATACACATTTTGTTAGCGCCCAGCAACCACTAAGGCTAAAAGCTTGTTTGAAGAGGTCTGCTTTTCTTTATCGATGCTTTTCAAAGCATTGCTAAAGAATCTATAGTAGGCTAATACAATATAAACATGAACCACAACCTCATCATCCCACCACAGAGGTTGGTATCAATTTGATTTTTACTCATCTGTTGCATTTCCCATCTGCTTTGTCCCAAATACTGATTTGAAAGCAAATGCTTATAATGAGGCAAATGATGAAATCCCTGGCCAGCACAGCAGCAGGTTTATTTACTTCCTGGGATTTCTTCTGCATCAGACTAGGAACAAGGATGCAAAAACCAGTGGATATTTCAAAGAAAGTGTCACTAATCACGTTAATGTAAAAATATAATTTTATCCTTGACTGTAATCTACAGGAATTTTATAAAATTTAAATTTTTTTGTCCTAATATTTGGTCAACATAAGGATCAACAGTTACTGACTTACATCATTTGCAGCTGGCCGCAGTAAATTGATATGTGTTTTTTCATTTTCTTTTATACTATTATCAATTGTATAGATGGTCCCATCCACAAAAAGAGGCAGCAAACATTTTAAATCCTCTCCCTGGCATTTACATGCATGCAACATAGACATCATCATTCTTAACATGCGTCCACTGAGACAAGCATATAACACAGCAGACATCAGAGCTTTAGGATTTTTTTTTCTCAGATTTTGTGTTTGCAAATTCACTATGGATCTTACCCTAAAATATTTTACTACTCTGTCATTTGTTCACATAAACACCTTGTTGTTTCTGTTTAGCTTTCATCGTTTGCTTCCTGCTTCCTTCTTCTACTTTCATTTGTTCTTTGACGCTGGTGTGGCATAGGTATTACAGGGCCACACATAAAATTGTTAAAAAGTTTGTGTTTATTGTTTTTTTAATCCTAGTCGCCAATCAGGATAAAGTCTATCTTTCTATGTATCTTTATTCCTTTAAAGCTCTGCAAACTAAAGATACTACAACTATTACAGATAGAAAATAAAATGCACATTACTGGATTTATAAATATGATTCATTAGAGGTATATTTCTTAAAATGCAGGTAAGACATGCACAAGTCACTTTTTAAATGACTGCCCATGCACAGCCTCAACCTGCTATATCCACATGGGCGAGAGCAATGTTGACCTCCTGCACAGCTCTGGTTAAGGTTTGTCCACATTGCTAGAATTATAGTTTAAAAATGAGAGAGGTGGACATACAATGAATTTCTGAAAACATTAACACACATAAACATTACATGTGCAAGTACAACAAAAGGAAGTTAGCAAGGAGCATTTACAAAGGTGTCGGTATGTCCCGAATATTGGCTTGTGAGATAACCTTTAATATGAGATTTTTACTAGTAATGTGTATAAATCAGCACATTTTAGGATGTAGATATATTTAAACAAATTCTAGTTCTAAACAACATAAATTATTCATTGTGCCCTTTTTATCATCCCCCAACTTGCCTTATAATTAGTGCGTTCTGGTTTAAGAGCAATTTTAAAGTCTGTTTTGTTGTTTAAAAGGGAGGTTTTATAATCCTCTGAAAGAGTTTATAACCTAAACGAACTACATAAAACAAGAGATTCTCTGTCAGTGTTTTTATTAGCCAAGGGAACGGTCATAAACGCTCATGAAATTGAGGTCAAAACTGCATTATGTCCAGGAGATAGTGCCGTTTCATAAGGCTTGGATGCTACAGTGTTCATGCCTCATCTAGTCCGTCAACTAATGTCGGCCATAACAACGGATTTCTGCAGCGTGAAGCGATTCCAAAGGCCTAAACAGGAGCATATGCTTCACCAAATTAAGGGCCTGTTAGAGCGTGTGAATTGGCTGTGCTTTCAGCCATTTCCCCAGATGGATGGAGTTTTCCCAGAGGAGGGGAACTTAAACCATCTCCTCAGCTCCACCACCTCCTAGTCTCCTCTACCACGGCTTCTGTCCGTTACAGATATAACAACTTTATTTTCTAACCTTGAGAGGATCTCTTTCCATCAAACACATGAAGCATTCCTCTCTACTAATCTCAGAAGCGGGCCGGCTGAACCTCAGGGGGAATGTGGCTTTTTACCCTCATCTAAGAACAACGTTGTGAAACTCCATGAAGCTAATGTCTGTTTACTTGAAAGATCCATAAGGGGCAGAAAAACTTATTTTGGAAAAGAGTGGTGGAGACACTATTAACAGAGCTGAAAAGACGTTTTATGACTCATCGGCCGTGCAACTTTTTCTACCAAAACAGTCAAATCCCAACCACAAATAAGCAAATTAAAGCTGTTTATGCACTTCTTTAATTTAAGACTGGTTCTTAGGTAAGGCTGGTTCAGAAACCAGGTCGTCTGCATATGTGTCACTGTGAAGGTAGATATGCCCGCCCCTTCCTCTCCAAATTTGTAGGTGACTGCAGACAGTGCCGCAGACAGGAGGCCTCTGATTGGTCAATTGTACATCCGCTCTACACTATGTGTATTTCCTGTTTGCTACCTTACCGGCTTGTTTTGTTTGTATGACTGCCATTGTGGAAAACGACTCGAAGAAGAGCGAGGTGCACGAGAACGCTGGGACCCTTTCTCCACCTGGATCAAAGCTCTTTTTCACCCTCATGTCCTTCCGTAGTCCCACAAATTTAGTAGTCCCAACTCCCTCACCGCCTTGGCTGTATCTAGACTCACAGCTAGTTCATGATTGTAGATCTTGTGTTGTGGCGTGGAATAATATAGCAGACCACGCTTCAATATTGGGCATAAATCAGAAATATCTGCGACAAGCTCACTGAGACACACTGCTACGGGAGGATATCCAGCCCTTTATTGAAGTATGCCTACCCCTTTGAGCCTGTGTACATTTTGGTATACTACAGCCACAGTTTTGATTCATTTTTATTGTAATTTTATAGAACAACATCGTTATCAGGAAGTAATGCTGCTGGTGAAGAGGAAGAAATATTATGGTTTCAACATATTTTAGATTTTTAGATCTAGATTTCAGATTCATACAGAGGTAAAAGGGAAAATGTTTTTGCATCTATCCCTCAACCTCCTTATAAATATTTAAAAGTATTTTTTTATTCTTTTTTATGTAATGAATTTGAACTGTAATTCATGTCTGTATTTAAATAATTTTAAAAAGTCCCTCCAACAGCTTTATACACTGAGACTTTTTATTTTTGTTCTTACTGCTATTTTTTTATTTTTTTATTCATATCTCAGGTTATATCCATAATTCCATCTGTAAACATTTCTTGAATGTTTTATGAAAGTAGATTTTATCTTGCTCAGCTTTTTAACCAAATCTAGGACTTTTAAAGTGTGAGAATTTAGAAAAAGAACTTTTTGTAATGTTGGATTTCTGCTTTATCTGCTATTTTTATTTATTTTGTTCTCAAGTGTGATTATTTTCTTTAGGGTGCTTCTCTACCAATGTGCAAAAAGGAGATAGGTACGTTGAAAACCTTAACAGTTAAAGAATATACAGTGATTTACAATCCAAATTATGGCTTAATCGTTAAAGTATTACTATGCATGTTGCTAGTTTAGCTTTCACCCATCCCACCTGAGGTTTTCAGCAGATTGTGTTGTTCAGGATTAAAACAAGAAACTTTATTTCATCTGCTTTTTTAATTTTTTGTATTTTCTGAGGTTGAATGCATTCCAATCTTTGCATAACTTCATATATTTTTTTTATAAGGCATCAAGTTAGTTAAGTTATTTTGGGTTCAATAGTTACCAAAACCAGCTTAAGAATTTCCTCTCAACAAAAAATACTAGTTCACTAGTGTTTTGAATAACTTCAGCCTCAACATTATGATGGAGTATTAGGGTCAGGTTAGAGATATTTTTTTTATTTTGAGACTAAAGTCGTAAAATTATTACAAAGACGTTGTAATATTACGAGAATAAAGTTGCAATATTATGCAGATTAAGTCATTATCATACAACCACCTGTTCCAGAAAGAAAGCTTGGAGCTCCGATCAGCAGATGACGGCCAACCAGCTCCAACAATCAGCAACCTGAGTCCACTTCGACATCCTGTCCAATCTGATGGTGGTGCTAATAGATTTCCTTATTTGCCAAACCAACGCCAAAGTATAACTTACTTCTAACTTCACATGATGCTCGACATTCTCATTTTAGTGAAGAAAGTGCTCCTTGCAAGAGTTGTCATAAAAGACAAATTGTTTCTCATAATTTTAGGAATTTCTATCTTAATATTACGACTTTTTCTCTGAATTTTAATGTCTTTATTCTCATAATATTACGACTTTATTCTCGTAATAGAAGGAAAAAAACTCTAGCCTGGCCATAAAACTCTGTCATACAACATAGACCCTTCTGGTACTCCACATGTAATTTCTCTGTTAGATGTTTTGTGTTTATTTATTTGCAAGAATTGTATTTTTATTAAATGACTTTTAAGCCAGCTCAACACAACACCCCTTACATCATAATTTTCTAGTTTAGCCAATAAAACTTTAAAGTCCACTGCAATAAAAGCTTATATTTTAAGTCTAAGAACACTTACTAAAAGAAAAAAAGAGATTATTGTATTAGGCCACTTGTTTTTCTGTAGCTACAGCTGTTATCAGGCTAAGTCTGCCAGCTGTCAGTTTTCAAGTCTTCCTAGGAGTTATTTGGATAATTTTAGGTCTGGACTCTGAGGGAGACACGCTCTGATCCAAACTGTTTAGTTGTTTAAGATCACTGTCCTGCTGGACGCTGAACTCTTGCTTCACGTTCAAGTCTTTAGCAGTGTCTCTAACGGGCTGTAAAAGATCAGGATGACTTTGGATTCAGGAGACAAACCCTGCTTTAAACATCTCCACCTTTCATTTTTGTTCACCAGTATTTAACTGAAAACCATTAAGGGTAAAAAAAAAAAAAAAAAAAAAACAGGCCAGAGATTTAATTACTCAGAGGAGAACTCTATTTACTGAAAGGTGACTCCTAAAGGTGAGGAGGTACTAAATACAGCTCCACTCTCGCCTTTTAGATTATTTATTCAAAGAAGTGAAACTATGCATCATTTGCATCACCTCTAAGACCTTCACAGCACAGCTGCTTTTATGCTCGGGTTAAATTAGGCACAGGTGGACTCTATTAATCAACTTCTTAAAGAAGGCTTTTACTCCTTTTATGATGGTCAATGAGTAGTTTGATTTACTGACATATACAGCTGATTTTTACCCAGTCTGCGTAGTGACTGAGTCTGTATTCTGCCTAAGTGGATGTTGGATGGCAAAGCCCTTCTGGCTTCGCCTGTGAAGGTATGGCAGCTGTGGGCTGTGTCGATAAATTCAGCAGTGACGAGAGGCGAATGCTGATCAGAGTGCTGCATTTTGGTCAGGGAGAAAAAGATGGTGGCCTTGCCTCCTGGCACAGATATTAAACTGCTTAGAGGGTCTCTGTTCATTCAAGCCTTTCTGCTGGCGAGAAACACAATCCACAGAAATTCTTTGTATTTTTTTTTTTACAAACATTAAAATGTATGAAGGATACAGATTTTGTTTCCTTTTTGAAGTTTAAGGAGTCGAAACTTTAAATGAAGCTGACTTGTTTAATTTATTGATTCTTTAGAAGAACACTTGTTTTCATACTCCAGTCAAATGAAGGCCTATTCACTCAATAGGATATTGTTCTGTATTTTCCTGCTGAAATTTGCCTCCAGTATATTTATGTTTTAGATTTGAGAGGTCTCAGTGTGTGCTGGAAATATGCGTAAACAAAGACCCAACTATAGTGAATTACAAGTAAAACCAGCTGAAATAAAAAGCAACTTTACAACAAATCCAAATTTTTCTTACAGATCAACTATAAAATTGGGATTAAAAACATTAGCTCTATGTTGTTATGCAAGTTTTTTCATTTTTGTAACCTTTGTTTTAAAGGTGTCTTAGTGCTGCCCTCTATTGTTAAAACACAGATATTGTAGTTTGTTACTAAGGCCGTTATTATGCTGTCGGCCTCTTCTACAGAACCTCTGCTCTTTCCTCTCATTTCCTCGGTTTCTGGTGTTGAAGGTGGAGAAAAGTCCTTCTTCCACCGCAGCATTTTTAAAATGTACGTAGGATGCTTTTATTCAGGTGGATTTAAACTCTTTTGAGCTGTATATTTTACCGTTGTTATGAAACACTACAAATATTTTAATAATTTTATCCTTATATTAAATTTGTACTTTGTACTAATGTCTCTTCTAGTACATTTCTCTGTGGCGGATAAAACTTGAGGTTAAACATAAGGCTGCTGATAGAGTTGAATGCTTTCTTCTTTAGCTAGCTCAGTTGATAAGAAAAAAACAAAAAATAATGGGTGGAGACTTTTAAAACATTATTTATTAACTTAATGAAGTGGTTAGAATATGTTTAGTCTCTGAGAAGTCCAATACTTTTTTATTTAGTAAAATTATTTAGTTCTTTTCCATAGGAAAAATAAAATAAAATAAAAAATAGATTTCCAAGTGTTAGACAATTTATCCGGTTCTGAGATTTTTGTTTGGAAGGTACAACTTTATAAAGTTATTGTAATCATCCTAATCTTGTCAAGTAAATCTATTCTGCTGCACAGGCAGATAATTAAATTTGTTTTAAGTAATTTTTGCCTTAAAATCAGCGTTTTTTAAAATAATTTTTAGACACCATTCTTTGCAGGGCAGCAGTTATGCTCAAGAACCATAGCATGAACTTAGCTCTGTAGAAGGTTAATTTTGCAGCAAAAAAATGTGTTTTTAAATAAAAATAAAGAGAAGAAAAATAAACTTAAAATGTTCAACTTACTTAACATAACTAGACCTTTAGCACATACAGTAGCACGGCTCACTTCCTCCTTAACCCTTTACAGGACAAGTTAGCATTTTTGACCACTTGCATCCCGCTTACAAATGAAGTCGCCCCATCCCTCAGTGAGGTCTAGAAGCAAAAGATCTATATCCAGCCATTCAGATACTTCTAAATGGCTGTACATCTTATTTTGGCATTTGACCAATTAGATAAGCCCTTGAATGATATATTACCTACTGTAAATTAAGTTGAAAAAAAAGTTAACAAATAAAAAAAAAGGTAAAAAGCTCATTGAAAACTAAAAAGTTTAATAAGCCTAGTGAAAAATTATATTTAGGTTTCTAAACTAAAAAAATTTAAGTGCCAGTATCAGCATTAATGCCTCTGTTATGTTTGACCAACAAAAAAAAAAAAAAAAAAAAAAAAAAAAAAAAAAAAATATATATATATATATATATATGCAAAAAAAATGTGTTTCTTTCATTATCAGTGTTTTTCATGAATTTTTTATAGAAGCACTGTTGTTATTTTTCTTAATATATTCGGGCAAGTTAGCATTTCTTGTTATTACATTAATTTTTGTCATCAAAACATAAATTTTTTTATGTTACAAAGGTAATAAGGTCTTGTCCTGGATTTCAATAACACTATTGACTTGAAATGTTGATTTTCAAAGTATTTTACAGAGGGACCTTTAAAGGGTTAATGATCTTAGCTTTTTAGCACGTTGTCATTAGCGTCATACTCTTTGTTTGTCCCAGACTGTCTCCGAAACTGCTCCACTACTCCACTGTATGTGTGTGTATACCTATGTACTGCCTTAGTTCAGTGTCTGTCTGGGTGCAACAGGCTCTTGAGTTAAAAAAGCCTTTTTAAAATCCTTCTCTACTTTGAACATAAAGTAAAAGGCAGAATCTGATTTATTTATTTAAGCTGGATCTCAATTTCTAAGCTTTCTGGCAACTAAAAAATATAATAGGATCTGAACTTAAAACCCTTGATTGCAGAATCTTTTTGGGGTAGAATTCGTTTTCTGCCTATTCTGACTTTTTGGTATTTATACAATTTATCAATGACAACAGCTTGTGTCTGAAGAGCAGTTGTGCTTTTTATTTACCTTCTATAGCAGATGAAGTAGATTTGCAGTAAGCAGTTCTTGATGGCGTCTGACCTGAGCTTTCACCCTGCCTGGAGATGACTGAAGGGATCAAGAGGGCGGCTGTACACTTTGACATCCTTTAGCGGGAAAAGCTTCTTATTTCACTCGCTTTATTAAATGATCTGGACTGGTTTTCTAATATGTTCATTTTAAAGGGAAGTTTAACTAAAGAAAAGAGAGTAGGAGTAGAATAAGAATGAAATACATAAAAAAAATCCCTGACATACTGTATTAAAACTGGTGCAAATAATAAAGTGGTATGAAATAGTTACATAATAAAATAAATATTATATATTTTGTGAATTTTTAAGGAAGGAATGGACCCTCCGTGGTGGAAAGGTTGCATTTGTACCTCTGATTTCTTCCTGAGTGATGGATCCTTTTTGATGGAGCTGACCTACCTATTTAATCTATGCTTAAAGGCCATGGCATTCTTCAAAACAAAAACAAAACAAGCAACTCTGATGAAGCCAGTGAACGATTTAGCTTGACATTATTTTTTTGTACCCTAAATTTATAGTCGGAATGAAACTTAAAATACTGCAGACATGAATCCCTCCTGCAGCAGCAGGTGCGTGATGATGTAGGAATACCAGTTTGGTATTTCATGGTGTGAAGGATTCCCTCCTCACAACTGTGTCTTGATTACACTTCTGAACCATGAGAGCTAATTACAGAGTAAAGGGGGGGATGATCCACACCAGCCTCATGAGATGAAGATGTGACGCAGAGCCACCGAGCATGATGAAGGGGCTGCCATGCGTCTGATGGGGTGCAGAGGAGGAAGAACTCAGCGGGAGGAAGAGATTGTTTTGAACTGTGCTGTTAATTAACGGTCCTCACGCCGAATGAAACCCTCAAACACTTTTTCTAATCAAACCTGCTCACTCCCTTCTCGTCTGTGTCCCAAAGTCCTTCCCTTGCTTGGTAATTTGCTCAAGGTCTCTTCATTAATTTAAAACCACTCAGGAAAGGGAGCCATACCTGATGCTTCTACCTTAATTAATGGCCAGCAATTCACTGAAAGAGGGACCAGTCATCCCAGTTTATTCAGATTCTTGTTTCAACTAATCTCCTCTAAGCCATTTTTTTGTGATTAAAAAAACAGTACACAAATGTGAAGTTGAAGTAAACTAACTCATCTCTCAATATTATTTTTCACAAAGTTTGTTATTGTGTACATCTGACATGTATTCACCCATCCTCCTTACTTTATTATCCCTAAATCAAACTTGATCAGAAGTCACTGTATATTTATAGTTGATTCTCAACCCTCCTACAGCAGTAGCCATTCAAAATGTCCCCACTTTCCCTGATGGGCCATTGGCTAGTCCTTGGCTGGCCCTTGGCTAGTCCTTGGCTGGCCCTTGGCTGGCCTTTGGCTGGTCATTGGCTGGTCCTTGGCTAGTCCTTGGCTTGTCCTTCGCAAGTCCTTGGCAGGCCCTTGGCTGGTCCTTGGCTAGTCCTTGGCTGGCCCTTGGCTGGTCCTTGGCTAGTCCTTGGCTAGTCCTTAGCTGGCCCTTGGCTGGTCCTTGGCTAGTCCTTGCCTGGTTCTTGGCTAGTCTTTGAGTGGCCCTTGGCTGGTCCTGGCTAGTCATTGGCTAGTCCTTGGCTGGCCCTTGGGTGGTCCTTGGCTAGTCTTTGGCAAGCCCTTGGCTTGTCCTTAGCTTGTCCTTCGCAAGTCCTTGGCAGGCCCTTGGCTAGTCCTTGGCTAGTCCTTAGCTGGCCCTTGGCTGGTCCTTGGCTAGTCCTTGGCTGGTTCTTGGCTAGTCTTTGGCTGGCCCTTGGCTGGTCCTGGCTAGTCATTGGCTAGTCCTTGGCTGGCCCTTGGGTGGTCCTTAGCTGGCCCTTGGCTGGACTTTGGCTGGCCCTTGGCTGGTCTTTGGCTGGCCCTTGGCTGGTCCTTGGCTGGACTTTGGCTGGTCCTTGGCTGATCCTTAGCTGGTCCTTGGCTGGTCCTAGACTGGTTTTTCGAAATTGGAGGGGTTTTTGCTGGGAGCTGCAGGGAAGTGGGTTGCCATTCGACTTGCTTTTAAGTGGGAAGGGCCATTTTGAATGGCTGCTACTGTACAGTAGCTCTGCAAATCTTATTTTTCTAAGTTGGTTTGGCTGGTTCACATGTCAAGATTTAAACATTTTTAGGTGATTAAAAGCGCCCACAAGAATAGAATAGAATATTGGGCAGGGATAGTTTAACCAAACCCATATTCCTGTGCTCCCTTGGGAGCCAACACTCTTGCTAAAGTGCCCCCTCGGGAGCCCTAACGAGTGTTCAAGTGGCCCCTTGGGAGCCAGGATGTAGTCTTTATGTATCCTCTCGACATCCCAGTCTAATGGCTTCTATAGCGGCTGTCACTAAACAACAGGTGAGTTTTATAGTGATTTTTCATATATTTTGGAAAATTTTAGAATTTTATGTAAAAAAAAAAAAAAATGAAAAAAAAGGTTCCTAAGACAGATGATCATTATTTCATCATTCCAAAACCAACCTGCTGCTTTATCAAAAAAAAAAAAAAATGGTCATAAAGAATATTTAAAATTATTTATCTAATTTAATTTGATTCTGATTATGGGAATTATCACATGACTAAATGCTTATATGATCACATGAGGTCTACAGAAAATTATTCTCCATCTTTGTAAATATTATTTAGAGCTTACTATAATTAATCTTATACATAAGTGGTGTGAGCATTACTAGACATTGACTTTCTGATTGCTGTTTCATTTCTTTACATGTCCTTTTTATATTTTAGTCATATCACATAAAAAAGCCTATTGCATGAAATTGCCAGGGAAGATTTACTTTAGATTGCATGTAGATTGCGCATGTGACTCAGACATAGTTATAGAAATGAAGACTGCAATATCCTGCTGTTTTAATTCAATCTTTTATTACGAGGAGTGCATGGTTAAAGCATGACAGCCTGTATCTATATTTCAGGCTCCCATGACGGAGAAGTTCTGGACCTGTTTTTAGATGTACGACAGAGTCGCCAAATATCTGTTGAGCTGGCAGAGCTACTTGGTTACAAAGGAAATGGAAGCAACCTCCACAGATTTTGAATTATTTATCAGGCAGCCTTGTTGGTACTGCTAAACAAAAGGGAAACAGTGACAGAGAAACAGACAAGATACAAACAGATTTTAAGCACTGTGAGAAAACACTGCAGCTAGATAACAGTGGGTTGCTATTAATACTACAGCTGCCATGTTCTTACAGCTTCCTGTTGATGCAAAACAAAAGTTTTTAATTGAATCTTAATATGTGCAACACTAATTCCTAATCTAAACTAGTTAGAAGGTCTTAATCTGAATTATTTAACCCCAAATAGCCATTATTTGGTGAGATTTTTCCAAAGATTTTTTCTGATTTCGAAAAAAAGGGTTCCTCCTCACTGAATACTGATTGTACCTAAAGCAGGTAATCCTACTTGTTTTTCCTTCCCTGTTCTACTTTCCCATTGCAGTGTCCATATAATCTGTAATACTCCCAGCATGAATTATAATAAAGCCATTTACATGCGTAAATCAAGCGGAACACTATGGCCGTATAGCCGTACTGCCCCAAAATCTGTTGGGCTCTTTTTGGTATCAAGCCAATTATCCTTATTGCAACATAAAAATAAATAGGTAGTCCCAAAGTGCGGGGGTCGCAAAACACTAAGTGTGTGTGTTGTAATTGGATCCCTCGGGTATATGCACTGCAAAAAATAAATCTCAGACAGTCAATTTTTCTTAAAATAAGAGCATTTGTTCTTAAATTTAGGAGGTAAGTGAAACACTTTGCTAATGGAATAAGGCAATTCACATTAAGAAAAAAACAAATGCAGTTTCTTATTTCGATATCTAATTTCCATATTTTGAGGGAAAAAGTACTAATTCCATTGGCAGATCATCTTATTTACCTACTCTAAGGTTAAATACACTTATTTTAAGACATTTTTTATTATTTTTTTAACCTTTTTTGCTGCAGGAGCGCCAAAGTGCATGTCATTCTAAAAAAGTATTTCAAAATGAATGTAATTACTTTACTTCACATTCGTATATAAATGTTAAGTAAAATTATTATGCATATCTTTAGTCTTTTTCCCGGTTATTCTTTTCTCTTATATTTGGGGTCACCCTGGGAAGCGTTTGGAAACCCTTTCTCCATAGAACAGTAACCTGTGAAGCATTTCCTCGACTCTTTGTTTCCAGAACTGGCTCTGTGAATCAACCATCTCTTATGTGTATCATCTTGCCCAAGTCCGGCCAAGTGTTTCTCCACTGCTTTCATTTTGCCACCTTCCTTCACCACTGACCCATTTCTGCCTCTTTTCCCGATTGCTGAGGTCGCCCCAAGCGTCAGGCTGACTGAGTCACCCCACCCAGCATCTGGCCGATTGTCTGCTGGGAGACGGGTGAGGTGGAAAAGTTCATAGTAATATGTGAAGGCACAGCCAGACTCTTATTATGTTTCTGCCAAATTGATGGATTTTTCATTGATCACACTGCAGACGGTTAAACTGCAGTCAATAAAAAGTGTAGTTACATAAAATAAACACACCTGTTCCTACATGCATGCTCCTGACAGTAGATATGCATAAGCAGGAGGATTTAGGATTTACCACCAGTGGTCTTTTCCAGGTTCAGTGCTCTTTATCCTCAAATTGTGATTCTGGTCTCCTTCCTCCCTCCTATCAGTTCGAGTCGTCATACTGTTTTTCATCATGTGCATGTCACGCTGTAGGTAGTTTGGGATTAGCTCTCTCCTCCCAATGGAAAACACAAGCACAGTATTATACACCCCATTTCTTGTGTCATTGAGCCAAATAGTTGAACCACAAATATTTCAGATCCTGCAGTGATTCAGTGCTTTTGGTGTTTAGACGTCCGGAGGGGGCCTTTTGATTGTTTGGTTTGAATTTTTTAAATTGCAAATGTGAAGATAATGAACACAGTTGGAGGAGTTTAAGAAGAGCCTCTTTTCATTATTGATTCCAGCATTGAATTCATCTCCTGGTCTATTTATTTTTTGCCTTTTAGTTTAATCAGTTTAACCTTTTTGGGCTCAGTCTTCGCTGAAGTTTTAAAAAATCCAATTTGAAGTAACATTTTCAAGGTGGCAAACACTTGCTTAATGTGAGAGACGAGAAGGCCACTGTTGCTGCAAGACGTGAAACGTGTCAGGACTTGGACAAGCCCTCCTGTTTAACTCGACCTTCCAAACGGCAATATCAGTTCTCGGCTGCACTTGGATTTTTTTTTTTTTTCCTTTTTCGACAGAGGGGATAAATATGGGCAAGGACACAATGAGAACGAGCTGTTTCTGTGGTCGGGAGGCATGTCATGTCACAATAACAACTGATGAGACTAATTGATGACATAATGATGGAGACTTCCATGCCAGTTCATCACTTCTGGGTTCTAAAGGGAGCGTGGGGAATAGGTTTTGGAGTTTGGGCTCCCATTTTCTTTTAAAGCATTGCTTCTTAAACCCAGTGATACCAGTCAGCGTCTTATGGTTGAATTTCAGCTAATTGTTCCTTCCAAACAAAAGTCAGTTAAATGCTTCTCCTCAGGGCTTTTTCTTTTATAGTTTTTGTGCTCTTTGTAATTTAATTAAATCTGTTACTATTCAGTCACATGCTTACAGCTTGTCCGTTGATGGTGCGGAGTTGAGGCTTTGTGCACTTAAAGCTGGCGGGCTTTAGTCACGGATTGTGAATGTTTTATTTTCCCTCTTTGTTATTGAGACCAAACAAAATGAGGAGCTTTTCCGAGTCTTGGCAAAGCTGCAGTGTGACTCCTCAGGCCGTGAATCCTAATGGCTTCTAAAGAAATTAATTAACTCATCACTACATTAGCTGTATGACGTATTTTTCCAGTGGATGCCTCCTCTCCAAGTGAGACAGTTATTTTAAGTACTTAAGTTTTATGTTCTCTTTTTGGGTTTTTTGGGGGGTAGTTTCTTTTTATGACATAACAATAACAATATAATCATGGGAATTTGGAGAGAATAACAGATAATTTCCCCACTATGGTACATACTTTAAAAGGATTGGTTATGTTGTGTTTATTTAGAGGGAAGTACAGGGAGGTACAACCGGGTGTAGGATGGAGGGGAGACCCAGAACCAGCCCCTCCAATTATCAACATATGGTCAAGAGCATTTTCTTTTTTCCACAAAAGTATCTGTTTGTGAAGAAATACATTGGTCTATTATTTAAATAATAAAATATTATTTAAATGATTAAAATGATGCCCAGATGCTGAATCTTCCTCTCTGCTGTGGGTCAGGCCGCCTCTTTACAGTTCAAGCTGCAGGTTCAGTTTATCTTCGGTTCATTCCCACCTTTACAGACGTCATTTCCTGTCTCAGCTTTTATGGTGCCTATAATCTTAGCAGTTTCTACCCTTCCTACATGTTGTTTTTTCTCAATTGAATAACAGTCAGGACAGGTCCAATAAGTGCCGTTTAGAGGCTGCACTGTTTCTGTTCTGCTTTAAATTGACGCGACCAAAAGGCACATCCACCGCTGCACCTGCAGGACCAGGCTGGCGGTGAGCAGCCGCGGATAAATAGAAGATCCTTCTGTACAACTCAAACTGCTAAGAAAAGTCTTGACAATAACATTTTAAGCTCAAATAAAAACTTCTCATGAGCAGCAGTCTGTAAAGGAACAATTACAGCTGCGGAAGGTATGAAAAGCCAAAAGGGCCACAAATTCCACATATAATAAAGTACCAATATTTTTTTTTCAGGACGTGAACATTTTAGTGTGACTTAACATCATACTGATTAAACTATGTTTATCCTGATTATATTTTTTAAGCATTGGTAAAGATGTTTACTTCATGAATGTGTGCAAAAAACATCATGTAAAAAAGTGCTGAATGTTGGATATTGTAAATGAAATGTCAATCTTATCCTTACATTTGATCACCAGGTTTACAATTTATCACTGCTGCACTTAAGAAATGTAAATGTCTTGAGAGCTGTACTGAACGAAATTTCTCTTTTTATGCAATCTGTGTACAAAATGAAAATAAAGTCTGTCTAAACCCAACTCAAAATTAAACTTACTGTCAGTGTGTTTGGCTTTGTACGGGGTTAAATCGTTGACTTCAAGATTATGTCTGCACATAAATAAAAACCAAAAGAAAACTTACAAGATAAAATGGCCAAGATTATGTTTTCCTGTACTCTATTTTTGTGTGATTTTAAACTTTAAAGTTTTTTTGTTGTTTATGTTTTAATTCAAATTAATTTGTAAAGGAAAAATCAGTTGTTCCCTATGTTTTCAAAAAAAGAGCAAACATCATGACATCTAATTCTCTTTCAAGTCAATGGTCTCAAATTATGCTATATGTGAAAATAAAAATATTGCAGAGCATGTTTTTACTATTGGAGCACAAACATTCTTCTCAGATTAGGCAGACAGCATTTACCAATAACCTCCTCATTTAACCCTCTTCTAAACAAGCCGGTTTGACATCCTCGCCCTACTAAAGGGCGCGCTCCCTCACCCCACCACCATGACAACCAGTCAGAGTTTGTAATGATGGCGGCTAGAAGAGTGTAAAAACACAGAAGAGTGTTAAAAATTTTGATAGACATTTTTTTTATTTAATCAGAAATATAGACAAATCTCACTCTAATCATCTCTATACAGAGCATGGAGCATTTCTTCTACATATAGAACAGTCCCAAGGGATATCTGGAAACTCTAGACTGTACACAGTCATTCAATAAACAAAGCAGTAGCCCAGTAGCCAGCTAGCATGAGCTGCTGCAGCCTCTATCTGATGTAATGAACCATCCGAGCTGCTACTGACAAAAGTAATTAAACACAAGGACACAATCGAATACTTTAGATATCATATCAGGGAAACACTGTTTGTGAAGCACAGAAAAGATTACCCATCTTTTAACCATCAAAACAGCAGAGGAAACAAACGTTAGCTGCAGTCCTAATATATTTAAAGGTTAAGCAGTTCAACACACTAAAGTCTTATCTTTAAAGCTTTTTACAGACAGTTGGAAATTATCCGTTCCTCGCTTTAAGGTGTGTGGAGATGAACACTGATAGTTTGGAACTTTTAACTCGAAACAAGAAAACAGGATACACCTTTTTGTGAAAGTAGGTCCCTATTATTGTGGCACCTTTTATCAAGCCAATTTTTGAGCAAGGTAATGCTTCTTAAAAAAAAAGGCTCAGGAGAGGTTTGAGAAAATCAATAAAAAACTTAAGAGTTTATTTGCCCTCCAGATTTTCTAAAACTCCATCCAATTAAGAATTGGTATGATAGGTTGAACAGCCAAATTTCATCTATGGAGGCCCAAACAAACAACTTAGTAAGGTTGTCACGTACAAAGGGTGCGTTATGCCCTTTGCACAGAAAGTAATTTAAGAAATCAACTGACTTTGAAAATGTGCACTGTTCTATGACGGCTCTGTGTCTCCCATAAAGACGATTCAAAATATACAGGCCATTTTGTGACACCTAGAAGGTTTAATTTAAAACTGTTGCTGAAGGGAAACAAATAGCTGCACATTAGAGAGACATACAGAATAGCTAAAGGAAAGCTGTTAGTTATTACTCAAAAGTGTATTAATGCATGCAAAATGGTATGTAGAAAATATTTCACATAATAATTGCATTTTGGTAGAAGTAGTATCAATAGGACTGCGTTCATGACAGGATCATGACAGCGTTTCCCAGAGTTGGGTTGTGTTCACTGAATAAAATCCTCGAAATCTCAGCCAGGTTTATCATATTCCCACGAAATAGAGCTGAACAGGCTATTATTTAAGGCCACTCAGCGGAGACAACTGGTTTTCCTGGTGTAAATTAACATAAAATTTGTATCTATCTTTATTTTGTGATATGCAAATTATTTGGACCAACATAGAGGCCTGGCATGACTCATTCATTCTAATGAACAGCATGGATTGTAGCAGATTACAAGCTGGCAGAGTGTGGGTTTTGGGTTGTTTTGGTAAAAGCATTTATTTGATGGTCCCAATATTAATGCTCCTGTTATGGATTTAGCCTGTGCACCTGTGGGAACCGACAGGGTCATTGCTGCAAACAGTCTGTGATTTGAGTCTGTTATTTCAAACACCTCGTTTAGGAGTATATTCAGATCACATCCTTTTTAAACTGTCCTGCGCCTGCTTTTGGTAGCAAACCCCAGATGCATTTGTTCCCTAGCACTTAGCAATTGGTGATAACATCTCACAGTCATCCTCAGAGGCTCAGTGAAGTCATGCCCAGTTGTGTCAGGCCATTTTGGCAGCAACGCAGTATTGGGCAGGTGCTCATAATGTTATGCCTAATCTGTGTGGATTTGGTCAACAGAATGTATTTGGTACATTCTGTGAAGGCTCCAGCGTGGGCTCCTTACACATTACACATGATATAATCAGGAAGGTTTGCTGTTTTTTTGGCCAGAGACAGGCAGCCTTTAAATAGCCCAATTAGCATTCTTGGCTTGAAGGCGAGACAAAGCTGGCAGCTTCCGTCCCTCAGTCTGGAGGAGTGCTCCGGCATTCAGCTTTGGTTTCATGCCTCCGCGATAGGGAGGGCTGCTCCCTCAGATGAAAGTGGTGATGTGAAGAATTTCTTCACATAGAGCTGAAGGAAAATCCCCTTTTAATTCAGTCTAATCCGAGGTATTACATTCAAGCGGCTGCAGCAATTGTCGCTAGGGCTCAACCTGATTTTTAGGTATTTAGCGCTCTTAGCAGAGATTAGGCTGCACGTTTCCAACCTAATCAGAAAATGTTGATCTTACATTTCACAGTTACTGGGAATGAATTTGAAAGCAGTTCAGTGTGTTAGATTGTCTTTCTTCTCATTGAGCTAATTTTCTTCCTGAGTTGTTATGAATACACAAATGCATCTGAAAACATGGTTGCACCGTACAGAAAGAGAAATCACATTACAATCATTTCTAAATTTATTCAAAGGCAGCATTATTTAGGTTTCTGTTTGGTCTTTCTTTAACTAAGGCTACCGTGTCTGATGAAATGACAGTAATGGTAGCAAATACAATATCAGACTATGTCTGTGTTACACAAGATTACTTAGATTAACAAGAAAATGCACTGTTAAAACAATTCAGTGCTAAATAATTGCTCAGATATTCATTTGTTGAGTTCATCTTCAATTGCCACATCTATCCCAGGATACAACATGAGCTGTAGAATCAAGAAATTGCTTAAATAAAACTCATCTTTCTACATGTCGTAGGCTTAAAGAAGGCAGGACAATGATCCAAAGCAGACCAGTAAGTATACCTCTAAGTAGAAAGATTAAAGGATTGAGACTGGCCTAGTCAAAATCAGTATTAAATCGGATCTGCTTTAAACAATATTTAGCCAGAGTGGCTAAATATTTAAATTTGATGAAAGTTGGGGATGCATTTAAAGAAAAATCTGCATGGAAGGGTGAGGCAAAATACAAAACTCAGTATCAGAAATGTTTGATTTTAGCCGTTGTCACCCAGAAGGTTGGGGCACAGTGACTTTTTCATATAGGATAGCTCAAATGGCTTTCTCCCAATTATCTAATCAATCAGTAAAACGCATTCTGTATCTATTCAGGTTGTTCTACTGTTATTATTCTTTTTTTTTATGGCCTTAAAAATACTGACTGTGACAAACTGAACAAAAAACTTAATGAATATCTGTCATAGGAAAAGTCATCTTCTAAAAGCAGACTGCGACATGTTGTCAGCTGCATCTTTTTAGCGTGTCACTTTGAGGTGCATTTTAATAGCTATGACATGATACCCTGTATCGTTTTCAGTATTTTCTTTATTTATACAACAAAAAGGTTTATTGCTGTTCAGCATTTGAAGAAAGGATCGACCGATGGAAGTTTTGGTAACTTTAATGTCTGAAATCCAAATTGTTAAAGGGACTAGGTTATTTTTGTGGGGGCTTAAAGCAGAAAAGCCCACAAGTACGAAATGTCAAAAAAAGTGAGATTTTGGTTCTCCTCCTGTATTGACGTTATTCATGGAGGGCTGCTAATGTTGGCATGCCTTGCTATCATCAGTCCCATCTCTATTTCACCAAAAGGGGCAACTCCAACAGTCAGGAACCAACCTGTAGGCATTCAGTTGTAGCATTTGTTAATTGTTAACTGTTGTTTAAGAGATCAGAGAATTCCTTTACACATTAAAAAAATCTATTTAATGTCAATTTCAAATGGCATGATTGAATAAAATATGTGTTTGGCTCCTTTAAGAAGTTTTCAGAATTTCTCATAATGTATAATTCAACATCCAGTCCTTATTAATCAATAAGATTCACTAATGTTTGAATGCATCTCCAAATCAATGAACATGACTGGAGTGTGGTGTGATGAGATTGTTGAAAAAAAAAAATAATAATGCAGCCAGTATGCAAACCGTAATAAGCATTTTAGGTACACCAAAGTTTTTTATCCAACAAGAAAATTTACTCAACAAAAAAAAGAAAAGAAAATATTCCAAGAAGCCTCCAATTTATGTGTTTTGGTAAAACATAAAATCTCTACCAAAGTAGACCGGTATGGTTCTATCAGTAAATCGTTAAAATTACCAACTTTATATTTTAGAAACTATCTCTTTAGAATAAAACTACAAAGAAGCTGAGGTTGATCATGTGTGAAGACATAAGGAAAATTAAAGGGAATGTCTTCAGACCAATGACATGTTGGGTTTTCAACAGGGACTCTTGAGTTCAAGGTACTTTGTAAGAATGCTTTGCAGTAAACACCTTTACTGAAGATGAAGAGTTCATAATTGAGTGCCATGGCAACTCCACAAAGACATAATGTAACCTCATTGCAGATCATTAGTTTATGCTACATACAGCATGCCAGCTGCCTCAAGGTTGACTTGTTTTCTCCACAATTAGCTTGTTAGTAATGTAAAGGCCATGGAGGGACAACCCAGACTGGATATTGAGGCAGCTGTGATGGATGATGCTCGGTGGCGGGTGAAGACTGCTGCTGTTTCCTTATAAACAGTGGAGATGCTAACACGCTGACTTCTGGTTCACCTGGCTAAATTCTTTTTTTTCTGTGGCCCATGATCCCACATTATTACCATCAGCATTATTTATTTCCGAGTATCCGTTGTATTCTGCAATTGTTAATATTTCTTTTATTTCTAACATTTGGTAATCTTTAATCATCAGTTTTCTGAAAACACAAAATGTTTCCAATTTTTGGGACCTTTGGACTGGATTAAAATTAAATGTTTTATGCTTTTTTCATCAACTATTTAGTAGCTTAGAACCACTTTTATTTTGACATTCCATAGACTTGGTCCATTAAATGGAAACATGAGCTTAGTGGCTTTATCACTTTACTTATTTTTTTCTTTTTTTAAACTATTTCCTTAAACATATGTATTGCTCTAAGAGGAATTGCTAAGTGGCTAAAAGCACTCAGAACATTCAGCTCCAGGAGGATTTTTCATCAGGTTGAAAACCAGCATCACAAAGACTGAAGGATCACTTCACATTAACCTGTTAATACTTAAGAAGATTCTTTTAGGATTTCCAATGGCAATGACAGACATTGAAGACATTTACCTAAAGTTGTTTTATTTAGAATAAAAAATAAAAGTACAATAGATCTAACTTTTTAGTTTGAAGGGAAAAAGCAATAATTTTCAAGTAGAAGTTTGTTAATGCTTCTGTACTTCATGGAACACTGTTTGCTTTGTTCTTTCATCGCCTGAGCTGAGTGATGTTTGATAAAATCTTCAACTACCTTCTTTAATCCAAACACTGTTTTTTTTTGTTTTTTTTTTTATTAAATTTAAAACTGGTGACAAATAAGAATATAATCAAGACTTTTTTTTTCCACATTAGGTCCAATTTAAAGCAACCAAAGTTTGTTTTTTGGTCCTGCTGTGCAGGTGTAAATAAAGACCAGAAACTCTGGTCCAGACCAAACAACCAGAATGGGACTTGCATTTTGAGGCGGTTTCGGTTTTTGCATACATCTCTTTGGACCGTAGTAGTCCAGTAGGTATTTAGTTAATACCCCCTCTACTGCCGCCAAGAGGTTGTGGATCACTCTTGGCTTAAATGATGCATTCTCAGACATTGTCACAAACATTGTCAAAAAATACAAAGAAAGTCTTTAAATCTACATTCAGTTAGCTGCTCTTAACACTTGCAGGGAGGCTCCTTGTAGCTTTCCTCCATTTTAGGGTCTGTGCTCTGTCCTGCCGCAATCATTGGAAAAAACAAATCGTCATGCGTGGCTTTCATATGGTTACTATCCTATTGCAAAAAAACTCGATAGAGCAGTAAAGCCTTTGGTGGAACACAAAAGTAGAGTCCTAGATGATGATTATCGGCAGCAGATCAGAGGGAGATTGGATAAAAGGTGATGCTGAATTTAGTTTTCCAAATTAAAATTTTTGCTTAAGCTTGATAGCTCCTTCTGTCCAAATATGCTGTGGCATGTTCTGTTTCAGGTTAGACGTTTATTGTGGTTCAGACTTGAGGTCGTCCATGAAGTTCTTAGTCTTGCAGCAGAGTAATTGTCACATAAGTGTTTGGCGCAGCCTCAATCATGAACTCCTGTGGGTCTAATCATGGCCTGTACGTATATACTGTAGCATTTTTCAAGTCAGGACACTTGACCAAAGCCCTTTATAGTACATTTACTACCCTGATGGTGGCAAACTACATTGTAGCCACAGCTGCCCTTGGACTCACTGACAGAAGTAGGTCCCAGAAGTGGCTGCCATACACTGGTGCCACTTTGACCATCAGTAGGCAATGCAGGGGAAATGTCTTGCCCAAGGACACTACAAGGTGGACCTGTGGTTTGAACCACCCGAAGCTCCAGCTCAACATAAGTTCTAATTTAGCTCTTATCTATCAATACAAAAAATAACCCATAAGGTGATTAATTATGACATGGCTTTGTGGAGAAAATGTTCAATTAAATAATAATGCCATTCAGTTCAAAGAAAGACCCCTTCGAGCACAATCTTGTTCGTTCGCAGTACTTTTGTTACACTTAAGGTCTTTTATATTTCTGAATACACCATGTCATTCAGTAAAATCAAAACTCCTGTGATTATAATCTCAGACCAGATGTAAAGTCTTTCTTTGCTAAGGTCTCATCATATGTTTAGTTTTGACAATGCCACTTGTGAAAACATCCAATGCATAACAAGATGTAACGGAGCAGATTGCTTTGATCCGCTGGAGTGAAGTCTTTGAATGAAGAGTATAATTTTGCAAAACAGCACCAGCAATGATACAGGAGACGAAAGCTGATTGAAAGAGAAGTTCAAAGAGAGGCAGACAGAAAACACCAAAGAATGCACAGTTTGAATCATGTTCATGAGTTTGTAAGGTCACATTCATTATTCTGGGTTTCCTGCCAACACGCAGCATAAAGCTGAGAGCCGAAGGATAAATCCTGCAAACAATAAAAAAGCCCTATTGCAGAGGCTGACTTGGTATTGGCTCTTTAAAGTCTTCTGTCACATACCAAGCTATATAAGGAAAACTGAACATGGCTAAAAAGTAATGATTATGATTATGCTTTTGAGTTTCAGTTATAGAACATTAAATATCAAAAAAACTAATAAAAATTGTCCGATTTTTAAGTTATTGAGAGTATTTCAATCTAACTTCAAGTGTACAAACAGCAGATATCAGATCAGCAGATTATTAAGCTTTCTTGCTCTGACGAAAAAGGTTAGAGCTAAAACCAATGCTAAAGTAAAAAAAAAAAGAAAATGAAAAGAAAAAAAACATTTATAAAACAGACCAATATTTTCAGAAGTGGATTCCCTAAATTCTAAGGCTGTGCAATGTTCAGAGGATTTCGAAAGGAAAAAAAAAAATACAGTATAGAAGAAGCCCTCTTCTTTTTAAATCCAAAAGGCAGGATGATTTATGGGTTTATATATGTACTTGCAAGAGTTAGAATATCTTTTGGAACAAAGTTATGTCACAGCTATGTATAGAGAAACCCAATGTTAAAGTACGCAAAACTGAAAAAATATAATGCAAAAATTTAAATATATTTTTTGAAATAAGTGGATTTTTCCCTTGATTTGAGCAGGTAAGTAGGACAATTTACCAGTGAATAACATAAGAAAATATAATCTGTTATCTGATTCCAAGTGCATAATATCTAATGATCTTATTTTATCAGGAAAGATATGAATTCTACTGACTGACCACCTTATCTTAACCTTATTTATCTGCTCAAATTAAGGACAAATACACTTATTTGAAGAAATGTGTACTTTTTTAGATCGGCTTTTGCATTCTAATACTATATCTTTTCTCATGATAGGATCACATCAGATAGATCTAACAGATAGTTTCCCTCTTTTAGATCTGGAGTCTGACATTGTGGCTCACTTAATATACTAAATGATTCACTCTTTTTTATTTATTTATTATTTGGTTCCCCTTTTGTTATTCTATTTGTCCCCATGCAAAACAAAACAGTAGCCTCACACTGCCCCCCCAGTCAATTTTATCTAAAACCACAACCTGCAGGTGTCTCTAACCCTTGGTCAAACATGGTGGTGAAAGGTTAATGGTTTGGGCTGTTTTGGCAGCCCATAGTCATGTATTCAACCTTTAAATTCATTGTATTGTGTACTTAGAGGATTTAAGGATTATCTGTTTAAAACTGAAGCTTTGCTCTGTTTTGGTCGTTATTAGAACAATCATTACTAAAACAACAGCAAACCAACTGGTAAATGAAATAAAGATGATGAACGGTTTAGGACCTCGAATGAAATTAGATGGGATGTCCAAAAACAGACATTGACAAACCCAATATCTGTCGCTGCTGTTGGGTAGCGACAGCCTATGGCAACAGCACGCGGCTGGAGAGGAGAGCTCTCCATGCAAAGCATTCTGGGATATATCTGCCTCTTTTGAGGACTTTCTCTTCTTTTCATGCACTTCACAGACACTTTTTCTCTTACGACCATCGGCCATTTTCAAAGTACCGCGATGAGAAAGCTGAGCTCCAATGACTGTCTGAAACCGTAGCTCACCACAGGTATACGCCTGAATGTGCGCATGCACAGAAAAAGATAGCTAACTGGGAACGAGCATGTAGGACGGCCTTAGGTAAACATATCACCAGAATGATTGACAGTTAGGAGGACCACTTGTTTAGATGATCCACCGAAATAAAAGTTTGTCCTCTGTACCTTTACCTCAGTCAAGTAATGTAGAAGTTACAGGAAAATCTAGATATGGAGAAAATTAAATAAATAAACACCTGAGCTAATTTTAGCATGACATTTTCATGAAAACAAACTAATTAATAATTTTATTTCTGTATGTAGTCTTGGAGCTGAATGCTAATTGTTTGGGATTGAGGTTAAACTATTATCTCTTTAATGGGACTTTACTGTTTCTCCCATATGTTTCTGCTTTATGTTTTATTATTTTATTTCAGCCGGACTTTATTTCTTTGATTTTTAATAATTTTTTGTCTAATTTACTTTAAAGTTAGAGTGTGGAAAACTTCCTCTGAGTAATATCTAAGATGACCTATTTAACACATTTTCCTTTGTGCATTGCACCATCGCTGCCTGTTGCACCATTTGTTGCCTTTTTCCTTTAATTAGAAGCACCTTTCTGACACCTGTGTGCTGTCAGAATGGCTAATCTCACAGAAACGACCCTCCTAGTATTTTAAACATGCAAATGTCATTTAATTAGTAGATCTGAAGCATTGTTTTCATAACTGTTAAGATAATAGTAATTTATTTACTGTTTGAATATATAAAAGAATGATTGACCTGCCTATTTTGAACAGAACTCTGTGTATTTAATAGCTTTTTTAATGCAATATAACAAAGAAAGGTGTTATACCTTGTGGTTCTTCTTATATCTTGTGCTGAAATGGTCCCATTTGGATGGAAGGTTTGCATGTGAAAGTTCACATAGTGCAGATTTGAATTCCCTCTCCCTCCCTGTGGATTTCTGAGCCAATGGTCTCTTTAGGAGGCTCTATCGGATACAGAGGATCCAACCATAGAGAAACCCATGCAAAGTTCCTGGTTCTATTGTGCCTTTGAAATGAGAAGAAGTTGGGCTTAAACCAAGCCAGGTGATATGCTATGTAATCTTAAAAGGTATAGTGTGGTTGAAGTATAAGTGCTGTGGATTTTTCCCCATTTAAGCCTTTTTTTTTGTTGCGGTTGTTAAGGAAGTTGAAATCATCATTTCATCAGCCAAATAAAACCTCTCTTCAGGTGAAAGCTGTTATCTGCAGCCTCTTTGAAGTGCCGCTAGCCTTCAGAAAACATCCTAATCACAGAAAATCCCAGGATATATTCGGTCTATCAGCTCACGGTTCAGACCCAGCAACTTGGCTGCGAGGTAGTGCTGCAGGGGCAGTGGCAGCTTAAATCCTTCAATTCTGCCTGAATGGAAAAGGAAATTTGAAGGGAGGAAAAGAAACTCCAGCGGTAGTTTTGAAGGCCCTTTTTTAGCCATCTCAGCCGTTCCACAGCCCATTTGCCCTTCAGGTTTATGTTGACTACTGTGTTGCACTTCTGTGACACATGAACCTCTTGTGAACCGTGGCAGAAACTTCTAACTTTGCCAAAGTAAAGTCATAAAAACATATATCTTAAACTTTCATTCTGTCTGAGCCAAAGCCTTAACTTTTGTTCAGAGGTACCGGAGTTGCGACTTCTGAGGATGCATCTGATTCTGGTGACAGAGTCAGACTCTCGAGCACAGAGTCAGTCATGAAAGGACAAGACAATAAAGGGGAAGGAGTGAAGAAGAAGTAGGAGCCTTGGATTTCTTTTTTTTTATTTTAAGTTCTGCATTTAAACTTCAGCTTACAACATCCATTCTAAGGAAAAGAACATTACTATTCTTATTGTTTAACGCAAATCTGTATAATAGGCTACCACTTAAACATTTCCTATTGAATAAGTTCAAGATGAAATGTTGTATATGATCAAAAAGATTTGCTGAAAATGAGTCATTCTTATTAATTTCTTTATTTATTTAAACAGAAAAGTGCAGCTCTGCCTCAAGGCGTACCTCAAGGCTCAGTTTTTGGCCATCTTTGTTTTTCTTAGCAAAATTTCCTTTGGGTGTCCTTTGGTTTTGAAAAAACAAAAAAACATATGATTATATTATTGTTATGACTGGATTGTCCTCTAAAGCAGTCTGATAGGTTCTCTTTCCAGCTTCTCCTAAACTCATATCAGGTAGTTTGCTATTAGGTTTCTGAACTTTCATTTAAAAAAAAAACAACAACAACTGAGACCCAACAGAACTATAAAGTAATATTTTTGTTCTGGTATTCAGGTGTTTTTCTATTTTTATTATCTTGAAACATTTGTCCTTTTGCTTTTTTCAGCTCTGGTTTGGTCAATCTGAAGTCCACATAGATCTATCTGTGGTTCTGCTGGACTGATGACCTGTCTCTGTCTCTATACTCTTTTTATAATTAACGCCTCTACACAAATATGGAGTAGATTTTGCTCCATTATCGTTACAAAAAAACAAAAAAAACTAAGTTTTGGGAATTGATATTTAAATAAAAAAGCAATCCAGAAGGAGACTTTGAAAAACTGAAAAAACAAAAGGTTTTGAGCAACACTTTGTCGGTTTTTTCATATTTTTGTTTTCTTCTAAATTTATCTTCCTCAGGTTGACCTTAACGAATGGAACTCTTTTCAAATCGTGTTTTCCAGATCACTTTCTCTTCAGTTCTAGTGGTGAGCTTTCCTCTGGGTGAGGATGGGTAAGTAAGGGGTGAGGATGCATTTTTATAGGTCTGTTGGATGTTTGCAACCACATTTTTATTGGTCAAGAGTGAGCGTTTGAATCTGGCTTGAATTCAAGAGAATGTGATCTATAAAACAACTTTTAAATAATGAAATTCGTAAAACTCGGCCTGTAAAAGAGACATCTGAAAAATAATACATTTAAAATATATATTTTTTTTTAAATTATAAAAAAAAAAAACACATTAGAAAAGGGAAAAGTTAGTTTCCCAAACTGTGTTGCAAGCAATTCTATTAATTTAAACATATTTTTTGCGTACAGTATTGGAACAAATTTTGCCCCTTAGATAAAAAACAGCCCCTCAACAAACCTGCAAAAAAAAAAAATCAGATATAGAAAAATGATGGATGTTTTCTTTCTCATCTTAACCTGCTTTTCACAGAAAAACTAAAAAGTTTGTCAATTTAAAGAAGCAGGCCAATAACACTTTTTTCTTTCTTGTTGGATTTCTGCTCGCCCCCATCTGGTGCAATATACACCAAATGTTTTAAAAAGATGGAAACAGGCCCAAATAGGATACACAAGTGTAAATGCTCTCCTAGTGTGTTTCCTATCATTACCAACAGAAGCGTTTAGCAATAAGCCGCCATTTGAAAGCTGCTGAACTGACAGGTGGTGTTAATGCACGCTCATTGTTGTCAGCTTTATCCTGCAGAGATCGTGGCAATGAAATGTCACGCTGACGAGCTGTTGATGGCCTCGGTGAGGGAATGAGTCTAATTGGAATGACTTTCTCACAGCCTCTGTCCATATGTCCGTGTTCAAGTCTCCCCGTTGAGTCACAATATGTAAAAGCAAATTACATCCGATATTACAGCCTGATGTCATGCTGGCAGCCAGCTTATTGACTCGGAGAAACTTTCATTGAAGATAACTTTAAGTGAATTCGCCTCTGCTGCACAGAATCAAGGGAGAAGCTGTGAAAAGTGTCACCGAAGGTGGCGCGCATTATTCTCCAGGAGGATCGCGCACACTTTGAAGAGGGGGAAAAATGTTCATGGCCCATTTAGCCCCAAACACATCAGTTCCATCGTGCCATCTGTGTTCGTTCTCGTGGTAGAAATGAAATCCCAGAAAGCGCGGCGAAGTGACAGAGGAGAGAAATGTCCCTCCGATGTTTGGAGAGTGCAGAGCTGAACATAATTAGATTCCAGTTCCCAGACATCCACAGGGAGTTCCTAAACACACAGTTCTAATGTCATCATGGCAGGGGCTTCTGCTCAGGCCAGCTCTACTGTCAACAAGCAGTATAAAGAGACCATCTAATCTTCTGTTTTTACAGTAATGTGGATGGTAACTGGAACCCCAGAGATCTGTGTTGTAGTTAAATGCTTTAGTAGAATAGAGACGCAGCTGGGAGGCACCGCTAAAGGCTGCATCAACTTTTTGGTCCCTTAAATGGAACAACTAACCCTACTTCTTTTAAATGAACATGGCAGCAGCACCTGAACATCTCAGCCAAGATAGTTAAAAAGTTCAGTTCACACAGATGAAAATGAACTAGCTCACGTTCATAGTTCACTTTTTAAAAAAATTAATTAAGTTCACAAATTTATAAATGAACTAATTCAAGCTTATTTGGTAAATTAAGCCACAATCCTCCACAATATATATTTCATCCTTTAAATGTATATTGGATGTGCATTGAAGCCTTTATTTAGCCAAATTCGTAGAACTTCAGAAATATACAGGAACATTTAGGTTGTGCTGAAAAGATCTGGATCAAAGATGAATTCTTGCAGTAGCAGTCATTAAAATGGCCCTTCCCCGTCAAACGCCAGCCGAATGGAAGCCCATGTCCCTGCAGCTCCCAGCAGAATTCCCTCCAACTCCAGCCACTGGAGTGGCCCCCTCCTTCTCTTGGGCGTGCATACTTTTTTTTACTCTGACTCCACTCTTAAAGAAATTACTGGGTTTGACCAGGGGATAACGCTTCTCTTTAGATCTTAATGTCCACAAATCATGACAGAAAGAATATTTTAGTACAAAGATTGATGTTTAACCCTGTAAGTGCCACTGTTGCAGAATTATTATTTGTCATACTAAAAAAAAACTTTTTTTTTTTTTTCTTTGTTCAACTGCATTAACATACTCATTGGGTCATGTTGTTTGGTCTCACAATGCTATTGGATTAATATTATCAATATTGATTCTTCTCTTTTCAAATATGTTCAAATATGATTATAAAAACATGACTGAGATTATTTTTCACGTTATACTGTTCTGGGATAAAAGCAAAACCCTGCAAATAAATCCGTAGTTCTGTATTGTTGTTCAGACAATGAGTACAAATACAGAAAATTCTGCTCCCCATTTGGCCCAATGTTGCACTATTACAACATTTCTGTAAAAACTTACTAAAACACATCATTTTCAGCGTCAAAGGACTCCTACAACAACATCTGAGGGGTTGAAAATTTTTTTTGTGTGTTTTTCTATAGTTGGGTTTTACAGGGTTAAAATGGAATTGGAGGGGACCAAACAAGCGCCCATCAAGGAAAGTGGGGACATTTTGACTGGCTACTGCTGTACGTTCTTCATTCAGTAGCAGATATTTACCAAGACAGCTTGGATTCTTTAACTCGATGTGTCGATGTGGAAGTGGCTAACATCAGCTCATGGTTCAGACAAACATTTTCAGAGAAAAAATCAGACTAATTCTTATGTTTATTTATTTAAATTTGTGTGCAAATCAAGAAGACTTTTAGTCTTGTTTTTGTTCAAGTTGAGGCCTGGAAAAACGGCTTTGAATAAAGCAAGAAAATATGTTTTTCATAAAGAAACCCGCAGGAATATTTATCATTGTGCCGGTGAAACATGAGGCGGGTTTGTATTCAGGGCCTTCGGGGCGACCAAAGTAAAACAGGTTGAGAATTGATTTGATTACCGACTTACGTTGGTAGGCACAGATTCTGAAACTAAATTTGAAGATATTGCTTGAAAAGGAAGATGATGAAAAGAAGTTTCAATTGCAGCAATCAACTCTGAAGGATTTTGTTTAGCAAGTCTCACTTTACATTAGCATGTGAAGCACAGAGTCTGAGTCCCAGAAAGCAGGGAAAAAGGACAGGATGACTGCTGAGAATACAGGCAACAATGGAAAAGAGAAAAGCTTTTCTGAGATGTTGCAATAACCGAATGTGGGTGGAGTAAGAAAAACAAGGCAGGAATAAATTAGGTTCGGTATTAGTTCAGTATTTTTCTTTGACTGAAGGAAAAATGCAGAGAATTTTGTGGTTAATCCTTTCCTTTATTTGAAATCCTGTATTGTTGTTCTGTATGCTGCTGTAACTGGTAATCCTGTACTGGTTACAACTACAGCACACAATGACTTACACAAACATTCACCGACATTGAATCTGTGCTCATCACAGCTACAGACATTACTGCTGCATTGTGAGGTGGGGTAAAAAAAAAAACTGCAAAGTTTCAATTCAATTCTCTCTATTTAGTGTCAGTCTTTTGCCCCTGCTAAAATAATGACAGATAGGGCAGGACATGACCAAAAAGTTAAACAGCTGGAAAGATTGAAAACAATTAAACCAGACATGAAAGAAACCAGAATAAACCAGAAAAGCACTAAGAAAGCACAGAGCTTCACCAAGAAGCAAATTTAACCCCGTATTGTGACTTTACACCTACAGCTAATGTTCACACATGATCAAGGTCATTTTTGGTTAACATGAGGCCCATCTTTAGTAAGACCTTTAGTAACAATGTCCTTAAAATCCTTTCATAAGTTTACCAATATGATCCAACTTTTTACTGCAGCCTCTGGTGTTTGTTCTGCTCTCTCCTTCATTCACTCTGCTTTCTTCTTTGATGAGCAGTTTGAGACTCAAAGCGAGGCATGTTGTGTTTTTGTCTGTCACCCTCTGGTTTAGGGGGGAACTGCTTGTTCTGCCAATTGTTAAAGAATTTATAAATCCAGATTTAGATAAGATAATCACCAACATTTAATCAATTGTTTCTTGGAAATGTTATTTGTCAATTGTCATTACTTTTAAGTTATAATGTACACAGAAGAACGGAAAGACAGAATCTAAGAGAAGTGGTGAAAATAAAGTGGAGAGTAGTGATAGGTTATTGAGGCATCTTGAAGCTTTTCGACACATTGCCAAACTATTGATTCTGCATTGATGCTGTCTCACAGAATACTGACACCTGCTGGACCTTTAAATACACTACAGGCAGCTTAATGGACAGAGTAAACGAATTGATTTGATGACCAATGATATCATTTAAGTTATTGTACGTAGTATTATATTATTTCATATCTATGTTTGAATTCAAAAAGTTGGTATAGTGGATATTTTTAGATGCAGCCAAAAACAAAAATGAAAACATAGCTACAATGTGAAAATTTAGGGGATAATGTGAATGAGGATGCTTGTGGACTTGGATTTAAATTTTTTTTTATGATTTATTTTTAAAACAATACCTACAGTAAAAACAGTAAATAAACCAAAAATCAAATTTGGAATTACATTTAATTCAGATAAACTGAGTGATAACTGAGAGGAAAAGGATGACACGATGAGAAAATTAAAATAAACAACGCAACGGCTGAAACGTTGCTATTCCTTTTAGGCTGCTCCATAATTCTTGATAATTTTAATCATAAACCACAAATGATGAGACATTTTTTTTAGCAGATGCATCATACTGATACTGTAGATAAGTTTTTAAACACAGTCTAGTGTTTCAGTCAGTTGGAAACAACTCCTGCATCGGTCACATGACTTCCTAGAAACAAAGCCCGCACTGATACAGGGTTTAGCTCTATGGGCTCCACTCATGCACCAACGCATCGGTGTTGCTGGACCCATCACTAGTGGAGGGCAAGAGAAAACACCAAACTACTGTTAACAAGGAGAAAACTAAACTAATATGGCAAGATCCAAATTAAAAAACTAATAAACATAACATGATATCCTAAACTTAGGGAACACCTCTGAACAGCAAAGATCTTTAAAAGTTATCAAAAACCACAACTCAAAGCTCACTATAAAATAAAAATAAGAACACAAAAATTAAAACAAAAACCCAAGAAGCTCCAAACTAATTCCAACATTTCAGCACACGTTCATTATTTTTAGGGTTGTCTAGAAATGCATGCAGTGGTAAAGCGTTCGGTGTGCAGGACGTACTGATGCCGATGCTGAGAACCATAAATAAGTTTTATAAAAGATGGCAGATTGTTTCAGCATGTTTGCACTGAGTTACAAATATTAACCTGCAGTTGTTTCTGTGTTACACCTGAATGCATGGCTGCTCTTCTAACTTGTGCGGAAAACAAAGGATGTTTCACATGTTTTTTTTTGTACAACCTCAGGGCAGGATGTTGATATTAATTTCATCACACTGGATTTAAAACACTTGAATTCAGTGACACACTGGTGGCAGCATGGGGTGTCATGAGTGGAGGCGTACAAGCTTTTTCTGTTGTTTTTTTTTGTCACTATAATGTATTCTTCACTTCTCTGCTGACATTCAGGCCTAAGGCAAAGTTTAGTCATTTCATTAAAAAGGAACACAAATGGATTGTAGTGTAGTTTTTGCTTCATTAGCCCCAAACTCTGCTGCTGCTCTGCTCCAGAGCTACTCTGCTGCTTCGGATCCTGAAGAAAATGAGCTGCTGCTGCAGGAGATTACTCCTGGAGTAAATTTATGAATCAAGCATGTCCAAATACATGATGGAGATTAATTACCTGCTTATTTTACCTTTTCTTTTCACATTTCCTGCTGCTGGTGCTGGAATTACTGCATTTAAGTAACATTTATTTTTCTTTACTTTAACTAAGGGTTACATATTTTACATAGGAAATGTTTTAATGCAATTAGAGTTTTTCCTTGTTCTCATTTGATGGAGTTAATCTTGAAGCAACAGAAAAAAAAAATTATACAGATATTTAAATGCATTTTTTTGCTCATAAATTTAGCTTTTAATACATTATTTGTAGTGAGTGGAGTGGTCAATCGAGATCCACAAAGACAAGGTGAAGGTCATGGTAGTCACCAGCAAAACAGCCAAAACCGCGAATTGGAATTCAACAACTCGTTCAACTATCTTGGTGTCTTCTTCGATGAGCCCTTGAATCACCAAACCGATGTCAAATGTGCGATTGGAAGAGCAAAGGCTGCATTCTGGATTGACAAACAACTAATGAGAAACATGCTTCCACTGAAACTCAAAAAGAAAATGCTCGTAAGCCTAGTGTTGTCACTAGACCGCTATGGCACAGAGTGTTTTGCCCTGACGAAGCAGACCAAGAAGAACATTACATCCTTCGAGCTTTGGTGCTACCGGTGCATGCTCAAAATCAGTTGGACGTAGATGGTATGCAATGAGGAGGGGCTACAAAGAATGGGAACAGAAAGACCGACTCTGCTAGACAAGATCATCAAAAAAAAGTTCCTGTACTTCCGTCATATCAGCTGGACCTCATCTGGTCTGGTCTTGAAAAATGATCTTGGCTCAAGCGCATGCCAAACAGGGACGAGGCCAACGACGCACAACGTGGATTGAACAAATAAAAGTGATTACAGGGGAGAAGGACGTGAAGAAGAACATGGCGTAAGCCGAGAACAAGGAAGAATGGCGGAATGCATTGGAGAGCCACGATCGACGGATGAAGAGTAAGTAAGAGAGTATAAATTATATGATTTTAAGTTGCTACTTCTGTATGTTTATAAATGGAAGAATCTGGATGTATACATCTTTTTCTTAGATTGAAAACTTTCAATTGGTCTTAAAGGACATTTTTTTCTAAACATATGACTCCTGACTGCAGAAAAGGCCGTAAAAGACATTTTTGTTCCTTTGTTAAATGGCTACTTGTCTCAGAGTTTCATCTGAATTCATCAGTCTTTAAGCTTTGGGGAAAAATAGTTTTCTCTCATCATGCAATGAGCTTGTTGACTGAAGAAACTGCAGGTTCATTTGTTAAAGATGATCAACCCCTTGAGTTGATAAAAAGATACAGACCAGAACCAGTTTATGATCAATGTGCACTAATCATACCGAGCCAACAGGAAAATGAACAGAGACATCTGCATTTTCCAAATAATCACTGAAGACACACTAGATTTTCCTGAAGACCTTTCTAATAAACATTTGCAACAGGCTGGGCGATATGGACATAAAATCAGATGCAGTTTTATCAACTGAATGCCACAGCAATCATAACCCAAAAATCACAAATACTGCTCATGAAAAAATAAGAAGAAAAAATTAAAATAGGCTCCTTCAGCACACTATTTATGTAAAGACATGGGATTTATATCACTTTACATCCCACAGTAACCGCATTTAATCATATTCTTCAAAGTTATCAGTCCCCCAATAGAGAAAAGAAAAAGTCAAATTTAGAATTCCGTTTTTGAGTTTTGAATCATGATAAATTCTAATTTATCATTTAGATGATAAATCAAAATTCTCATTATGTAGGGTGATCAGACGTCCTTTTTTTCCCAGACATGTCCTACTTTTCATATCTAAAAAAAACGTCAGTGTTTTTTTTTCCTCTCTCCCACTGCTTCTGTGTCCTGCATCTCGGTGTATCATTGAGACATCTGATCTGCGGTCGCATTTCATTGTGTACATAGAAGCTATGTGGTTGGAGGACAGACACACAGCAGCACTCAGTGAATATTAACCAGCAGCTACTTTGATGTTTAAGTAAAATTTAGGAGACGGGTTGGTTGAAAGAATAAGAGATGCCACCGAAAAATCTGTTTGTTAGACATACGGAGCTTTTTCAGCTAAAATTGGCAACAAATTGTAAGTTTAAACAAGTCAGTATTATAATGCAAGAAGCTTGAGAAAACATAGTTTGTTCTTTACCAGTTAAAAAAAATCTTGGCTTCTCAGAGGACCATGGCTCCCAGTTACAGCTTAAAATGTTTTCTTATTGTACAGACAGAATCAGACTGCAGAGCTTCTACATATCTTCAAATTTTGTTTCTGGCGTCATTATATTAGTAAAGGGGTTCATAAATCTTTTTAAACAGAGAAAAGCAGGGAGAGCTGCAGATTTAAAGGGGAAACAGATTTACTGGGATATGGAACATGCAATACAATCCAAGTTTACCACATAATTTACAAGAAAAAAATATGCTATGCTGTATTTAAAATGTAGCATATCCACTTTTTTCTGGATGGAATTTATATTGTACTTCTAGGGATGCATGATATATAAATTTTGGCATTGGAATCGGCTCTTATTAATTATTTTTTTCATGCATTGATATTTTTGGGCCCTATATTTATAATGTACTGAAAAGCATCTCTCTAATATCTATAAATATACATATCAGTGTGTTGTGGTACTTATGTGTTCTCAACAATTGGAAAGCATTCAATAAATAGATGTTTGAGCTCATTTTTGGAATATTGGCCTAATGAAAGTTTAACTGTTGGTCCATGAGCCACCACCCAAGTGTCTCCACAACTTTCATCATAAAGTTACACCCTTGCGGTGATGGTAGCCTTGACACCGGCGGCCCTGTGCTTACCGAAGCAGGGTAAGGCAGGCGGGTGGAAGCATACCCTCACCGGGTCGGGTTCGTTCACTCCGTCCCCGGCAGGCTCCCTGCCCGAGAGCTGATGGCTCGGTTCAAGTGCACGGTCCGGCCAAACAGGATGTAAATGTAAATCCGCTCACATTACAAGCCAACTGTTACTCAGTACATAAGTAGCCATTTTACCAAGTAGGTTTTTACTCTTTCTTGAGTAATTTCTTGGAAGACTGCTTTCTACTTTTATTTGAGTAATAATGTTCTAAAGTAGTGTTACTCGGACTGATTAAAAGCTTTGGAAGCTCAACCCACCTCTCCCCAGGAGGATGCCCTAAATAAAAAAACAGATCTGCTTTTGTCATAAACACACCGATGAGCTCTACAATCAGAACCACTAGAAAAGCATCATCTGTTGGGCCTTACATAACATAACATATATATTTATAATTGTACTTAGTGGTAGGGTGACCAA
>NW_015150622.1:873892-899225 GCF_000732505.1 Cyprinodon variegatus
CCTCAAGCAACTTCACTGTTGACAGTTAGCCATGTTTACGTAACTTGTGTAAAGTTTTTTTGCTTCTCGATAGTTTAAAATGTCTTTAGTCTTTTCAAGACAAAACAATATAGATGAATTTGCAGCCATAAAACGTTGAGAATGTTCATTTAAAGCGGTTTACAACAGTGTTTTAACTAAAGCTTTGCGTATGATAATTTTTTTACGCTTTTTTTGGCAGAATTCTGAATGCAAACTTATTGTAAAATGTGTCATATAGGCTGCATAGAGAAAAAAATACCATCTGCTGAAAGCTTATGGTAATTTTGATGCAAGATGAAAAAAATAGGGGAAAAGATACCTGCTGTGCTGTGGCTTCACAAAAAGGAACTAAGGGGGGGAAATTGTCAGATTTTCAAGAACCATTTGCTTGATATTTTTGCTAATAATTTTCCAAACGTGATAAACTTTAATGAACTGTGTTTTAAAAAAATAATAATAACTTGCTTTAAATTACCTCTGTGGCTTGGATATATCTTTATGTGTTCAGTTCAAGCTGCTTTGCAAATCCAGAGGAAACATAAACACCAAAAACACCATTAGAAATTTAACATGTTTGAATGTATCAGCTCAAATATTGTTTTCTCTTCCTTTGAGCAGCAGCTTTACTGTTATTTAGCATTAGTGGCAGTTTGTTGCCATCCCAACATCAATGATTTATTCATAAGCCCGACCTCAAGATCAGTCAGAAAAAAGACGTCTCTTAATTATGCATGTGCCTTGAATAAACCTACATTTTACCTGCGCTTCCCCCTTTCTGTACAGCACAGATCGGTTTTGATAAAGAAACTAAGAAGAGAAACAGAAAGCACATTTTGCTGCGTGAAAAGATGCACAACCTTTCTCCCACTGCTTGAAAGTTCCCCTGCAGAAGTAGTTGCCAGATTGCTGGAGCATGAAGCACTAACAGCTTTGCCCAAGGCCAACTTCAACCTTTTCCACTGGAACGAAATGGAAGATGTCTGGTGAATTTTTCATTGTTTATGGTCTCATTTCATGAGGAGATTAAGAGTGAGTCCCTTTGCTTGGTGAAACAAGGGGAAAGCAGGGAACCGAGAAGATCATTTACTTTTCTGACAAAATGAGCTTTCCTCTAAAGCAAAGCTGTGTGTGTGATTTAAGGCCTGAGTTTAACAAGAAGGAAAGTGTTATACAGAGTAATTGAACTTTCTACATTTTCTTACTGAAGTGTATTTCAGCTATTTTTCTTTTCTTTGTTCTAAATCAAGATTGAATATGATAATCTGCTGTTTGTCAGTTACAGTAGAACATTTAGTTTGCACATCCGTTCCCTGTCATGTTAGAACCTCAAAGATAAATTTGTTTAGATGTGAATCTGATAGGCTTATTAAAAAAAAACATTTTCTTATGTAGTTGTTTTCTATAAGAAGAAAGCAGCGACCAGTCTGAGGAAATATATTCATGTACAAAACAGGCTGGCATGAAAATAATGAGAACCTGTTTGAGAAATCTATTAAATAAAAGTCTCAGTTACAGAATCGCTGATTTAAAGTATAGTTTATGTTTATGTCAATACTGTGAGTTGCTGTTTGTCTTTCAGGAAAAGAGTTTGAAATTACCCAGAGGAACCGTGACAGATCTTTATCTCCAACCACTGCTTCTCTAGATCTAAAGTTTCTGTTTACACCTGGGCTGCTTTTTTATAACTTTTAGTTTAGGGCTTTTTTCCAAACCATGACAAAACACGGTGTGCCTTTGAACTGAGGATGCATGTCTCTTGTGTTAAACATAGAGATTTTTTCTTAAGAAATCCTCCTGGTGTTACAGAAACATGTTCTAAAAGTTTTTCTGGGTATAAAACAGTTGATATTAGTTAAAAAAAGGAATATTTATCTGTCTAAATGACTCCTCAAGTCTACATTTATATAATTTTACATTACCAAAAAAACATAAAAGACCTGAATATGACCTGAACAGATGTGGCAACATACTTTATACATTCTCACCAAAGTTATATTTTAGCCATCTTTTCCTTTGCAATAGATTACTGTACATTGTTTAGGCTACCATAGTCCTTATATTAAAAGCCCTTCAATGTCCTGACTGTGAAGTTGTATAACACTTTAGATAAAACAAGTTATACAACTTGTAAGATTTTAAGGTAATTTTAAAAATAACTTCCTATTCTAAGAAAGGTATGTTCTGTGGCTGAGGGGGACAAACAATCTGTAAATGCATGGTAATACAGTGTAATCAAAAACAACCGTTCACTCACACACTCACACCAAAGGAGAATTTAGAGAAGCCAATTAACCAAACAGCCACGTTTTTTGGACTGTGGGAGGAAGCCGGAGTACCCAGAGAGAACCCACGCATGCTAAGGGAGAACATTCAAACTCCATGCAGAAAGAACCCAGAACCTTCTTGCTGCAAGGCAGCAGTGCTACCCGCTGCGCCACTGAGCAACCCTTGAATTCCTATATTCAATTTAAAATAGTGTTTAGTTTCATGTTGGAAGATTATCAAAGAAAATAGTTGATACATTGAAGCATAAATAGTTTGCAATAAGCTTTAGATACTGGAACAAGATCTTTTCCATAATTGTCCTCTAACATCCCCTTAACCTGTAAATAATATACAAAAGTACAGTTAGAGTTAAAACATATCCAATCCTCAGATATGTCATGTTATTTTTAAACAGATGACACCTCAGCTTATAAAATGACCTGAGATAGAAGTTTGATAAGAAGGTATTGAAGTTAACATTTTGTCCCAGCATAGAAACCAATAAATCATGTTCTATTGATTGCTTTTTAAAATCCCCAATGAGGCTCCTGAGAGTTAAGGGTCTTTTGTTCTGCATGCAGCAGATGATGGATCCTTATAGTTTTTGCTGCATGTTTGCTCTCTAACTGCAGGCTGAATTTATGACTGGTCATACACTTCTGTACAGTTATTGCGTCACAGCTTGACATCAGCTATAGAAACGTGAACACACCATACATATCTGCCTGTTTTAACCCAATCTGTGGCTATGCAGACTGGGTTAGAAGAATCTTAACTCTTGAATCATGTTTAGGAGAACTAACCAAAAGTCAATTCCTCCTTGGCTGGAAATGTTTGTTGACATCAGATAAACTCGAGCATCTTTCATCTCAGCTAATCTGACAGAAAATAGAAAAAACTGGTGGATTATTATTTTAAAAAGCGCTCCTGGGACAGGATTTAGCCCGATTGGAACATTTCTCCTCACACCTTTAGAGTTAATAAATGTCTCATGAGCCAGGCTTTTTTTTTTTTTTTTCCCTCAGGTTGACAAAAAGGGAGGGGAAGTTCCTGGAGCACCTGAGATGTGGAACAGCAGCACATACAGTCTGTTACTGTATGAAAGTCGAGCATTCATCAGTTGTTTATTTCAGGTTTTAAGGCAGAGAAGCTCCTTTTCATCTCAGCTGCGTCTCCGAGCTGCTTCACGATGCTGTGCTCTTCAGGAGGAGCCGTAATGATGCTCCCTCTTCCTCTTGATGTTATTGTTTTGGATGTTTTACAGTCACACCAACTGGTTGCGCTCTATTTTTTCGAGGCTTCCTTCCAGACAAGGAAAGCAGGTGTTTGACAGCTGATGGGTCGCACTCTGCTGAGAGCCCCCGGCTCATCTTCTCCTCTAATGAGCTACATAAGAAGGATTGTTTCTTTATCCTTCATTTGACTTTACAACAAGAGTGAATCTTAACAAAGCTGTTTGGCTGCTAGAAGAATAAATTCTCCCTCAGAGGCAGGAGAGAAACAAGTTGCCTCAATAAGGCCTTTGAAGGCGGTTTAATGATTTTCCTAAATGAATGTTTTGGCAGCTCTGCTGTCTGGCTGCCGCAACACTTCGGTCTGCTTTTATCGCACATTTTGAATGCTCAGTTTGGGGAATCTGTGGCAGAGGTAACGAGAGACACTGAGCTGGGATGCTGCAGAAACACGGAGTATTGATTATTACTGCTGCAGCCTGAACCTCGTTCGGTGTTCTAGTCACCTGAACAGTCCGCTGGCTGCCATTATTTTACTACAGTGCAATGTTTTTTTGCAGCACACATCAGAGGACTACAGAGTGTCAGTGAAAACAAATAAAGCAAATAATTACAAAGTGTATTAAGGAAACAAAAAACTCCATTAAAATGGGATAAAGGAACACAAAGCAATTACAGATAGATGGCAGTGTAAACTAATCCTTCCTCATCCTGAGGCCACAATGTGTTTGAAGTAGAATTATCCACAGTAAACTCTTAATAACAATGAATATAATATGCAAAAACTCAATTTTAGAGACCAAATCTTGAAGAATTAAACTGTTTATAATAAAATATAACTTGTTTCCTGCCTGTTTGATGTCTGAGTTAATAATGGCACTTGTGTTTTCCAAAAATAGACTAGATATTGATCTGTTTGCCTATAGCGTCTAAATAAAGAGGTCTTTGAGTCTGGAAAATTTGATGGAGTTTCATCATTTCTATACAGTTTTACCTTCATTAATTAATTTATCTTTTGAGCTAATTAATTATTTTTTATTATTAATTTTATTATTCTCACAGTGAATTCACTGCTCACAACAGCTCGTAGTAGAACAGAGTGTATGTACAGAAAGTTGGAGGAAAAAGAAGAATTGCATGAGAGCATCTGTGTTCAAACTTTGCTCTGTTGAAATATATTTAAATTTAAAATATACTTATTATATGAATATATTAATACTTATTATGTTTTATATTTTCTTGTGTGTGTTTGTAAGGGATCGGGAGGGGGTCCTATTCCTACCCTTTCATACACTTGCTGTAACAAAAGCCCAGATTGTTTATCAGCAAAGAGAACCATGGTTCCCAATTATACTTCAAGAGTTGAATTCGGACTACATACCCCAAAGCCATCTCTGTCATTAACTGGATTTTTTTTTATAATTGCAATGCTGGACATACAAGAAAAAAAAATGTTTAACAGTGCCTGAAAACTCATTGGGCTGGATTTATCAAGATCCAATTTTGCGTGCAGTAATTTGCGCTCGCAAACTGGAATTTTGCGCGAGGGGCTGAACCATGGTTTGCGGGTGATTTAACAAGAGTGATTGCGTAACTGGTGGCAGGTGCAAAACTGTTGGAGACGCCCTATTTAAATGATGGTTTTGCGCGTTTTGTGGTTTGCGGCAAAGTAGTTTGTAGTTTCTACAAACTAGTGCATTAAGAAATTTAAATCTTACAGTGATATATAAAGAAAAAACTTTGGCAACCTTTATTCCCTAAGGTGGTATGTGGCTGAATTTCTACTTCACTGCAGTAAAAAAAACAAACAACAAAAAACAGGTGTTTTGTCTTGGCCTGTAGAAAAATGCACATACCAAATGGTTCACAAGAAGTGACTGTGGATGAGATTACTGCGCGTACGCATCCCTGCAGCATTGGCATGTTGCTCCACAGGCACAGGGGGAGAACCCCGACCCCGTCGGACAGCACTTCTGAAAAACGAGATTGGGAGATCCCAGCTCTCGCTGCAACCGTACACTGGAATGACCCAGATGCAAAAAAGTGCAATGTTGCAAGGAGTTTTGTGATATCTGGTATTGCGTGGGTCCTCTTTGTGGCTGGCTCCAAATCCATTCGGAGTTCCCCCAACAGCTCCAAAATGGCAATGCTGGATAAACGATATGTTTTGATGATCGTTTCCTCGTTCATTCCAAAAATATTCACACGGAGTGAAAAAATGCGTTCTCTGCGTCTCCTCGCTTCATTTCGATGTCTCCTTCTTGCGACAATAACCGCTGCCATGTGTGCGCAATTACGCATACAGACCATTTGCACCTTCTTTTGAAACGTGTTAAATATAGAGTCAGATACCGTTAGCAAAATTGCTTTCAGGTTTAATAAATCACTTTGCGAGTCCTAAATTAATATATTTACATGTTCACCTCCCACAAGACGCACTTTTGCGTGTAAACGCCCCATATTGCATATTCATTGCAGAAAAAGTACTAAATGGATAAGAGGCGCTATTTAGCACGTTTTAAAGACCAAATCCTTTTAGCACGCTGTTGATAGATCAGTTTGTACATTTTTTAGCGTGCGCAGTGAAATAGCTCACGTTTTAATACACGCAAACCTTTGATAGATCCGGCCCATTGTATGCAAAAATGTTAATTTACTCTCTTTCTATAATATAAACAGTGATGCTAACATTAGCTTAGCTCACACAAGGTTCCAAATTGATCATTAATCCTTTTAGAGCAGGGGTCACCAACGCGGTGCCCGCGGGCACCAAGAGGCCCTCAAGGACCACATGGGGTGCCCTCTTCGTCTTCTGAAAACAGAAGAACTCACTCAGTGGGTTAAGTTGGGTTTTTTTTATTCTGTTGCCCTTCTTTTTAATCATTTATGTATTATTTCACCATGTTTCAGTGGTTTCAAAATGACAATATTAAAAAGAAAATTAGAAATGAATAAAAGAATAAAATAAGAATAAAAATGAGTTTTTATGGATGAGATTTACTGTAGGTGAACACTGATCCCTCCAGTTTATAGGTCAGTATTGGTAGCCCTTCGTATGACTCGGTAGCCATGAAGTAGCCATCAGCCTTAAGAAGGTTGGTGACCCCTGTTTTAGAGCATATTGCTACACAGTTACGAACAGTTATGACTGTGTTAAACTAAGTTATTTAAGGATGACTTCACTAATCCACTTTTTAACTCTTAAGTGAACAGCTGTTAGAGTGAAGATGCTTTGCAAACGTTCCTGGCTGCTGCTAGGAAGGAAATGGTACTATCTAAAGAGGCGGAGTCTCCTGGAAAGTAGCCAATCACAGGCCTCAAAGTGACAAAAGTTGGCATGAGGCACAGAAACAGGTCTACAGAGAGTAGGAGCGAATATACAGGAGCGTGAAAACAAGAGAAGGAGCATAAACTCATGGTTACGACACATTGGGGAGTTCATGGTATTGGATCTGCAAGAATAAAATGTTCAAAATGTTAAAAGTTTTGAGAGACATCCATAAAATTGCAATATTAAATTTGTGGGGGGTTGCAAAAACTGACTTAGCTGAATAACAAAAGCAATCCACACTTTTCAGATTCATCTTTGTAAAAGACCCTTTTCCTTCCACTATGCTAAGCTTTTTTTCAGATCTTATAACACATAGAATCTTTTGTTAGAGGATTGCAATATTGAATGTTGGGAAATTGTTGCATCTGATTACTGTGTGTTCGTATACTTTAGGCGTGAATGTCCTTTTCTGAAACCAGTCTATAAATAATAGGAGGTTTAAGGAACATGAGTATAAAGAGTGAGAGTCAGGGAGGACAACATTTTTCATGGGAAAATGTACAGTGCACAGAGACGTCTGCAGAGTCTCAGTCGGAGCAGAAGATGATGGATTATATCAAGCCGCAGGCAGGGAGCGCTAGAAATAAGTAATCAAAGAGAAAGTGGGGCTAGGTGGTGTTCATGCAGACCGGCTGCTCACATTCATATTCCAAAAGGTGACGGAGCTTTTTAAGTTGTTGATGGCGCTAGGCATTGTACAAACTCTGCTGCCTCTTGGCTCCAGTAGGTGTTTTAGTGGAATAGAGTTGAATTATCCATTTAGTACCAGAGGGGCAGTTCCTGACCTCTTCCTCTTGCAATCCCCCGCACCTCCATCAGCCGCCTACAGTGGCATCCACGGTCAAGGTTAGCTCCGTGGCTATTCAGCATTCTGCGAAGAAAAGGGAGCTGAGCCAGGGAAGTCTGCCAGACAGGTCTGCTTAAATGTACTCAGGTGCTGGTCTGGTTTCAGGGTACATTTTCATAAGACAACCAAATTGGACTGTTTTTTTTTTTTTCTTGTTACCATGGAGCCTCCATGTCTCTGTGCATGTATAAATCAGATTTGACATTGTTTTAAAAAAAGAAATCAGCAGATGGATTTAGCATTCCAACAGGAGAGAAACATCTGAAGGCAGTCATTGATTACACAATCAACTAGACTTTGCTGGTTTAATAAATAAAAATATATTTATTTTCTAATGAAGTATTATGTTGAAATGTGAGTAGAAATTGTCCTTTTTTAGCCTAAGTTGGTTAGAACCCACTTTAACCCGGAGACCGATGATACCACTCATCGTGCAGGAAATTACGGGACAAAATGTGCAGCGTTAAGGCTAGAGATGATGCAGCATGGCTTATTAGAGGTTTTAAAATGTGCCTGGCATTTTCCGCCTCACAGGAAATGGGCTTTTGACTGATAATAGGGCTGTAGGCTGCTGAGACTCCATGCATGTGGTTCAGGAGCTTCGATGTTGGGTTTGCACCCAGATGTGCAGAGGGTAGACCAACAGTCTCCAACATCTGCAAACTTAGTGAACATATGTGGAAGTGAGTTTTGAGATCACAGTTTTGTCAACAGTGTTCCTGAGTGAGCAAAACAAGGTTCCAAGAAAAAAACAATATTCCACGGAAAAAAATTATGTTTGGTATACATTGATAAAATATATATATAAATATATTCTGAGCAGCTTTCATGATCGTGCCATTCATGTCACACCCACCCCTGAAAGGATATGCAAATTCCCAGATAATTGCAAGATTTAGTTGGCAAATTCATGCATAAATAATGATGTGTGATTAATTAATTACAAGACCAAACGATCATGATTATGATGATTAAAGCAAAAATGCAGAGCACACTTCCAATTTTCTGAATCATTTTAATTTTTAATAGTGTAGTTAAAAGGGCCCTTAATGATTGGATAGTGAGATGCATGGTTTCTGTTTAAGTGTGTGTGAAATATGACCCGACCATTTTTCTATTTCATCATTATGTTACACATAATTATTTACATGGTTCTCACTGGCTCTGATTAATAGTACTGATATAACATTGGATCCTGCTTCAGAGAGAAAATTACAGGAAATTACTGTGTCATGAAAACCAGTTTAGATCCACTTATGTTAACCGTGCACTGTTGGTCTTATTTGATAGATTAATGCCTTAACTTGTTTGCTAAAACTTTTAAATTACACTCCTAATGAAATATTAAGAAAAAAGTACCAAGTATTTGCATTTTATCCTATTTTATTTTAATATGGTTTTAAACAGAAACTCAAAATTAGGGAAGAAAAAAAAAGCAAGAAACTAAATAACTGGGTAAGAGAATAAATAGTGGGTAAATTATCTAATCACTAAATGCCTTTTAATCAGACAAGGAAGAATTTAAAAACAACCCCTCTAAAAAAGAAAAAAGAAATATCAAAAGGGTTTCATTGAGAAAATTAAACATTCACGATGGTTGGGTGGGGACAATTCTATGGAATTATTTTCTTCCATTTTTCTCTCAAACAAAGAAACAACTTTTTTGCCAACCACCTGTAACAATACAAGGAAGAAGATGACAACCGAACCATTGAGTAAACGTTATATTTTACATGTATTGAAAACAGAATATCAGCAAAGATATATTTGATTAATGATTCGCTTTTTGTGTTCTTCCTCTTCTTTTTCTTAAATGCTGGTTGGTAGAAAAGTTTTTGGTGCAGCACTGCCACCAACTGGTAAGGAGTGTAACAGCTTTATTATGGGGTGTAGATCTGTACTCTGTAAATATTGGATTTTTATTTGTAATTTTGCAAGAAAATTTGAAATATGAACTTCTAAAGTTATATTTTTACAGATAAAACATGTCAGATGTATGCACAAGATTATAACGAACAAAAGAATTTCTTAAATTTATCGACTTACATTTACAAATTCAGACACCTACTCATGTTTTCATGACAATGAATTTACCCCATATAAAATTCAGTTTAAATTAACAGTTTATACACACTATTCAGTTCATAGAGAAAATGTAAACTGGTGCCAAAGTTACTTTTACACAATTACTATTACAATATAAACATGACTTGCCTTCCCTAGCCTCAGATAAACCTTGGGCAGATGAATCTGGAATAGAACCTACAACTCTCTAAATGCTTGATGACTAATCTATGCCCTTTTTTTTTCAAGTAAAAGTTTTTTTCTGGGTTCAGTCAATTTTGGTTTCTGTCTTATTTCTGTCTGCAGCATAATCACATTTTTTTTAACCTTTCGCTATTTTACACCAAAGCACCATAGGTTTTAATCTATACTGGTACCGGGACTGGTTCTAAACTGGTACAATAAGAAAAGCAACACACAATTCAATTTTCCACAGCCAGAGAACCAGCTACAGGCTAAATCATTAGCTCATCTTTAGAGTCTCATACAGGACAAGAATTACTTAAATGATTTACATGTTTTCATGCAGCAGTGACTGAAAATAACTGTCATTTCCAGCCTCTTAAAAAATTCATTTCATATCCATAAATGAATCATAACATTAATCAGATACAGTGGAATCCCATGGACAGATTCAAATTCAATTACATACATTCCAGTTTGACTAATAGGTTTTAAAAGATTGATCATCCCTTCCTTTGTGTTGAGGACTGAAGTGCGGAGAGACTGTACAACCGTTTAGATCATATTGATCTCTACAAACAGATATGAAGGTTTTACCCATCTATGTTAACAGCTTCATTGATTTTAAAAATGAATTTTAAGAATGATCAAACAATATACCTAGTTCCTGTTTTTGTGCTGGATTTGAATTTAGTTCCAGTTTGAGCACACAGTAGAATTACCTTCAGAGAGAAATAATTGGTCAAAACCTTCAAAAGGAACACCTTTTAAAAACAGTCAGCTTGGTTTATGCTTCAGGAGACAACACTTCTTAAGATCTCCCCTGGATAGTATGAAATGTTTTCAATTAAGTAGCTGCTGAGATTTCATTAAGTGAAATCAAGCATATCCTCCAACCGTAGAATCTCCAAGGTATTTGTTTGGATCTTGGCAAAGAATTATACAGATATTTCCAAACGAATTCTAATTTTTTAAGATTGCAACCTAACTTTGTCTATCAAATACTGACTGTATTTTTTAGAAGTTCTTCAGAAGAATCGAGCAGCTCAATTAATTCTAAACTTGGTTTTTAAATAAATAGGCAGACTAACTCAATTGTCCAGATTACTGGTGCAGAGATCCAGCACATTCTCACTCCACACTTGTCAGTGACATTTTGTTAAGCTCTCTATGCCTCGCACACAAACAGGCTGTATGACTGATTGAGGACTTCTTGGCCTAGTCCACAGAAGATGGACACGGTATATTTTCATAAACATCTTAGAAAAAAGTTGCGTCCATACAAGCTAACATGGCACCAATGAACACGTTGTAATGCATATTCTGGGTAGCCTGGCCAACCACACTGACATACACAGGGCCTAATTCAGTCTGGTAAGGCTCCATACCTTCTCATGTTTATTGGGCTGCAGGTTGCAATGTGAAACAGTAATATGAGGAACTGCAGTATGGGCAGGTGTTCAGCATGGATGTTTTTTATTGAACACTGTAACCCCCATTTTTTATGCTTTAGCTTTTATTTCAGAAAGCAGGCTGACAAAAAAGGAATCATATAGAAGAGGAAGACATGTTAAAGCTCATCAGAAGGGGACTCGAATCTTTGATGGCTGTATCGAGGACCAAAGCCTGTGTACGTCCGTCAGCCACTACCACACCCAGATTTTTTGTTAAATTGCTTAAAACCATATAGACTTTAGCAGTTTAGGTTGTACAACAGGGTTTCCTGGCCGACCCTGCAGCAGAGGACATACAGTATCTGCTAGTCAGGTTAGTTTGGAGTAAGTTAACCTTTAAGTAACATCTATTGGATTTGTCCTAACTATGGCATCTTACGAAGATGCGCATCAGATTTCTGACATCTATACTGTACAAGCCTGTAAAAAAACCTAAAGTTATTAGTGAACTAATTTGCTTTATTTGATTTTATTAATAAACGTAATCTCATTTGCATAACTGTATTGCAGTTCCGAAATAGTGCAGATTCTATACGTTTTCCAATGTGTAATTCTTTTAAATAATTAATTCAATAATTAATAACAAAAATGTCATATTTCATAAAGAGCTGTCAGTTGCATTTAAAAGAAAAGTCCGGTCAGCAAGGAATAATCAATGGATCATTATTTATACTTGCTGTGATTTAATTAATTTAGCCTTAATCAGTAAAAAAAGATCACTGAGTCTGGGAGCGGCCATTTTTGCCCAAATATAGTAACACCTCACTCCTGACTTCTCCCGGAATTGACGTCACGGTGCGGTAAGCCTAGCGCCATTCTCCCCGCTTTACAAGCAAAATCAATGGGAACTACTAGACACATCTGCAAACAACAACAATTATTGAAGATTTCCAGAGGACTTCACCATTGAAATTCACAAGAGCTATACCGGTAGTTAAACTGACAATGCCCACGTGCATGGCAGTTGGATGTTGCAATACATCGGGTAAAAGTGAAAAAAAAGAGTTATTTCACCTTTCTGATTCCTGATCCTCCACGGACGGGTTTGTCATTGGATTGCTAGCTTGAAGAGGGAGGATTTGCCATCGCACTTCTCTGGCCAGAGAAAAAACTCGTAATATGTAGCCAACATTTGGAAGAAGAATGTTTTCAAGATGACTTGGATAATAGCGCGTTGTGACAAACACCAGATACAGCACTGGGACTTGATCAACAGCCGATACCGCACTGTGACGTCACAAACCAGTAGGTGGCAGTGTTCTTTGACAAACATGGTCGCCTCCAGTAAAGCAAATTTAAATGAAAATTACTCTTAATTAAAAACACTCATAATTTATTGAACAGTATGTTATATTTCACATTTAAAGTACTTTAAGAACTTTGAATTCTGAATATGACCGGACTTTTCCTTTAAGGTTGAGATAATCGGAACATTGTTCAATGTTATTTTGCAGTTACATTGAACAATCACCATTCACTTTGATTTCACAGGAAATGAGTTACCAACTCAGTTATTTATTAGAAAATTAACTATATCTTGTTACTTTTTATAGGTAAAGTTTCTTACACTGGTTGTGCAGCATTTCTTCTTTTTTAATTTTTTGGAGACCACTCTGTATTTGAGTTTTCCATAGACTACATTTTCATTGGCAATATATATTCTGTTATTCTCCTTGGTCTTTTTTTCCGCCACAGATTTTTTTTCCATATGATCCTCAGATATATTCAGGAATCTTCTCCTATATGTAGGTCTTTGAAGATGTCTGCAACTCAGCAGGTAAATTAAACACTCATTTGAGATCTAGTGATTGTTGCTGACATACCCTTGATACCCAGATATGAAGGATACTGGTTGATCGACTGGAGACTTATTTCATATGCATGTCTCTGTGTGCCCCATCGTTCCGGCTTTGCTTTAAAAAAAAAAATAAAAAATACAAAAAAAGAGAAGTATGTGGGAGCATTCACTTTTGATGTGCTTGTGATTACGGTGCATAAGCTGTGGCACGGAAGCTTTGAAAAGATTTTGCCAGCCTGCCAGTACAGATGAAGTGTCATTAGTGGGCAGAATGATTGATTTCTTAAAGTGGATGTGTGGCGCTAGACGAAAAACATTTACCCCTCAGGCAAGAAGGCAGTATTAATAAAACATTACAAAGAATGAATCGCAGGCTATTGGAACCTAGAATGTATAATGGTTGTTTTTTCTCCCCTTTCTGCTTTCTCTTTAAACGCAGTACCGTCAGGATTTTATTCCTTAAGGTTGGTAGTCAGATAAAGCTGTGTTCTAGAAAGTTTGTTCAGGTTAATTCTGTAAACCTGAACTATCTGACTGAAACTTGTCTCATTAGGTGTCGCCGCATTCGGCCTCAGGTTTCAAACTGCAGCCTAATTTTCTCTCCATGAAATGACTTGTAATTCAAGTCAGTGTCAGTTTCAAATGTTTCCATTAAATTTGAAATGGAAGGAAATTAGTTTCAGTTTGACACATTCATTCAAAGCCAGCGGCTGATATTCTAAAACTCTGGGTCTGTTTACCCGAGCATGAGTTAGAGTTAATTAACTGTGCTAATGTTTCAGATCCAATCTGTATTCATTGTCCAGGCTGCTGTCTCCTGTTTGTCTCTTTGCATGACAAGTAGCATTTCAAAATGACAACTTCGAAACTTTCTGTTATTGGAAAATATTTGAGTTTTTTTTTTCTTCCTTGCAAGCAATTTATGAAGTGTAGAAAAGTAAACAAAAATAATTTCAGGACTTAACTTTGATTAATTTTTAGCAAACGTCGTATGAATAAAACAGCTGGAGAGACAGATAAACCCTGGTAAAGCCGCACCCTTTGGTCTCAATCATTGAAAGGGAAAATACTGACACTGTAACTCGAAATATTTCCAAGTATCTCACCCAGTCGTGTATAATTGGGTATTTTTACACCCACCATCTATACCCACTATTAATCTTCAGGTCTTTATAATCCAGTTCCTAAACCAACTATTTACATTGTTAAAGTTACCAAGTAGGACCTTTTAAACCTCTAAACAACTGACCATTAGGCCTTTCTGGTTAATATATTTCATGGGTATTCTTTGACAGGGGCCAATAGAGGCCCGTGCCCATGCAGAACTGATGCTGTCCCCTATTCTGAAGACATAAAATCAAATCAATGTTCTATGGTAATATGTGTTGCCACAGAAGCTGCAACCAGTTTCATTCTAGGCATTTTTCAGCTCTATTGTGGATCTACTAGCTTTTAGCATCACCTTAGCTCTGTCTCACCTAACTTTAACTTATACTTCTGTTGCAGAATCCTTTCATGTCGATGTTGGCATCATACACACAAGTAAATATGTATTTATGTATTAATGTTACACTATAAATATGCATTTTGTTCAGTAAAATTAATACTTATTATATACTTATTACTTAATACTTATTCTGCAGAATTCTAGTCATTCTGTGCCTGTAAAGTTTTTGAAAAATTAATCATTTGGATGCAGTTGCAGCTGGTGGAGTTTTCTCCGGGGGAGGGGGGGTATAAATTCAAAACATATACTAAGTTATCACACCAGTATACAACAAAACATAATTCCATGCACAGGTTTACTTTATGTACCTAAATGTGGCCCATCTGAGGCTCTGTTTGTTTAATAATGGGGAAGCTATTTGTCACGTTAATATTTTTTTACTATATATAAACTACTTATTTATTTTTATGGAACTAGTGGCTTGTTTTTTGGACAGTAGGCTGACAGGAAAGGGGGAATGAGAGACAGACATGCGGCAAAGAACCACAGGTCAGACTTGAACCCGGGTCGGCCGGGTCCAGGACTAAGGCCTCTGTACATGTATTGTGTGCGCTAACCATTGTGCCATCAAAACACACCCAAACTATTTATTTTCTGAGAGTGTGTTTGTTTAAGAGAAACTATGCAGATTAACAAACATCTAGAAAAAGTACACTATATTCTATTATTTTCCATGTGAATTCCAGATTGTTTATTCTTCTTTGCCTTTTCTAAAAAGCGCTTTAAATCAGTCCTACCTGTCTTTATCTATGCTGGGGCAGATCCTGATGTTTGAAAAAGGAGGCAGGAAAAGCAGGATAAAGCGCTAGCCTCGCTACATGCAGTTAGCCAAGCCTTATAGCCAAACCAGGTCCTGGAAAAAGAAAGAGTGTACCGTCACCATCTGGTTTTGGACTGCTGATTAATTTTGATGTTGGGCTGATCAGGTCCAAACGGTTTTACCGCCAGCTTTTCTTGGTAAGTTTGCTTTAAGGGACTTCACTTCCGCGACTCGACCTGTCCATCAGCCCCACTACAACTGTGACGGCAGTTCCTGTCACCTCGGGGTGAGATCAGAGCGCAGGAGAGTTGCGCCCCTAGCCGTCCTATACTTTTGCATTACTAAGAAGCTACTGTGCATGAACAACTTTTAACAAGAGTCAATGGGCAAAGATTTTTGCGTCCCAGGATAGAAATATGTCCAAAATCTGACGACGAACGAAACAGCTTTACACGTCCTTAAAGATTAAATATTTGTCTTGCACATCTAAAAAACATATTAATATATTTCCAAATATTGTAATTCTACAATTACAATAATTGTTTTTATGTATATTATTAACTTATTATTAATCAATCAAGTCATTGGGTGAGTGTGTATGGGCCAGCTGTGACTGTTTGGATCTTAAAGCTGTGGCTATAATCTTTCCATGATTAAAGAATGAACCTTTGCCCCGTCTCGTTTCGTTAATGTTTCATTCCTTGTTTGTGTCGTCAGATGAAAAAGCAAGCATTGTCTTTAAAAGAAAGCCCGAAAGTCAGAGGAATTCTGGGAAATGAAATAATTGCACCTGTGTAGATGTATGCACATTCAATTAGTTCTAATGCTGCAAAACAATGAAGTGGCAGTTAATTTTAAATCACAAGTTTATCTGAGCTTTACCTGTCATGGAAACGTTTGACATTTAGGAGGTTTCAGGGGTTTTATTGTTTGCTTATTTTCTCAAAATAGACAAATGTGGTATTAAGAAGATGTAGAAACAGCTTCTTAATACCACTTTTCTTTTTCAAAGAATGTCTTTATAACTTTTCTGTGAGCCTGCTTTTCTTTGTACTTTTACAATCTATGAGGGTGTATGCTATTGTTAGTTGTTATAGGTCATCACAGCAGGCAATATAAAATATTTCCATTTAAAAATAGCCCATTATCTTATCAGCATTTTTCTAAACCCAGCAGTAAGTTTAGTGTCTGCTCTTTTTGGTCAGATGTATGCCTAAAGTTGTTTCTTCCCTCTGTAGTCTCTGCATCTTGATGTATTATTAGCTGCTTTTACTCGTCTTTCACAGCTGAACCTGCAAAAATAATTCACTCCCTTATTTCTTTAAATAGAAACAGGATTTCAGAATGTGACTAAAACACATTATTGATTTGGGTCACTTAGCTCAGGCAATGAATCAATTAAAGATTTGTTGTGATCACTTTCCTGCCTTTTCAGGAATACCTTTAATCCAAAGGTATTATTGGATTATATATAAATTGACTCTTCACCCTTTGATTTGAACTTTTCTAAAAAGGACATCAGACTAATGAAAATCATGTGAATAAACCAAACTAAACACATTTTAAATGAATAATATATTATGAAGCTTAAGCAAAATTTCAACCTGGAAGACTCTCTGTCAGGCTTAACTGGATCCCCTGATGAAGTGCCTCGTTCAAGCTTCCCTCGGACAGCACCCTCTCCAAAACCACTCGTTTCTCAAGATAGCTCCCTGTTGCTCAGAGAATAGACTTTAAAATCCTTCTGTTAGTCTAGAAATCAATGAATAGATCAGCACCTTTTCAGTGTATCAACCTCCCGGACCAATCAGGTTCTAGTTCGAGCTTTTTCTGTCCACCCTGAACTGGAACCAAACATAGAGAAGCAACATTTAGTTCCAATGCTCCGCTGATCTGGAACAAACTCCCAGAAGACTGGAAAAGAGGTGAAAGCCTGAGTTATTTGAAGTGAAATTTAAAAACCCATTATTATGATTTATGGTAAGAAACCAGGTCGTCTGCATGTGTGTCGCAGTTAACGTAGATGTGCCTCCGCTCTTTTTGCAGACACTCTGGAGCTCCTCTCCAAAATTGTAGGTGACTTCAGAAAGTGCCGCAGACAGGAGGCCTCTGATTGGTTAAATGTACATCCGCTCTACTCTATGCATATTTTCTGTTTGGTACCTTACCAGCTTGTTTTGTTTTTTTGACCGGCATTGAAGAAAACGACTCGTGAAAATGGACCAGCTAGAAGAGCGAGGTGCGTGAGAACGCTGGGAACCTTTTTCCACCTGGATCCCTCTTTTTCACCCTCATGCCCCTCTTTTGTCACACAAACTTTCCCCTTGCGTTTTTCCACTTTCTCACCGCCTCGGACATATCTAGACCCACAGCTAGTTCATAATTGTCCCTCTTGCATTGTGGCATGGAATAACATAGCGCAGACCATGCTTCAACTATCCTTGATGGGTCCTTCGCTGGTCCCCCTTGAATTCCTTTTTAAACTTCAATCTTTGTACTAAAATATTCTTTCTGTCATGATTTGTGGACATTAAGATATAAAGAAAAGCATTATCTCCTGGCCAGACCCTGTAATTCAGTGAAAGGGTGGAGTAAGGGAGAGTAAAAAAATATGCATGCCTAGGAGAAGGCCAGTGGCTGGAAGTTGGAGGGGATTTTGCTTGGAGTGACAGGAAAGTCTGCTGCCATTCTGCTGGTGTTTGACTGGGAGGGGTGATTTTGAATGACTGCTACTGTATTCAGGTGCATGTAATGTTTAATTGCTATGTTTTGATTAGCTAAGTTAATATATACAGCCCAGTAATTGACATACTGTAATGTGCGTAAATGCTAATATGCACACATATATATGGGAACCAGTTGCTGTCAGGAGTTTCACAGGTTGGTCTTAACCATACTGAGTGAATGCAGAGCAGAGGCACTTTTCATAAAACGGATTTGAGTGAAGCCTGCCTCGATATAAAAATGTACAGCAAATGGACTGGTGCCAGGTCCATGAATCAGATAAAGTGCACTCACTTTGTGGGTTAACAAGCCACGGTCAAGAGAAGAACCAACAATCAAATCAATGAGTACAAATCTCATTCAAAAATATCACTTAGTGAATATAAAGCAGCTTTTTGCAAAAGTTAAATTTCAATATTTTTTATCTGTTATTTTTTTAACCATTTAACTTTAGAAAATTGCCAAATAGAAATATTTTTTTTCTTTTTTGGCATTTGTTTCATTGATAAGTGCATATATGTACCATCAGTTTTAATGCTTTGCACTGAGCTTGAGGCTATTATGTGAGGTTTCCACACGGATAAGCATATTGAAATGCAGTAACAACTTTTCTTCCAAAAGGCCAAAATAAAACACCTCAGGCTCCACAGAAATGCAGCACTAAGAAAAAGAGTCCTCTGTCCCACATTTACAACATTTAAACCTCCCTTTTCTTATAAACAATGCTGGTTAAAGATGAATGCCCGGCTGTATTTGAAATTAAAAGAACATCACACACAATTTCTTGAAAGTTATTTTTCTAAGGAATGTTTTAAAAAAAGCCAAGTTTGTTTCTCAATGCTTTTTTTAAAATCTTAATTCGAGAATTTCTGCATTACTTTTAATATTGAATGCAAACAGGAAAAAATGAACCAGTCCTTGGCAGCTTCTCAACCACATAGGCTAACTTATGTCATCTTGACTAAACAAGGCGATATTTATTAGGGTGAAGAGCAGATGGCACATGCTATAAACAGGTTTGACCTAACATTGTGCAGAGACCTTATCCATGAAGACCTGATATGAGTCTTTACAACCCATCTGACCTTTATACCTCCCCCTGTGCGCTTAATGAGGTCCTGTTATCCGTTCGTACTTCACAACCTCGTGGCATTTGGCCGTACAATGGGAAAACGCAGCCTTCCTCATTACTGTGTGACAGCAATCTGGGTTTAAACAACTTAATTACTTTAGATTGGAACAATTAATGTCGGAAAGCTGGTTTAATACTTAATGAAACATTGGATTTCATAAAATCAAGTCGATATACTGTTTCTCTCCTCAATAATCTTTGTACCTGTTCATATTCTGCTTCTTTCTAATAGCTGAAAGAAACTGTTTATGTATTTGGGGCAAACTTTGTTCTTGACATTATGGTTCTCTCTCCATTTTGTTGTTGCGGAGTCAGAGTAATGACATTTGGCCTTTTTTTTCATGCATATAAAGTTAGCATGTCAGGGCCTGAGATGGTTAAGGTGAGCAGATTGACAAACACAGCTCTGCTTCTTTGACACTTCATGCCTCCCTCCCCTTCACCCCCTGCTGAAGCTTGACTGAAGAATTACTGTATTTGGTGCAATTTGATGGACTGCTGAACTGTGAATATGCTTCAGCTCCAGACAGCTGTCTTGCCCAGAGTGAAATGTGATGGATGGGAAAGGGAGCAGGGGGGACATATGGAAATGAACGGGCATGAAGGAAGAAAGAAATTCTGCTTTCCTTTGTTTCATCACCCTGACCACACACTAACAGTAGTTTTTAGACCCACCCCTTCGCCTCCACATTTCTGCCACTGTCACCTGTTTTATTCTCTCTTAATCAGAGTCACAGGAGTCCAATTTTCAACACCTTGGGACTAAAAATTAATTCAGCAAATGTAGAATCCTCCTGTTATTGATCTAAATAACTACATTGAGATGCATTTATCACTTATGCAGTGACACCAGCGACGTCTCCTTTAGCAGCTTGGGGTTGTTGAGAGTCTCCGGGTGGCGCATCAGTGACACCAGCTAAAGATCCGGATTGACAAAGTGCATCTCCTTTGCAGATAGAGTGGCACCAAAGCATAATTTCCCACTAACTCACTATATTTGGCAACACCTTAGTCAGCAGAAGTCTCACACACCATCAATCCAATCCAGAGAAATTGATCCAGTGATTGTGTTTGTATGTGACTGTGCTGAGGGCAGGGGAGGTAAAGAAGCTCGAGAGGCATTTGACAGCAAAAAAAAACAAACTAATAAAGCTTTATTTGGCCTTTAGAAGTGAAATTTGCATTGGGTTATATTTCAAAGGTAATACCCTTTTATTCCTTTTTCAGGCACCCAGTCTGGATGCTGACCAATCATTTTTGTTTTGGTACTAAAGTTTGGATAGATACAATGTCCTGCAAGAGTGAGCATGCAGCTCTGACTTTTTTCAATATACAGTGCTGAGAGATGAAATCCCACCCTAAATATAGGTCCTCAAAATGGTTTTCTTTTTGGAGTTTTCTGGATTTAAATTCTCTTTCTTAGCTAAGGAATAGCATGAATCTAGGATAATGCAGACGCTTATTTTTTTGTAACCTAAACCTCATACCTCTTTGACAATTCTTATTAAAATCAATCAACTTCTAACAGTGTTCATTTTAGGGCTGAAACAATTAATCCAATAATCATGATTAATCAATTACTGAAATAATTGTCAACTTATTTTAGTAATCGATTAATCGTTAACAGGAGTATGGAGACTCTAAAACAGGGGTGGGCAATTCCAGTTCCTGAGGGCCACTATCCTGGAACTTTTAGATGTGCCCTTGGTCGAAAACACCTGAATCAAGTATATAGATCATTAAGAGGACTGAAGAAACTGACAGCATAGTGAGTTGGTAATTCAGCCATTTGATTCAGGTGTGTTTGACCAAGGACAAATCTTACAGCTGCAGGATAGCGGCCCTCAGGAACTGGAAAATTGCCCACCCCTGCTCTAAAACATGCCTTTAGCTGACGGAGTGACCCACTTAGAGCATTAATTATACTAACATTGTAAAAGAGACGTGTAAACAGATTCTTTAAAAAATCTTCTTTAAGGAACCATTTGCTAAATGATTAGTAATTAATTAATCAAAAAAATTATCAATTGATTAATCATTTCAGAAATAATATATTTATATTAGTTGCAGCCCTAGTTCTTTTATATTTTATAAAACCCATCTTAGTGGTGGTTTGATGTTGCAGAGTGATATCATTAAGTGCTTTGCTATTTTATTCACCATGTGCCATATTTCAACTAACACTCTCTTTATTCCAACTCATCTGTCCTATATTCCACCTATACACCATGACTAACAACCTGAGAGCGTTCTTTTTATATCCAGTATATAAACTTTGGAAAATTCCATCGAAGGACTTTCTTCTTTTTTTTTTTTTTGCTGTTCTTAATGGGCAGCCTGCCATTTTAATTCATCAAGTGTATTATGGATTGTGGGACAACTGCCCATCTTTGAAATACAAGAGGCTTCAGGTTCTTAGGGAATTACTTAATGATGTGCTGATCCTACCTTTAGAGTGTGTGCTTCTTAAAAGCATGTGAACACACACCTGAGGTGTTTGTTCAACATCTTCCTCAAACAAACTTTCTTACTGCAGATATTAAAGCACTGCAGCACAGCGCATCCCTTGACTTACAGATGTATTAGAGAGAATTTAACAAAAGACATGGAACACAATAAGGACAAAAGTATTATTGTTATGCCATTCAAAAAAAAGCGATGACAAAGAAAAACATGGGACATATGGGACACTCTCTTAATCTTAGAAACCACTGCTGCAGAATATTTATCCTTTTTATAGGCCAGGCTTTCCTTTTTGGTCAGATTTCCATTTATCAAAGGAGAAATACTGCTTTTACCTACTTTGGCATGGTATATGTGCCATAATTAAAACTATTAATGTTACAGGAGGCTATATCAATTCCAAAACCATTCAGTACTGATCTGATTAATGGTTTGCATGGTTCGTTCCTGTCAGAGTCTTGGTCTGTTTGTTCCTGTTTTTCTTGGTTTTCCATTTGTTGTCCTATGCTGCCCTCTTGTGTCCTCCCTTGCTCTCTCTGTTCTCTGCTCTGTCCTCCCTTGCTGTTTTCTCTGTGCTGCCTGCACCTGTTTTCAATTCCCTCATCAGCTATCTCTTTGTCTCTGTCCCCTTTAAAAGCCCTCCCTCTTCAGTTCCTGTTTGCTGGATCCTCGTCTAACTTCTGTCTCTGTACCTCGTCTCTCCCTGGCTCCTAGTTTTGGTTTACCCCTGATGTCTCCTTGGTTCAGGTGTGTTTGTTGTTTTCTGTTGGACTTTGATTCCTGCCTCTGTTCCTGTTAACCTAAATGAACCCACTTCATTCACCTCTGCCAACTGGTCTCTGCATTTGGGTCCTCCAAACAAACACCGCTTCATGACAGTTCCCTATCCTCTCCTGATTTCCATTTGTACAAATTAAGGGTGTGCAAAATAATCGTCATGACGATGCATCGCGATTCTAATTTTTGTGATCTACTGCATCGATTCTTGAAGGCAAGAATCGATTATTAAAAAAATAAATAAATGAACAAATAAAATACATTCATGGTTGGCGCACATCAGCCAAATCAAGTGGAATACAACTTCCAGTCCAGCAGATGTCGCTGCGGATTTGTTGACGCCCACTGCTTTGTGTCACAAGCATTTCCGGCCGCGGGATACTGAGATGAGTCATTCGTAAACAAAATATGGAGGAGACTGAGAAAATTCGCCCCCCGGCTCCATCACATTTCAAGTCAGATGCTTGGATGCATTCTGGCTTTAAAAACTAAGAAGGTAAAAATGTAATTTATTTGATGCACGTAAGTTGCAAAATTGAGGCCATGTAAACTGCACTGATTATCCTTATTTTGTTATTTTAAGTTTGATGAATCCTAAGATCTTTTTGTCAGTGTGTCCACGCCAGTAATAGTAATATTTCTGTCCAGTATTTGTTTTCATGGCAACACCTCCAAAAGTCGTTTCTATAAATACATCTATGTATGAATTCAGTTGCTTTCAGTTATGTATCAATTGAAGACACTATCCAGATCACACCCAGCCAGTCAGCCACTGGTAATGGCTGTATCTTTTTCTTACAGTGTTCAGCGAAAATATCGCAATGCATCGCAATATTTCAAGTATCGTGATGCATCGTGATAGAATCGCATCGTGGCATGTGAATTGTGATTTGAATCGATTAATGACTTCTTTGCCAATACCCACCCCTAGTACAAATAGACCATCCTTATCATTGGATAGACTAGAGTTGGCCTTGGATAGGCTGTTTCACCTATTTACTAAATATAGTCCCATTGGTAAAGTAGTTGACATCTTTGACTCTGCAGGGGACCAAGGTTTGACTCTTGGTTGTGTCAGAAAGAGCATCTGGTGAATAACTTGTCAAACTTGTGAGCAGGTTTTAATCACTTGTAGTGGCAAACTATAAACAAGGTAGCAGCAAAAAGGACATGAAGAAAGTTTGGTTACCTGCTGCTTTTACCCTTATCTCATTTTTTTGTTGTTTTAATATACCCAACAACACACTCAGACAAAAACTGGTTCCTTCCAAAGACAGAACACCCAAACAGTATGCAGTCCTGTGCGGCGAGGACTGCTATGTATCCTATCCTGGAGAGAGACCGGACTTTGAAGTGTCTGCTTTACACAGACGCTTAAAAAGCTTAGAAATTAAAGTATGGAATAGGAACCTTGGGGTATGTAAACTTCTTATTTTGAAGAAACTACTAATTTTACTGGCTGACCTAAAACAGGACTGGTTTAGCCTCAGGTAATGTCAGACAGTGAAAATGAGAAGTAAAGATAAGGTGTCTTTTTCCACATACATATGGATCATTATTACCTGAATGCATTCGGAAGTCTGGTATGTATATTAAATCCATGTGTCTGTGGGCTTTGACAGTGTCAATGTATATTATTTAGACATAATCTCTCTATGCGGTTTGGTGCAACAAAATATAATTAGGAAGCAGTGTTTTTATTTAGTTCAATTTACTGCTGCCATTGAACTGAAAAGGCAGCATCCACAGAGATCCGTCTGTAAACAAACAGCATCTCAATACATGAAGTACGTTGGATGAATAAGGCGAGCACCAGTAAACAGACGAAAAAAAGCCCTAAAAAAGTATGGTTAGATGTTATAGAAAATGCATCTTTTACCCTGAAAGATAAAAAAAAAAAAGAACTTTGAATAGATTTGACATACGAGCCACTCTGCAGCATTGCCAAGCTGAACTGTCTTAGAAAGGAAAGCTTCAACAGAGCATTGATTTTAGGAGCACTGCAGCCTGGTTTCAGCTCAGAGGAACAAAGGACACAATTTCGGCCACAATGTCAGTTTTTTCTTTCTCTTTTTTTATAAACCTCTGCAGCTTTGATTAATTGATTCTCAGCATCTACATTAAGTCCTGTTGCCTTGGATTTATATCCAACATGTAGTGCTTTCAGTCTCTAGTGCCACATAAAAACACCAGGATTCATGGCTGCTCCCAGCACCATATTAAATGCTGTTTGTCTGCTCCTGAAGACATAACTCTCTTCTGTTTACCATAGTTCAACAAGTCCCTTTGGGCCAACAGCCAGACTTTTAGCTCTCATTTCTGTACTACCTGAAGGTAAAATGTAATTTACGAGAGATTGTTGGTTTTTGTTCTCCATTTCCTTGACAATATATTTGTCTTTGAATGGAGAATCTGTTTGTTTCTTTGTAAACCTCCTCTTCCAACACATGTAGGTTCTGACAGCAGCAACCCCAACAAGCTCCTTGTTGTCTAAACATTATGCATCTTTTTTCTTGCTTGTTTTAGCTAAAAAGATAGCTGCCACATTGGTTATAAAAGCCCCTAAAAACCAGATTTAACACTTGATACTTTAACACAAAATCTTTAAAAATATCCTAAAACCCTGGGTTTTGGCAAAGATGTGAAGCTTTATATAAGAATCTGCCGGCTATTATACTATTTAGATGAATACAACATTAACTTCTTATCAATAGAGTCATAATAGATTATTGTATTATAATTATGCTTTCTCTAAATGATACATGAGTATTGTAA
>NW_015150622.1:900525-905352 GCF_000732505.1 Cyprinodon variegatus
TAGATATTATGCACTTGAAATAAGAGATTGCGGTTGATTTTTCTTATCTACTGGCAAAGTGTTTCATTTATCTACTTAATTCAAGAAACAATGCACTTATTTTAAGGGAAAATAGTTTATTTAGATTTCTTTTTTTTGCACTGTGGTAACAATGTAGCTTGTCACCATCAGTGTTTGAAAGGTTGAATGTAGTATAAAGAGCTTTAGATTACCCAGACTTGAAAAGACGCTATTCTTTTCACTTCAAGCCAAAAACAAATGCTTTCTTTTGATGCAGACGTAGACCAATTACAATCTCATCCTCTATGCAGACCAATGGAAATGAATCTTCCCTCCTCCCCCCAGAGGAAATCCTGCCCCCAGAAGTTAAGAGAATGTGATCTTTAAAACGGAATTTGAAGAAAAATCTGATTCATAAAACTCTAAGAACAAGAAATTTCCTTCCTTCCTTCCTTCCTTCCTTCCTTCCTTCCTTCCTTCCTTCCTTCCTTCCTTCCTTCCTTCCTTTTCCTTTCACATTTTCATCTTGATTAAAATGTGTTTTCTCTTGATTGAAATGTCTTTTTATCGAAGATAAACTTTTTAAAAACTCTAAGCAGATTTGCTTTTTGAAGATGAAATTCCTGTTATTTTAATCAGAAAAGTCTAGCTTTTCTATCAAGTCATGATCACTATTAGAGATGACAAAAATGTGCTTTTAATTGACCACCCAAGCCGTCAGGGTCTGCAGCCAAGGTGCTGGATTTAATTGAGAAGGGATGTCAGCATCAGGATTGGAAGACTCAACTACAGTGGTCCTCAGAGTCTGAGAGTCAGCAAAGTCAATGAAAAGCCTTAACTTTCAGACAGCAAGAGAGAAATGAGGGCAGGCGATGGAGATAGGGGGCAGGAAAATATCCAGGAGGGATGGGAAGGGTAGAATGGACGGAGAGATGGAACAAAGTGCAGATATGTCTTCTTTTAACTGGCGGAGAATTTTAATGATGCTGAATTACACCTTATTTAAAAAGTATAGACAGTTGGCCGCTGCATGTTGAGGCCTTATAATCCTCCAAGTTTGATGATGAGAGCTCAGGTTCTGTGATATAGCCGCCCATCAGGGAGACTTAACTGCACAGGCATTATTCTTCATTCCCAAATCCGAACACATTTATTACCTGGCTTCTCTTAGAGGCACTATTTATAGTGAAGATGTGCTGCTATAGACACAAAGAGAGCAGCAGCAAGGTGAGGCAGCTTTATTACCACTCCACACAGGGAAAGTTCACTTTTAACAATTTCATTCTGAGCTCTGCAAAGGCTTCTAAAAGAAGATTGTGCACACTATGCACTAAAATGGGTCTATATGTAGATGCTACGCATTTTGTTTTGCATTCAGAGGTTTTTCTCTGGTCTACGTCAATTGTATTCCTTAAAAAAAGATCACATACATGCTTTGTTCCTACACCATTCTCCTTTATCTGCATCTGTCTGGTTTTCATGCGATGCAACAACAACAACATCTCCACTGGCAACAGAACGTCGTCCTGCTGGGCGCTTTTTTGCTCATGTCCGTTGTCTTGCCGGATTAGCAAAGCAGAGAGATATTTAAGCTGTATCCACTGTGTATTGGTGAGAGACAAAACAAACATCTCTCCTTTTCAAATGGTTGCTGGAAATTTTTCATGGAGAATAATATACAGAAATCTAAAATCAAGTATCTTTATCATACCTAATATCAAGTTTTCTATATATATTTAAGCATTAAAGTTAAGTAATCTATAACAGCAGGAGTTGAGGGGTGAGTTTTCTTTTCTTTTCTTACCCTGAGGCCAAAAATGACTCATCATCAGACTGAGTGTTGGTGCCGCTGAATGATTATTGCACAGGACAAAGCATTTAAAGACTAAAATCAAATATTGCCAGGAGAACAGATATATTATCATATGAAAATGCTCATGCATGAAAAAGTACAGCTGATTTTCCTAATAAAACATCAAATAATATAAAGTATTACTTTAAGCACACATTATTATTTTTTCTTGTAATTGCACAAAAAAAAAATATTTTGCATGCCTTTTAGTAAGCCCAGTGGATTATCAGCCTTCATTTCCAAAAAAAAAGTCCAGAGCTGAATAAAATAATAGTTTGCCCTTCTATACTTTTTTTTCTATCATGAAAGAAATTTCATATTCAAGAAGAATAACCTGGGTAAAAAACAAAATGCTGCTTTGAAATGATTATTGCTTTTATTAAAGGGTGAGGGGAAAGCCAGCCAAGCCAACCTGCGTTTCTGTGAGAAGGCTATCAAGGTCTGAGAAAATGGCCTCCACTCAAAGTTCCAAGGCTAAAACCATCGCCAACCCCACCCACTTATCCTCCTTTAGCTATTTATAGTGATCAGTTGACTTCCATTGACTTTCAATCTATTTTAACCCTTTCTATGAGCTATAACACCAAGAATAACCCTATCAGTGAGTATCTAACTCTAACCTCAAAGGCATTAATGACTAATAGTTTAACATGTTGGTCTAAATATGTTGCAGTTTTCCTGATAACTTCAAATTGCTGTGTGATATAGGTAAAACCTTATAATTAGTTCAAAAGTTCTATATCCTGTCATTTTTCACTCATAGAGGTCGCCATTTTTTTTACCTGTGCAATGCAGAGAAATCAGATTGCACAGAAAAAGAAAATTTTGGATTTGGACAAAGACATGGCTGAGCAAACGTGGCTACTACGGTCTGTCAATTTTACAGAAAGAACTCCATTTCACTCGCACCCCGACATGCTTCTGTGTTTTCGTCTGAGAGGAAGAAGAAAAGTCCTTGTTTGCGATTTTCCCATGACGGCCGACTGAATTTCAAACATGTTTGATTTTCTCCTGAACTTACGATTCCTGATCGGGAGGTGGTCATGAGAGGCTGATCGTACATCTTTATCCCCTGTACATTACACAATGCATAACCCACGATCAGGCTGAAAGTTGGCCCGATTGAAAAATTCTCGCACGACTGGGAAGTCGGCCCGAAAAGAGCAAAAAAATCGTAGAGCTTATGCCCAGCTTTAATCATTGTTACGTCCTTAATGAAGATGATTGCATATCATTCTGATACAATAACTGTACTAATTAGAAAAACTGATTTGGAAAACATTAGTCTTGACAATTAAGAGGCAGGACATATTAGGATTTAACAAGCACAAACATGAATAATAGAAAATAATCCTAACAATAGCTCTCAACCTTTCTGATTCTAGATAGAAAATATGAAGCAAAATAATCAGAAACCTAGAAACAGCTTTTGAATGCAACTGTATTGATTAGATCCTAGTTTAGACTGTTGTTGTTTCTATTTTAATCTTATCCAGACAAAAACCACAAATGTTCTTGCAACCTGTAGCTCAAAGGTGATAAAAGTTACTTATTTACAGTCCGATCTAACAGATACTGTAAAAAAAATTCTGGTTTTTAGAGTAAATGCATGTGATTAGTTTATGTAAATTGCTCTAATTAAACAAAGTCTTTGATAAATATTTTTAAAGTTTCCATTTTTCCTTGTAATACAGCATGAAACATATGAACAGTCTGCAGTGGTTCCATATTTTATCTATCACTAGAATTTTTAATACAGTCAATAATTTGAAAATCCTCTCTTTTCCATTGAATATCAGCTCATCTCTCCTGTTGTTATTCTTAAAACCTCTATTATAGATTAGATTTATACCTGTTCAGCATCCTATGAACTCGGAGGTCTAGGCATGAGTTGTCCATTTTGATCAAGTTTGCGCTTTTTTATGAACGTCTTTTTAAAAACTAACAAAATGAGCACACAGCCTCATCTTTGGTCTGTTCTCAGCTGAATAAGAGGAAAATGTGATGGTCAAAATTAGCAACTGAGCCAACACAATCAGGCTTTTATCTCTTTTTCTCCAAGGCTGTTGCGTGACCTTTTCTTCATCTAATTGGTTTATGAAGAGCCTATTGCTGCTGCACTGAAGCCTGGCAAGATATGTAACGGTTGTTTGAAAAGTCTTTTTATCACTCTCCCATGTGATAAAACCGAATCATTCAGTGTCATGCATGAGCTAAAGAAATCACACCAAGACATTTCATGTGGGAAGAGCCTAAAATTAATTTTTGCTAATTGATTGTTCTGTTTAAAACATTGATGAAAGTCAGATTTCTGTAAATAATGAGTTTTTCTTTGGGATGACAAGTTTTAGGGTCAAGTATCTCCTTATGTTTTATAATAACAACTGATTTATGTTAGTTTTAGCTTGGAAAATCAACTGGATATTTGTTTTGCTCGGCAGTGAGCTCTGCTGGAACAGGCTCATATATCAAAGGTTAATTAGTAATATTTGGAAATTTGAACAGCTTTATAAACGAGAGGCCAGTTTATTTGTTTATCACTTTTTAGTAAAATGAATGAAAGTGCTGTACATGAACAGAACATGAGAAAATAAAACAGAGCAAAGTTTACTGCAATGGCATAACAGGGGCAAGTGAAGGCAAAGTGGACTAGAAACTTGAAATAAAATTGTTTTTATCCTCTCAGTGATGCATTGGATGCTTTTAGACCCATGTTTATTGAACATAAAATCAAATTTCTTTCCTGGGAAGGAGCCTCTTCCTTAATCTTTGTTTTTTTCCCAGTACTGCCAATTGTCATACGAAGAACTTCTATATTTCACTATTAGTGAACTGCTAAATTTTTATAGATGGGTCTTTTTTCTATAAAGATCAACAGACGTCTCATAGAGCTTAAAACGTCCGTGTCTTTAATTATTGTGATGAAATATATAATGTATTAATGTAATAAATGACTTAACATTCAGTAAACTAGT
>NW_015150622.1:907657-912235 GCF_000732505.1 Cyprinodon variegatus
TTAAGGTTGAACAGATATCTTTTACTTTTCCAACATAATTTGACTTTTTTTCTAGATTATGGGCAAATTTGTGTCTCATTTTTACTCAAAAAGTAAATAGCATTTAGAGTTTTTATTTTTTGGAGGGTATTTTTTTTTTTTATGAATAAATACATTTCCTACTATAATTCTTAATTCTTGCATGTAAAAATAAATATCAATCTCCATGTTTCCTCTAAATATTGCTTTTTATATGTACCTTTGATAATGGGTAAAATAATGTGTTCATATTCCTGTACAGAATGAATGCATTGGCTTTTGCTGCTTTAAACATTTGTATGTTGAGTGTGTGTTGGGAATTTAGTCGCTTTTATAGCACCTTGTAAAACTGAACCAGAATTTCCCCGTTGTTGGACAATAAAGGGATTTCTTATTCTATTCTAATTAGGTGAAGTTCAACAAAATAGAGAGTTCTGATTAAAGGACTTTCTAATGTCATTTAAAGATTACAACAAAATCTGAGCTAATGGAAGCAAAACTGAAATAAATGCAGCATGACTCAAGATTTTGCACAGTCATATTCAGCATTTATAGATTTATTGATTCAAAAATAAGATGAGAGGAGGGGAGGGGCGTCCAGTAAAGGTATTAAAGTTTGGGATGGACCTGCTTTATCAAGGACTAATATCTTCTATAAGTGAGTGACCTGCTCCACCAACAACCCCACCCAAAAAACAAAAAAGAAAATTAGAGGGAGGGGGGGCAACAGTGAAAGTCTTTTTCTTTTAGAAATGCATCAGCATCCGTGCATGGATCTCTGGACCTGCAGGACATGTTGTAAAGCCGTGAGGAGGCTCTACATGTCAGACAGAATAATGCCGTGAAGCACATGGCACCAGCTGGGTTTGTTTGTCAACCTGCTGCTGTTAGCACAAAGTGAAACCTTCTGCCCGTGACCCGTGACGGCGCCTCGTGATGAGCTGGGAATACAGGAATCTCTGAGGTTCCACTTCCAGAGACCAGCCCCGCCTCTTTGAAACATCGCTGCACTGGAAAATTCAGCACTAAGATTTTTTTTTAAAGCAGAATTTCACCAAAGGATCTGCAAAATGCAATTCCCCCTTTTTTTTGTTTATTTTAAGTTAAATAAGATTTCTTGTGTTATTTATGGCGTAGTTACAAAGTTTTTGACACTTTCTGGGGTGAAAGTGTTTCCCCTCAGACGGTGGTCGATGTGGCAGGTGGAGAGCGTAATGATGTGTGCAGGGTGGCATCAGAAGCACATTTAAGTGTCGGCTAAAGCAGCGTAAGCAGCAGCTGAGCCATCAGCGAGCTGGATTGTGCCAATGGATCAAGTGCTTGATGGATGGCGAAATGTCCCTGAAAGGACAACTTATTGCAATTTTAATTATGCTCGGCTCACTACTGATGCTTTTAGTGCGTCCGCAGCTTCTAGCTGGGTGCACCTGCAACCGCTGGTGATGTGTTATCAGTCACTGAGCAGGTCCCCCCCCCCCCATGCAGGCCCATCAGTATGTACTGCGGGGAGACAGAAGCCCGTCTCAGAGCTGAGGAGAAAAAAAAATGTAATTAAGAGTTTCAGATTGGAGCCTGGTGTTAATCAGCTGTCCTGCCGCCTTCATATCGTGTCACCTCTGAGACGATCCGCAATGACACATGAAGGGGCCTCCAGTTAAGGCCTCGCTTCGTCTCTCCTCCACCACCAACGGCACTAGACTGGAACACATTACCAGAGAGAGAAGGTGGAATAAAGAAAGAAGAAGAATGTGAAAATGGAAATGACAGCCTCCTACTAATTGCTGTCACTTGTTGAAAGAATAAAGATCATTACGTCGCTCTAATATGAAATGATGTATCCGTGGTTACATGGGGGAATACGCTTATTCAGACTTAGTTTTGTAGAATATGAGTGATTCGTTTGACAGACTTACAGCTGTGAGGGATTAATACTTTCTAATAATTAACACCAGTAGCTTTGGTTGTAATACAAGAACGCAATGTGACTGAATTTAAGCTCTTTCAACAGAAGGAGGCAGCGAGAAATCTTCAACTGAGCACATTTCCCACCCAGACGCTTGACTCTTTCCACTTGTGAATTTATTTTTCACACTCATTTGCAAAAAAATCGGTGACCATTTCCCTCTTTTTTCATTCCACCAAAAAAAAGTCGATTTCAGAACACATTTCACAGTTGGATGTCTGTCACTTGAGAGCCACAGACCGATGGTTCCTCCGGAAAAAAGGCACAGAATGCTTCAGTCAGAGAAAGGGAAAAAAAACTCTCTGAGCCCTTTAGATTTCCTTTCATATGAAAAAATTAAATAAATTAAACCCAACTTGAGTGAAACATCCAACACCTTTAAAGAAGTCTCACCTGATGCTGTTGTTCCCACACTGTTGTTTGTTGGAAACTTTATATTTAACATTCAGTAAAAAGAAGCTTTGTCTGACTCCCTGGTTAGATAACAAGTAAATTAGTTTATCCACTCCACTAATTTCACTTAGTGTTGAGGAGCCGACTCAGGGGGAGGAATCAGATTTATAATCAGTCAGACTCGTTAGGGATCCGTTAAAGATGCGGCTGGATACATGTGATCTTTCTAAATGATGTGGGAAGTGAGCCCTACTGATGAACCTAAAACTTTTCTAAGAAAACCAGCGGCACATGTATTTAGTGCTTCTGCTCAAGTGGCGAGTTTTGGAGGAGAGCAACTGCTGCCATGGGGATTGCAGTTCCATACTTACAGTAAAGGATGCACATGAACAACAGCAACATAAATTAATATGTTTACTTTAAGGAAAAGTCCGGTCAGCAAAGGATAATCAATGGATCATTATCTATACCTAAAACTAATACATTTGCTGTGATTTAATTAATTTAGCATTAATCATTACAAAAAATATTAAAAATAATTATTTTCGTCTCAATCACTGAATCTGGGAGTGGCCATTTTTGCCCAAATATAGTAACACAACACTACTGACATTTTCTGGCAGTGACGTCACGGTGCGGTAAGCCTAGCATCATTCTCCCCACTTTCCAAGCAAAATCAATTGGAACTAATAGACACATCTGCAATCAACAACAATTACTGAAAATTTCCAGAAGACTTCCCCATTGAAATTCACCAGAGCTATAGTGAAACTGACAATGCCCACGTGCATGGCAGTTGGATGTTGGAATACATCGGGTAAAAGTAAAAAAAAAAAAAAAGAGTTATTTCACCTTTCTGATTCCTGATCCTCCACGGACGGGTTCACTGTTGGATCGCCAACTTGAAGAGGAAGGATTTGCCTTCGAACTTCTGGCCAGAGAAAAAAACACTTAATATGTAGCCAACATTTGGAAGAAGAATGTTTTCAAGATAACTTGGATAATAGTGCGTTGTGACAAACACCAGATACAGCACTGGGACTTGATCAACAGCCGATACCACACCGTGACGTCACAAACCAGTAGGTGGCTCCAGTAAAGCACATTCACATGAAAATTACTCTTAATTAAAAAAACTTATCATTTATTGAACAGTATGTAATCATTTCGTATTTAAAGTACTTTCAGATGTTTGAATTCTGAATGAGACCGGACTTCTCTTTTAAGACTGCAAAACTACTAGATTTATCTAAAAAAAAAAGTCAACCGAACATGAAGGGAACTGCCTAATAAATAAACAAATATTCTCCTGCTTCAGAGTATTTGGATGACTTAAGCCCTAAACACAACAAATCCGATTTTTTGTGTCTGATACGACAGAAAATCATGTTAGACGAGGTCGTGTCATTTAGCGCTCATTGAAAGACAATTGGGTTGAACAAATCCAACAGTTTTCTGTAGGGGGGCTGCTTAGCTCCAACTGCGATAGACCCCAGGCAGGTTTTTGTTGGACTATGCATCAATTTAGTGGCAGTTTCATGGGTCTGACAAGAAGAAAGATGCAGTTAAATATACCCCTTTCGCACTGGCTGAAAAAACATTTTAAATCTGGGAACAATCAGCTTTTAGTGGCAGTGAGAACAGTTCACTGACGTGGGTCTACCTGGGTCAAACGACTCGGCAAGTGCCCCGGTTTGAAATCACCTCTGCTCTGATCAGGAAGCTGTGGGATAACCAGACCCACTAATTTATATTACATCATTGAATGTTACATCATTGAATGTAACATACGGACATTAATACACTGCGAGAAGAAAGAAGAGAAGGGGTCCACCCTGGACTGGTCACCAGTCCATCGCACGGCAACACAGAGACAAACAGGACAAACAACCATTAACGCACACACTCACACCTAAAGGATAATGTAGAGAAGCAAATTAACCTAAAAGTCATGTTGTTGGACTGTGGAAGGCAGCTAGAGTACCCGGAGAGAACCCACGCATGCTCAGAGAGAACATGCAAACCTCAGGCAGAAAGAGCTAGGCTGGGAATTGAACCCAGACCTTCTTGCTGCAGGTCGGCATGCACGATATAATCGGTCCCCTATCGGTATCGGCCTGTATCGGCCTTAAAACTGAATATCAGACATCGGCCACCCCACCGATATTTAACCCGATATTTGATCAGCTTCTGAGTTTCTAAAG
>NW_015150622.1:912640-923541 GCF_000732505.1 Cyprinodon variegatus
TTGAAAGTAAAATAGATTGATACCACGTTTTTAAAAATCAATTTGATATCAGCATATGAAAATCCCAATATTGTGCATCCCTAATTTTAAAATACTCTACCATGATAGGAGTTCAGGAGGAGAGAAGTCAGATAAAGTAAAATAGTGATTCTCTTTGAGCCTCACAAAAAAAAACAGATAGAGTCAGACAAAAATCTACGTTTTCTAATATATAAAATCAGGCAGAAAATTAAATACTGTGTCCCTAGATTTAGACTCAAGTTATAAACAAAATCAATGTTTAAGGGGTTATGGCTCATAGAGGTTGAACTATATTTATCCTATAATCAAACTCAAGGTTGAATTAAAGCAGTATAGAAGCATGAGATTGTTTAGGAAAAGGCTCAACCTGGTTTCCTTAGAAGGAAATCAGATACAGTTTAAAATGGTGGTGAACACCAGTGGGTGCTCTTCATCATTGGCAGTATACATGTTTTTGAAATCGTTGCGATTGGGTGGACCATTGGTGATAATTATGTGAATAAAGTTGTGTGCAAGTATGTGTGCATGTGTCCATGTTTATATGTACTGGTACATGATTGCATTTATTTGCTCACTTAATGGACTTTTGGGGTTGCAAAGACTTGTAAGTGAACTAAAAACCCCGAAGTATTTTTGATTTAAAGGACTAAATGAAAGCAGAATCTGTACTGTAAAAAAAAAAAATACTTCTTCAAATCCCTTATTTCGACATACGTTCTAAATTACACCCATGAAGTAAATACATTCTTTATTAGTTATACATAATGTTTGTGTGTGTTAAACTGAAATTTTCTGGATTATCTGAAATAAATGTATTAATTCATTCATTCATGCACCATGAGCTCTGAGTACGGAAATATATGAATTGAGCCTATTTCACATCACGGTTTACTAAAAGCTATTCACTGTCCATTGAACTAGCAAAATGGCAAACAAATAATCTTATAGAACTTCCAGAAATAGAAGAACTTCCTGATAGTTATCAGTTAATCACTTTATCTGACCTAAGCATTGTTTCACTACCAGTGCTATACAATGGGACATGCATGCAGCTTAGATTAAAAACAGGTATTCTACTGTTGGCCATGGTTTATTACTCATGACTCCATTGGCAGCTTCATAAAAAGCTCAAGTTACAGTAAAATAGAAAGATAAAACCTAAAGTGTATAGCTGAAAAAGCAAAGGTAACAATTTGCACTCAGTTTTGCTGAGTAAAATTGCTCTAATTGTATTAAATAAGTCCTCATGCTGAGATCAAACCCATGATCACCATGTTGCAAAGCAGCAGTGCAGCACACTGCACCACCACCAAGGATAACGTTTTCACATTTAATTACACTACGTAACCAACAAAACTGCAAAAATTGAAATTGAAATTTCTGACTTTTTGAAAAGAAAACTAACAACACATAATTATGTTTTCTATGCAGTTCGATCGAAGGATAGAATCTTGAATGTCACACTGTTTTCTTATTGCAAGGTGCTCTTGTGCTGATCGTTTAGCAGAGATGCACATTCTTACATGGAGATGGACATAATCTTCTTTTTAAAATATTTTTATGTTGCATTTGCTACACTTAACAAAAGAATAGGATTCGGTTATTATAATCTAGTTAGTATGCTCCCTAATATGTTAATCGAATGTCTTACAGTGGTTTGACCTGTCTGCGGGAAAAGCTCAGATTGCAACATATTATTAATGATCCCAATGCTCAACAAATCTCAAGCAACAACAGCAAGGATTAGTTCCAGCAGGCAGTCTAAGATCTATTTATTAGATGGAATTAGATGAACACATTTTCTGCTTATAGAGAAGGGGAATGCATAGACTTCAGAGAGAACCAAGGTCGAAAACAACAAACAAAAGGAACTATAAATAAACCAGACAAAACCACATTGCAAGATAAATGGCAATTCACTGCTACACCCTCCTCACCCTTTAACCATAAACAGCATTTCAGAAAAAGCAAGGTACAATAATGTGGCTGTTTGGGGCATGCAGAGAAGAGGGATGACAAGACGGTATGCGTCTTTGCCTTTTTTATTCACCTCCCGCATTGGTCCACCAATCCGCTGTCTCTATTCTTCAGGAATCCAATCAGCAGTCAGCACCTGCACGCTCAGATTTGCATGAAGACAAAACCTTATGGCTAGAGCCATAACAGAGAATTAAAAATTTCAAATGAAAATAATTTAAAATCCAAATGAACACTAAAAATAGATGAATAAGCCCATAAGACGATTTCTCACATTGTTGAAACAGGCCTATAGCCCGAGGGTTAAACAGAATGGAAACTGATTTTTTCTGGAGGTTCTTTCATCTTAAACTGTGTACAGATGAATCATACAGACAGAGCTTTCACGGTCACTAATGGTGTCATGAGAGTCACATTTATCACCACCCCTGGCATCCATTTGGTTCAATGTTTGGGTCATTATCACTTAATGCCCAAAACATCTCACTTTACCCTCTGATTCTTTTGTTTACATGTCTGAAGGTGCAAATGGTCGAGGAAATGCCTGGAGAGACGAAGTCGGCAGCATAGGTGTTATAAAGATGGACCCTGAGTCACTGCCTCTGTTCAGCTTTGGTTTTTCTTACTGATCTTAGGAACCATTAGTTTTCTGTCCAACAATCACACATTGCTGTTTCCAAGAGAGAGTGCCTTGTCCTTCAGATACAGATCATTCAGTTAGTGTTGACGCAATCAGCTGACTCTTTTGTTTTGGACCATCCTTTTTTGGACCATCTGCCCATCCATCTATAAATCAGACTTTTTAATGTAATTTTAAAAATGATATACAACATTTGATTGCAGTTTTCCAAATAAAACCAATTTGTCATAAAAAAAAACACATCATCAGAATTATTTTGTCTCTTGACTTAAAAAGTATGAAATGTAAAGGTCAAGACTCATAAATTCAGGCTCATAATTTAGAAGAACAACAGAAGATTAATCATGAGACTGCATATTAGGTTCACAATTAAGCAGTATTTGGCATGGTGACAGGATAAAAAATATGGCTCAGGGTGCGTCAAAACAGCGTTCGACACCTCCACTGGGGTGCCTGTTAATTTCATTGTCAGATGCTCTGGATGTTTAAAGCTTTAGCTGTGCTCTGAGAAGATTGCAAGTATCCACACTGCCTCCACTCTTGGTTCCTGAGCAAAACTCGTGACCCCACACTGCTCCCCAGGCGCCGCACAATGGCAGCCCACTGTTGCCCAAGGGTATGGGTCAAATGCAAAGAGTGAAGGTCTCCAGTGTGAGATTAATGTAGTTCAGTTATTATTAATATTCAGATTGGTAGATCCCCACCCAAAAAGTAATTAATTAAATTGTTTTTTTTTTTGTGTACATGACTAAAGGAATACAGCGCTTTTGAGGTACATTAAAGTGTATATTTCGCACAAAACTAAAGGGATAAAGTAAGGGGATAAACTGGTTTTGACTATGGGTATGCTGGTCGGGCAGGGTATGCTCATCGAACAGAATACAGACAGCAGCCCTGGGTCTCTGCAGTGAAAGCTCTCTCAGGCTATCTGGGCTGTGAGGGATTGACTTCTGTCATTCTTAGTGGCCGATAGTCCATAAAAAGCACTTTTTTAGGTTTGTTTAAAAAAAAACTGTGAGTACCAGTATAGAAACTTAGGCTACGTTCACACTGCAGGCCTTGATGCTCAATTCCAATTTTTTTGCGAAATCCGATTTTTTTTTACGTTGCTGTTCACATTTCCAAATATATGCGACTTGTATGTGATCTCCTGTGTGAACTGCAGTCATACAAAGCAAGTATCCCGCATGCGCAGTAGAGGACGCAATGACGTCACAGGAAAGCGTGCTCTTTTTTCCGGAAGTAAACATGGATGGTAGTGCCAGAGCGCATCTAGCGATCTTTTCCAACCATAAAAAGACAATCTTTTCAATATGGTTAAATATAAATACTGCTCTCTGCATCATCATCTGCCATGGTTGTTGTTTTTCTTGCCGCTTTTGCGTAGCAAGACACAGAATAGTGACCTTTGTCAGGTGTTAATGATTTGTGTCTGAACGGCCAGGTCGGATTCATCCGACCTGGCCGTTCAGACACAAATCGTATTTGAAAGATCAGATTCGTATCGGATACAGGACCACATAGCCAAGTGGCCTGGGTCGCATTGGAAAAAAACGGATCTGTGTTGTTCAGACAGCCATGAAAAGATCAGATCAAGGTTGCATATGGGCAAAAAAATCGGCTTTGGGTCACTTCAGGCTGCAGTGTGAACGTAGCCTCACTGTATTGTTTCAGACGCTCAAATCCAGACACTTTTACTCCCCAAACTCCTTGATGCCATCTCTCTTACAATTAGCATGTAAGCTGAGGCTCAAACTGTGTTTGATGCAAACTAACAATTATTTTTTTATAAATTAAACCAGGTAAAATTAAAGCTTTTCCACTTGAGGAGTTCTGGATAGAGCAGATTCACAGAAGAAAAATATATTTATCTTAAATGCAACTTGTTTACATATTTTTTTCCCATTTTTTTTTTACAATTTACAGTATGTATAATTACTGCTCTAAGTGGGTTGCTCTGTCAGCTTAAGGCATGTTTTAGATTCTCTATACTCCAGTTAACGATCAATCGGTTACTAAATTAGTTGAAGATATTTCAATAATTGATTTATCACATTGAATCCAATTCATATTTTTAACCCTAGTGTGAACGCACCATTAATCTGTTTTTTTTTTTTTTTCATCTTTGCCTTTGTGGGGATTGAAAACTGACTTTCAGTGTCATTCATTAAGCTGACATCCACTCTATCCTGCTGATCCATAGAGCAAAAGCACCAAAGACTCTGACAACGAGTAGATTTAAAGATAAATTTGCTATTTTTAATTTTTATCTGAACAAGTCGGGAAAAATGCTGATTATTCGAAAGTCAAATTAAAATAATCCACAGATATCCCCCAACGCAGTAGTAGGTTCTATTTTATACACTAGTCAACCCCTGAACCAAACTAAACTGAATTGTGAAAAACACAACAGTTTTTATTATGATGAAATGAATAACGGTGCAACTTTAAACCTGAAAAAGTTTCCATTTTGCTTGAGAATATGTGACCCACATGTTTCTTAGATGTAAAAATGTTGTCTGAATAATAAAGGCTCTGCTCAAAGTAGAAGTCCAGTTTTTTAGTATGTAATGATTAATTATTTTATGTCAGAGCAGGGGATTGATTGATCAGACTCTGCAGTAATGCTGCAGTAATATTGTTTGGAAAACTATGCCTTTTTCCTATGCAGAAGAAAGAAAAATTTAAAATCCACTCAACATCTTCTATTTGGACCATACTTTGTGTTGTTTTCCTCAAAATCATCTCTTTGGGAAATTTGAATTTGTTTTCTGGGCAAAAATGATTTATTGTTATATTTGAGTAAAGTGTTTTGCACATATTCACAAGACAATATTGGACAGCATCCCACACTGAGCTCACACACTACTGAGCCTCTATCCATTTTTCAGCGTGAGGTATCACTTCCATCCAGCACACACAGCTCTGTTATCTAATTAGTGAACCCGCAGAGCTGCACATTCTATAAAAATAGCACCCTCGGAGAAATGGAGATTGTTTGAACATATTCCAGATCGTCACTGTGAGCTCCCACTAAATGAACTCTCCAATGCATTTAATGATAAGATGTAAAATAAAAGGAAAAAAGAATCAGATGCTGTAGAAGTAGTTTGAAGAGTTTTGCTGCTCTTTTTTTCAAGGCAAAGATATATTCTCATAGTTACACATTCTTTGCTAAAGTGAGATTGCAGGATGTCTTTTTAGCTTGACTTTGATGTCTGCTGAGACTGTATCTGTGTGCCAATGAAATTCTCGCTCTTTCTTTTATCTTCTGCTTTTTTGCTGCCCTGTTATGATGGAGAAAAGTCAAATATTCGGGGCAGGCTTTGTTTTGGCTGCACCCTGGCTTTAACTGTGATAAACTTTGCGCCCTGCCAGATCGTGTTTGTTTCACTTGACTTCATCAGAAGCTGATCTTAGAGGCAGATGTGCCTTGTAAAAGAGAAATGGTAGTGTAAGCAGCCTACATGAAATACAACAACCTGAGGTAAGCAAAGACTATTAATACATTCAGTGCATTCAAAGACTTTGAAGTCAACTATTTTTTTTTTTGTGCTTGCTCTACAAAATCCAAATTTCCTTTGAATCTGTAGACATTATTTCAGCCTAATTGGGTGTCTAAATAAGGCATCCCAAGTATTCTCCAATAAAGACATGTGTTTGTTATATGCAATGTTTCCTAGTAAATATTTCGGAATTTAGGGTTGACATTTCCTCCCACATGTTGCTACCATTTAATATTGTGACAAATGTTACCTCCTGCCATCATAATAATAAGCTTTGCATACAGTAGACAAACTAAAGCAACGTGGGAAGAGGAAGAACCCCCTTTATTTCATTTAGATGTTGCAGTGGGTACTTTGATGTATTCTTGCGATGTCCTTGCCAGACTACGTTTTGCTCAAATTATAACGCTTCTCTGAAGATGATAGGAGCAGACTTCTTATGGACTTTTACAATCTTTTGGATCCAGAACGGCTGGAGCTTTCCAAACATTTTTTGCTGCTCTTCAGACAGCAGTTGTTATGGTAACCTTTCTATCTTAAGTCTTTGAAGCTGAGGGTATATAGGATATAGTGTGCCCGTTTGAGAAAAAAAGCAGCAATTTAAAAGTTTTTCAGGGGTAGGGGCAGAATAAACTGCAGATTCATTGAGTCAAAAAGTTGGATAAAACCTAAGACTTTCAAAATCAGTCCTCCCATGTATGCCACTGGTTTATCACCTGCCTTTCTTTACCTTGTAGTGGCACATTGAGCATCCATCCATCCATCCATCCATCCATCCATCCATCCATCCATCCATCCATCCATCCATCCATCCATCCATCCTTGCATTTTAATGTTTTACACATGTAGATATAATATTGCAAGACCCAAAAATGATTTATGTCATTTTCTGTGGTCCTGTCTCAACTTCTGTCACTTTCAGGGTTTCTAATGGCTACTGCACAATCTTTTCCCGAGGAGGTCTTAATAGGAATGTTTGTCACAGAAAAGGGCTAAATAAAAAAACATCAGAGGAATCTGGAACCGGTGGCTGATGCTGTTATTTTGTTCACCTTGCTGATCTGTGACCATACTACATCACAAGCCTATAATTATGTTCGAGCAGTCTGTCTTAGCCGTTGCGGTCATTTCTAAGTCCGTACTATTGAAGAGTTAATGAAAGAAGGTCTTTTTAAGAAGCACAAGTATTTTCAGCTAGGTGAGTCAATGAGAAACAAAAAGCCATTGTCTGGTTTGTGTGACAACAGGAGAAACTTAAAAGCAGAGGAATTATGGATGATGGGATCTAGGGAAGGAGAGAGATAGCTAAACGGAGGAGGAGAGAGTGAAGGGAACCAGCAACTGATAGGGCACATTACAAGGAGAATATGAGAAGCTACATTGAATAGAGATAAGAGGTACGTGTAAGGAAAAGCAAAAGTGTGCTATGAGAGGGGGGAAAGGGGAAAGACGAGACCAGTTAAAGAGAGATAAAGGGGATTTTGCAGAGAGGAAAACAGGCGGCTGTGGCAGGTGAGGAAGAAAAGCTCAGAGGAACAAAGGAAAGACATTCAGATGAAGGATAGAATAAATGAAAGGAGGCATACAGAGAAGGCGATAACCCAAAGTGATCCAGATACTCCAGCTAGAGCTGCAAAGAGTGAACGTGATGGAGCAGAGTGCCAGACAGAGAGCAGAGGAGTGAGACCCCCTCCCTGACTCAGCCTTTATACAACAATAAAAACTAACCCTAGCATGTTCTGCTGTATGCTAAATTCTTTTTCTTTGATCTGCTGATGACCTTCATTTCATTTGTGCCTTCGCCAGTTATGAGTAAACCATTCAGAGAGCTGATGTTTGTCTGAAACCTTGGTTTGTTTTCGTCTCCTTTCAATGCGACCGTATGATGCTAGATAAGAAGCCCTCATATCCCAAGGCTAGCTGAGCTTTTGTTGTCTCTGTAGTGCATGTTTATATGTGCATGATAATGCATTTGGTTGTTGTTCACACACCTTTGATGCAAATACCAGACATATTACCCTTCACTGCACAGCATGGAGCAGAGAGTGAGATATAAAGCCGGCAGAGTTTCCTCTAAATGAGTTCTAGTAATTCTAGTTCGAATCCTCGCTTGGTTGCAGGTTGTCATTAGAACGAAATAGAATAATCCCCTATTGTCCCACGGCAGGGGGATATGAACAGTATGCAAAGGAAACGTTATCAGAAGAAAGAACAGTATTTAGCCTGGACTGTTTCTGGGACAGGTACAGTAGGAAACATGGTTAAACATGAAAACCAACTGGGATAACATATAACCTGATTTACAGAAACGTATTATAACATTGCACAGTCTGAATACTTCATTGGTAGAGGCTAAAAGTTTAGTTTTCTACTAATACACTGTATTTCAAATTGTTTTTCGGGTGTGTTAAAAAAGTGGAATATGGGCACACAAGCACATAATGCTGCTTAAAGTGTAAAGGCCTTATAAAGTACCAATAATTACAAATATGTATTATCAATCAAACCTTAACATTTCAATGATTAAAAAGATGGCTAATTAAAATTGTTATGAAACTATTTCTGAAAAAAAAGAAAGAAAACGGATAATATAATATTGTTTATTATTATTTGTCAAAAATACATAATGTATGATTTATTTAGCATGTGGAAAATTTATACGGAAAAAACTTAATTTCTCCAATAGCGTAAAGTTAATGCCAATCAACACAGTTGATCTGGAGATCGGTGATCGATTATTCTAGCCTGGCAGCTAAAAAGCCACAGAGTGAAACAGTGAAAAAGATACCCAAGTTAAAATCTGTTTAAAATTAATTTTATAGAATGTTAGTTTTCTGACTCTGCTTATATATAGTATCTGAAGACTGGTAACTTTCCAGATTTAGTGTTTTTGTTTGCCGATCTTTTTCGATTAGATGTGTCTGATATGAAGCAGGGGAAAGGTGTTGCTTCTGCTCGTCCATTACGGCACTGGATACGACGGAAGTAACACTGTTTCAGTCTCTGTTTTGTTATTATTCCCCTTTACAGGGGTAAATAATGAAAGAAAGAAAAAATAAATAAAAATAATCTAAAACACAGAAACCTTGAAACCAAAATTGTTTCCCAGGTTACATACCGGAACGTTCCAGCTCACCTTCAACCCTGGCTTAAAGTCGTAGGGAAATCATATTTAAATGTCAAATCATTCTGGCTTAAACATGTATATAAATGTACTCTTTATCAGACTATATCGTTCCAAAATTTAGAAAATTTCTATTTTTCGCAATTTTTTGCAGGCAAGTTAGTTACACCTCAGCTTGTACACCAAAATTTATTCACTTTATTCACTCGTGTAAAGTCGGGCACCACTGGGGACAATTCAGAAATGCAACGGTGTGAACAGTTGCTTCCCTACGACTTTAAATACAGAGTCCCGCTTCAAATGTAAATGCAAATCCCTTTTTTTTTCACACAGTGGAGAAATTTGTTCTCTGCATTTAACCCATCCCATTAGGGAGCAGTGGGCTGCCATTGTGCGCGGAGCAATCGGGGGTTGAAGGGTCTTGCTCAGGGACCCAGAGTGCAGGCTTTGGGGATCAAACCAGGTACTTGCAACCTTCTCAGAGCACAAGGTCACTGCTCTAACCCCTAGGCCAACACACCCATCAAATTAACTTTAAATTATTATTAACCCATAGATTTTATATATTTAAACTAAAACAATGGATCACACTTCCCCCTGGATTTCAATACTTTATGTTACTCTTTTGTGTTTTAAGATACATGAAGTCTTTTAACAAAACCTCTAACTATCTATTTATCCACTTAGCAGCAGGTCAACAAAAGTCTTTTATTTTCTGTTAAGTCAAAGAAAACAGAAAAAAAAAAAAAGCAGTGAGTGCCTCTCAGATTGTCTGGCTGTCAGCGGGTGTCTTTGTTGCTGCCAGTTGACGACGTGTCACATAAACAGCTCTCACCATTTGATAAAGTAATTGCTCCTCTGTTGACACGCTACTGGGAGGTGGGTAGGGGGGTTTAATCACTTCTAGATAACGATCAGTTCCAGCTGCCATTTTGGTGTTGACTGTCTTTATGTTTACAGACAACTAAAAGCCTGTTTTCTGTTCTTAGTTTGTCAGCACAACGACATAAGCAATAAAATAAATAAGCACAAAGAGCTTTTTGTTCAGAAACGACTGCGGCACGAAACATTGGAGCTCAAACACAGGAGATAACAGAAAGAGTTGTTCAAGCAAATTAAGGCTTAAGAATATAAAATATTTTTATTGTTTTTTTTTTTTTTTTAAATAATACTTTCAACTTAAGTTATGGTATACAGCCATCAGTTATATTTTAGGTATTCCTTGCTAATGCCAGCTGCAAACTCCATTCGCCCTTACCTTCATTCTTTTGTGCCGCAGATTTATGGAGAGAATTTTGTTCCATTATTGTTGCAACAGATTTGTAAATGAAAAAAAAAAAAAAAAAATGTAATCTAAAAACAAATCTTAAATAAAATATTTTGAAAGCATCTTTGCTGATTTCTCAGATATACATTTTTCTTACATATTCAATTTGTTTAAATTTTTTACATATATAGTTTTCTAATTTCTCTTTGTCAAATAAAATGTTATGAATTGCATATTTTTCAAATAGTTTTTTTTAGATCAGATTCTTTTCACTTCTGGGGACAAACTTTCCTCTGGAGCAAAAACATTTCTATTGCCCAAGAGCGAGTGTTTGTATTGTGCTTGAAGTGAAGAGAAGGTAGCTAC
>NW_015150622.1:924161-931998 GCF_000732505.1 Cyprinodon variegatus
ATCGGATTAGAATCTTCAGTCTGACATGTTTACATGAAACATTTTTGATCTGATCAGGCCTTCAATCCAATTATTTGTGTCCATGTAAACGTAGCTGGTGATGAATGTGATCTGTAGAGTTAACTTTGGATTGGAGACATTTTTTATTTAGGAAAACTGAATTTTCAAAACCATACGTTTGTTTAAAGTTTAATTTCTGGATTGCATTTTTTTATTAGCATTTTTGAAAACTTGTTTTTTTTATTGTTTCGTTTTTTGCTAGCAACAACAATAATAAAAAAAAATGTATCTTTAGAATAGTTGACAGACATTTTCCCTGTGGAGTAGAAGAGCAGGTAGGGCGGTCCTAAGGCTGATTTATACTCAGAAACCAGGTTGTCAGACTCTCATCTGCACCTTTCCCAAACTGTAGGTGACCGTAGACAGTGCAGCAGACAGGAGGCCTCTGATTGGTCAAATCCACATCCGCTTTACTCTATGCGTATTTCCTGTTTGGTACCTTACCAGCTTGTTTTGTTTGTATGACCACCATTGTGGAAAACGACTCGTGAAGTTGGACCAGCCAGAAGAGCGAGGTGTGCGAGAACGCTGGGACATTTTTCCACCTGGATCCCCGCTCTTTCTCGCCCTCATGTCCCACCGTTGTCTCGCAAACTTGTCCCCACTTCCTCGCCGCCTCGGCCGTATCTAGACCCATAGCTAGTTCCTGATTGTTCCTCTTGCGTTGTGGCATGGAATAACATAGCGCAGACCACGCTTCAATATTGGGCATAAGTAAAAAATTTTTACATGTGACATGGGCGTTTCTTACCTACCTTTCTGGAAAAATCGCCCTCTACCCTTTCAATAGAAAATGGAAATGATGTCACTCCGAAAGAGGAAAACATTTATTTGGAATTTGTTAATCCTAGCTTATATTTTCACACTTTTTGCTCTTTACACATAAAAAAAAAACGAGTATATGATGTATAATTTACATAGACACATATTAAACATGCTCATCAGTATAGCTGAGCTCTCATTTAGCTTGAATGCGCTGCCATTTTTCATTTGGTTTAAATTAACAGCCTTTCTTCTGCTGCGCATTAATAGCCGACTTCAGCAACACCTCTTTGGGTCATCTTCATAATTAAACTTTAGCTTCACAAAGGGAAGAGCTAGTCATTATTTTTTTCCTCTCGAAAAAAAACTAATTAAGACTGATTAGTCTGTGATGACATGAAACAAAATTCAAAATTGCGTATGACACTTTGACTTGGTGTTTGAGTAGAGATGAAGCATTTAGTCATGCCTGTAATATGTTTACCGCACACTTGGTTAATTGTCTAGGGAACCGGTTAAGTACAGTGTGATTTGCATTTTGAATTTTGATTCAATAATAAGAAGAGAGGCAGGGATTGAAAACCAAAGTGTACTTATAGATGCGTCCGTTAGAGTTTGGTTTTCTCTTCTATAGCTGTCAGTGTCTTAAAAAATCTAAATAAGCCTGTGAATATCTTTTAAGATAATCTTTTACTTAATGTATTACAGCGGTTTGAAAAATGTCTTTTATTTGATTGAAAATGAGATTTTCTGCATTTCAAAAAGCTTTTGAAGGGATGCTTTGTTTCTGCCTATATCAAATGTGAGTGTCATAAGGGGAAAAGAAAACTCCAATCTGTGTTTCACCCCTCCCTCTAAGGAGGAGCAGGGACTCATGGCTGACGGAACAAATTCAAAGAATGGTGGCAGGAAGGGGGTCACATGAACACATGTTCAGTTCTATACCAGCGAACAAAACAAAATGCAAACGGAAAGCTAAGATGTCTGTGTTTAGAATATGTTGCAGCCATATGGCTATAATCTATTTTCTCCTGACTTAGCTCTGGCTTTTCTCTGATATTGCAATCTTGTTTGGCCTGAACCATATGTTCACACTTTAAGTGGAAGGGATCCTCTGGCATCTGGAGCATCCTTATGCACCAGCACCTTCCAGGGTTCTCTGAGCGGCATACTGGTTCCAAGGCCAATGAACCTCAGCAAGACATGGAAAAGGGTTGCCAAGTGATTCAACTTTGATTTAATTAGCAGAAGGTTAATTTGGAGAAAAAGTCAACTGAAACAAAGGAGAAAAACATGCTGACATTTGTTACTTAACATTTGTTGTTTCTAGAAAGGATGCAAAAATGGCAACAAGAAAAAAAAAGTATGACAAATGTATGGCTACAAAAATGTATAAAGGTCAGTCAGTTGTTCTTAAATAGTACTTTGATTTGAGCAGGTCAGTAAGATGTCACAATGGATTAAGATGATTTTGGTTTAAAAGAAGAACTTCTCCATTACTTTACTTTAAGAGGATGATATTGAATTACCTTATTTAAAGGGCAATAATAATATAATAAAATACTTTTATTGGAAGATATTCTTATTTACTTGCTCAAATAAAAGACAGTACTACATCGTTTTAGGCACTCAGAGGCCCCGAGGGGAGCTAACCTCTACTCTTCCTCGTCACAACGGTCCTTCACTGCAAAAAATCTGAATCTAGATAAGTCATTTTTTCTTGAAATAAGTGCATTTGTTCTTGAATTGTTGAGGTAAAAGAGACATTTTGCCAATGGAACAAGACAATTTACACTTCAAATAAGAAAACACAATTGCTTGTCTTATTTCAAGTGCATATTATCTAATTATCTTATTTTAAGAGTAAAATTACTCATTCCATTAGCAAACTATCTCATTTACCTGCTCAAATTAAGGGTAAATACCCTTAATCTAAGAAATGTTTTACTTATTTCTAGATCGTTTTTGTAGTGTCCACTAAGCGTGTGGAAGGCAAAATGACACCTTAGTACCACCTTAAGATATATATATATATATATATATATATATATATATATATATATATATTACTTAAAAAGAACAAGTTCAAAGTTCAGTTTGCTCACCTTAATAGTTAACTTTTTTAAAAATTTGTAAGTAAATAAAAAGTACATTTTCTCTTTATAAAGAATAGATATTAGCGTTACCAAAAATTTATTTATTTTTTTTTACCTTTGCACAAAGTAACAACTGTAGCTTTCAATAGGTCTGTCTGTCTGTCTGTCTGTCTATTTCCTACAGTTGACTGTTTTCCGCTCCTTAAATTCCTCATGGTAAGCATGGTTCAATTGCATATTCCCCACTATAATGTTTAGTATTTTATTAAATACAGTATTTTGGCCACTGCACTTCCATTATGCAAAAAGCTGTTAAAGGGAGAGAGAGAGAGACGCAGCTGATCAGCTGCTGATGATCGTCAGCTAGTGTCACATCAGCTTCTAAATCTTATCAGGTTAATGCTGCTTTTTTTACTTTTTCTTTTTTTATTCTTCACATATTCAATGAAAAGAGCCTTTCCAACCAATCCCACGTGTAACTTTTTTCGGGTTCGCTGTATGTCTGTATTTTTGTAAAAAAAAAAGACAAAAAAACATCTTGTGTGAATTATACATCATTAGCCTCATTAGAATCTGTTTATTGAGAAACTTAGGGTCCAGTAATAATTTCCTCTGGTGCATATTGAACATGCACTCTAAAAAAAACATTTTCTCATCTTGTTTGAAGGAAATTGATTCAGTCTTCCTTATGATGTTAGTGGATTGAACAACTGTGGAAGATAGCTGTCACATCTCTTTATGCCTTAGCAGTAGGTAGAGTTCCCTATCCGAAGCAATGTCAGACCACCAGATGCATGCAGTCTCCATGGGAATCTGCCAACATCACCCTGTGGGACGCTGGTTGTCTCTACCTCTTCCCACATTTTTGGACTTAGATGTTAATCACAGCATACTTGTGTAGCTTGAACAGAACAACCACAGCTCTTATTGCTTGGATGGCGCCGTTGTTCCCCCAGTTGGATTCAGAGATGTTGCTATGGAGACAGTCCAAAAAAAAAAAAACAGCAGCGTCGTCTTACATGTTGGTATAAACACTGCTCATGTCCTTGCAGCTATATATAATTCATCCTGCTGTCCAAGTGACGGACATTAGCAGGAACAAACAGCAATGCTGGTGTCGTCTAAGTCAGTCTAAGGCTCTGCTGTCCAGCCTTCGTCTCCAACCACGCCACGGTCTGTACGCCCTAAAAGCTCAGTGCGTTCTATCCAAAGCATGCTCAACGCTACTTTCTATTACTCTAGCTTCCCAGAAATTCATACTAGAGAGACGCTCATGCTTTAGATCAGTGGCTCCCAAAATAAGGGTTAGATTCCCACTGGTGTGGATCACAAGATGATTTTAAAAATTAGTGGAGCCAAAATGCTTATTAAAATTGATAAATGTGAATGTTCCATGCAAAATATATACTATGAATTACCTGGATATTTTGTTTATATTTATCAAAGTGTTACAATTACCTTGACAATAATTTATAAAATGTACAATTAAACAATTACATGTTGTATTAAAATATAAAAAATAACATTTTATGTAAAAATTACATTTAATTTTGAAACATTAATTTATTTAATAGTAATAAATATATTACTTCAAGATATTTTTTTTTCTGAATATAGAGTGAAATAATTGTTTAGGGTCTAGAGTTGAGAAGTTTGCGAAGGTTTTTTTTTAAAATAATGTATGGAGTGGATTTTGTTCCATTATTATGTAAAAGAAAATAACATGTTTTATAAATAGAAATGAAACATTAATCTTTTATTTGCATTAAGATTTTGAGAGTAACAGCTTTTTTCTCAGATTTTACTTTTTCAAAATGGTTTTCAGTATTCTATATTTTCCACTTTTTCATTACTTTTACAGTCTGTGATTTGTCTGTAATTTATTTAAATTCCTATTTTTCAGATTTAGTTTTACCAATGTCATTATTTTCAAATAACATTTTACGGATCGCGTTTTCTTCGGACCTCACTCGTACACATTCTGTTGGTCTGCAACATTTAACGTTAACAGCAACATTTGTATTGGTCAAGAGCGTGCCTTATGATTGAGCTTGAAATGAAGAGAATATTATATTCATATCAATCTGAAAAACTGATATTTGAGAAAGAAAATGGAAAATATAAAAAAAATAAGTTAATTTTAAAACCTTTTTTTCCCCACATCTCTTTATACAAAACATGCATTTTCTTGCACCAATAATGAAACAGATTTCATTCCATAGAACATATTTATACCTGTAATGTTTTAAAATGAAAGAAGTATCAACCTTACACTTTTATTCCGTTATTTTCTTCTAGTTTTTTCTAAACCATGAGGTGAATAAAAGTTGAAGCTACCAGATGGTTGAAGTTTTTAAACTGACTTATTTTTAGAAGTCAGTTTGTTCCTTTCCATCACTCGGCCATCCCTGCGGAGCGGAGTTGTGATTCTGCACTTTAGAGTGGAGGATCACAGCTGACCGCTGATCCTGACACAACCTTCATGTCTTGTGATTTGCTCTGAGGATGTGCACAGTCCTTATCAAAGTGCCCCGCCTGCTGATTATCTCTCCCTCTTTAAAAGACCAAAGCTGTGAGTAGAGTCTGTTGATGAGACTTTTCCACAGGGGCGAGGATGGCAGAGTGCTGCATTAAGAAGAAAGGCAGAAAAGAAAAAAAAGAAAAACATATTTTGAACGCGGCTTTGGCAGAACTGGATATACAGAACTAATTATGCACGGCACAGCATCCTAACATGCTAATTCATCACTCTGTAGTGTTTTACTAACTGCTGTTGGAATAAAATTAGATTCACTATAGAAGGTGTTCCGTTGTAGGCAGTAATTATACCTTTTGTGGGGGAAAAAACTGCATTAAAAGGCTATTAACTACAGTGTCAAGCCTTATGGAAACTTGCTGATTTCTGGGTCATAAACTGTGGCATTAAAAGAGAATATATAAATGAGAAATGCAAAAACTCTGAATGTTAATTTTTCTCCATTTATCCAGCATGACAGGACATGACAGGACAAGAAATGAGTTGTTTGTGTCTGAAAAGAAGTCTGCCCCCACTTACACTTTAAAAGGTACAGTAGCATCAGCTTCTAGCATCTCTTTGAAAAAGCTGTTGTTTAACGGAATCCATAAGAAGCCCTGCAGTTTGCAAAAATAAAACATAGATAACATGCAGAGCTCTTCCTGGCAAATTTGAAACTGTCACCCTAAGAAAACACAATCCAATGATAAAACTTGGCAGTTGGAGCCTCACATTGAGTCTTAGCGGGGCACAGTAGCTGGTAGGAGATGAGAGATAAATGAAGCAGAGGTTTCACTAACAAAGTACACCTACTTTGTTACCTTACTTAAGGGTTAATTTTATTCTTGGCAATCTATACTTTACTGGAGTCATTATTTTTTTGACTACTTCTTACTTCTACTCTTTACATTTTTTTTGCAATTATCTCTAATTTATACTCCTTATATATTTTTTAAATAGACTTGTTAGTCTATTTTGTCAGCCAATAGTAGCAAAGAGGCGATCTGAAACTAAGAGTAATAGCCAATCATTAGAAGAAGGGGGCGGGTCTTAGGAAAGCGCGTACATCCGCCTCTTGTTTCTTGTTCGAGTCGCCAGATAGATTGTGGTACAGTGCTGAAGTTCTACACCGAGAGTCATTTTGTGCCGTTTACGGCTCCATTCTAAGGAGAGACCTGTAAAAATAAAAATAAAAATACATAAATGAAACTTTGTGTTCGGAGAGATTGATGATAGAGAGAACGGAATTGCACGTAGTGGGCACAATGCCGTTCATGAACTCCGGGGAAGATGTCACAACCATAGATAAAGGTCTCAAAAATAAATAGCGCTGGGCATGGCTGGAGGAGACAGGGTGAGATGGCAAGCCATTTAGCAACTGGTGCAGGAAGTTAGGTCAACCAGGCGCTTGGTTCTGCATGCTGTGCTCCAGGAACGCTTAGCAGCAAAACTGGATATCAACAGAAATGTGGTTCATGCAAGTGGTAGACATAGATGCACTTTTGCCATCTTCTGGCTGTTTTTGGTTTTGGATTTTCATAATTCAAAATATGTGTTTCTTGTCTGTGTCGAAAAATTCCAGGCTCAGGATTTTGTTTTTGGTTTAATCCCAGCATTAATACAATTCATTTCTTTGGGGTAGGACTCGGTACTGCAGCAAGTTTTTGTTCACCACATACCAAAATAAATGGTTGTTCAAGGTGATGCAAAGTTAAATTTGACACTGTTACCATTAATTATGAAACTAAGAAAATTAAGTCTAAGGAAGTTGTCATCCAGAATTGTAGAAAAATGTTCCTTTCATAGGGTAGGTGATTATAATGCTTAAAGCTTCTGTCCTTAATTTTTTTTTTCTGCATTAATTTTACTTTAATACTTTAAGCAGTTTTTAAAACTGGTACTTTTACACTTTTACTTGAGTAAAAACCTTATGTTGATACTCTAACTTCTACAAAAGTGTTTTTAAACAGTAAGAGGTAAACTTAAAAAAAAATTAAGTGTAAGGTGATCAAATAAAGAAAATTTGTTATACAGTCTAAATACCAGATTCCCAATTTAACCTGCATCTGCCACTCCAGTAAAAAGGCTGTGTGACGTACACAACCTTTATAATCATTGAGAGCTTTTACACTGCCGCCAGGGTGTAAATACATAGGAACAATGATTAAAGATACAGAGTTAGGCTAATTCATGACATCTTTTTTAATTTATTTTAGACTTTGACAAACTTTAATGTGAGATTTCGTTTAGTACAGCTCTTATGACATTTCCATTTCCTAAAGTGAAATATACAATACAAACATTGGGTTCCCAATGGAATTTCCCATTGGGAACCTACTAGAAACTAAGTTGCTAACTGGTTAGCAAGATGCTTCCGACAAACCGGCCACAATCAAACTTGCTT